>NW_027185399.1:979383-1294383 GCF_022577435.1 Embiotoca jacksoni
CAAACAAACACACACACACACACACACACAAACAAACACACACACAGACACACACACACACACAGACACACACACGCGGACGCTTCCCAAACATTTGAGTCAATAATCAGATGGATGTCGTCTCTTTTTTTAAATCTTGTTATGGCTGCTGGCTAACAAATATTTTGTCCTGTGGTGGAAATGTTTTGTCTGAAAATGTTCTCGTCCTCCTGCAGCACAATGAGACTCAGGAGTCCTTAAAAAAACGGCAAACGTTTGCTATTTTCGAAGCTCTACGTGAAATCGAGCAAACATCGGCATGAGGAAGAACGACTCCAAATAACCGATTGACTATCCGCATTGTTTGCAGATTATTTTCACGCCGACTTGACGAATCGATTAACCGATTTATTGCTCGCAGGTCTAATCGACGTTCAGGATTCACTAAAAGAAATAAGCAGCTGCTTTGATAAGTTATTATCTTTCAAGCAAAAAAAAACAAAAACCGTCAAACATGCCCGAGCGGTCGATAAAATGCCAGAAAACAGGACAAAACGTGACATTTAAAGTCTTATTTTTGTCTGTTTACGGCTTCAAAAGATATTCGGTTGTTCCCGTCGCATCCACCGAGATTAATCCAGACGATGACGTCGCCGGCTCGTCTCTTAAAAAACTAAACTCCCGATCCTTTTGAAAAAAAAACAAAAAACCAAACAATTTGTTCCACACAAAGTGATTCAATGACTTTTTTTTTTTTTTCTCACCGAATATCTATTTACAAACTGATTTTCTTTGATGGTGAAAGAGATTTTTTTAATTTCCAGCTTTAAATTTAGAAGCGGATATAAATGTGAAACCCGGTGAGTAATGCGTTCGCCTAATCGTGTGTAGGAAGGGTTCACGTTGGTGTCATCCGGTATTCATTATCCATACTGCAAGCAGATGTCTATTGAGTGTTGCCAGAAGAAAAGGTTGCGTGCCAGTAATACTATTAAAACTCAGACTTAATATATTCCTGTTGTAGTTTTTTTTTTTAATTTTTTTATTATCTACGCGATAGTAGGAGGATTATTTAGTCGTTATAGTACTTGGGAGTACTACTGGTACTAGTAGGACTAGAAACTAGTCGCAGTGGTACTGTTTGTTGTCATTGTTTGGGTGGAAAATGGCATAAATAAAATGTTTTGGAGTCAACGAAAGACACTAAAACGCCTTTTTGGGAATATTTTTGTTGTTGTTTATCTTCACAACCGTTAAACCGATAAAGACCGACCTGGTCGCCGTTTTCAGCGTCTCGGTTGCCGCTCCGAGGTTGTTGTTGTTGTTGTTGTTGTTGTTGTTTCGCGTTGACGAGTTTTTCCATCAACGATCCAGATGTTTTAGTTTCACGCCGATCGGAGCCCGTAGAAACGCTCAAAAACGCTAAAAAAAAAGCTTTTTTTCTAATGTTAGCAACAGTAGTCATAGCAACCAATCCCACGTCGTCGTTGTTTCGCCTTGACGACGGGAAACAGTCGGCCGACGGCGGCTTTTATAAAACGTCCGAGCTGCCGTTGGGGGGGAAATGCTGGCGTTTAAGATTTTCTCTTCGTTGGAAAAAGGACGATGTTCGCAAAGTGTTTTTTTTATGAAACAATAATCAAAAAAATTTATACGCAAGTGTACCTTTTTTTGGGGGGGACTTTTTCCCATCAAAGATCCCGATATTTTAGTTTCATGCCGATCGAAGCCCGTAGAAACGCTTTTTGGAAATGCTTTTTCCTGACGTTAGCACCAGTAGTCATAGCAACCAATCCCACGTCGTCACCTGGACTCGTAAGGGCGAAGCGGACGAGGAGGAAGCGGAGACGATTCCTCCGCTCTGAAAACAGGCCGTGATGTTTAGTCTGCGAGACGGAGACGGAGACGGAGACGGAGAAAAATATGTCAAAACTTTGGATGAAAAAAAAAAAAGAACAAAAGTGTCAGTAAAAAGAGAGCGAGAGGGAAACGAGAGAAAGTCGTAAGAAGCAAAAAGGGAAAAAAAACCAGAAACGTTCTGGTGGATTTGGAAAAAAAATAAATAAAAAAATCGTGTGGGAGTTGACGGAGTGAAACTAATGATGCGTCGGCCTTTATCGGAAAAAAAAAAACCAAAAAAAAAAAAACCAAGATTATGTTTTAAGCTGGTTCAGCTGAATCGGGCCGTCTGCGCTGGAGTGTGACGGGGAAGAAGATGAAAGACGCACCAGAACAAAGTAAAACACGGGATAATCCGACGTTACACGCTCGAGAAGCGGCGATCAAAAGGACGATTGTAGACGTGATGGAAAGAAGGAGGTGGTTCCCAAACTTGTTTTTTTTTTATTTATTATTTTATTTCACAAGATGTTTAAAAATAGATCTGAGACGAAAACCTCTCATTTGATAGCGAACATCTGATATGACATCTGTTGGCTGCGTTACATTTAAAGCCTTACATCGGCCGCCAAGACAAAAAAAACCCGCTGAGTGGTGTCCTTCTGGCGGTGGAAGCCTTCAATCTGAAGGTTTTATTTGGTCCAGATTTTCTGTCTGTTTGAGATTTGTGTCTTCGTACCGAGCGGCAAACCGGCGGCGGCGACGTCTCGTCGGTTTGTTGAGCGGCCGCTTGCGAAGCCTTCGAGTTGGGACTTCGTCCGTCGCCACCTTTGCCGGTTCGGAGCCAGAAGTGATCGATATTCGGACAGATTGGAAACCCGAGGACGCCCCGTCCCGCCCGCCGGCAGCAGAAAACCTGACCGCACCACCGGCCTGTCAATCAAACTGCCAAAAAAAACAACGCCCCTCTTTGAGTAAAAATCGATTTTTAAATGGGTAAGAAAAGTGTATTAATATTTCATGGGAGCCTTTTCAGAGCCAGCCCCTGGTGGCCCTCGGTGGTATTACAGTTGAAGTCACTTTCGCCATCGCCCTCATGTTTCTTTGGGACCCGGGAGCTACATCAACTTTTTAAAATGTTTTATTCAGATGCTTTATGTTAATACAAAATTCAACAGCAATTCAGAAACGTCGAGCAAAATACAACCGAAGCCGTCGGCTTGGAGTCAAATCACAAAGTTGTTGTTTTTTTGTGTGTTTTTTTGTTTGTGTCCACACAAATTTGCACATTCGTGATCTGTAAATAAAACAGTCTGAAAGTGAAATGAATCAGATGCGTGATGGATAATTTGGCTCAGAGACAAAAAGCAACGCAGCCAGCTGGTTAATTAACGATAGACTGCCTGGAAGTTTTTGCAACATTAAAGGGTGGATTTAAATACTTATTATATATATATATACATATATATATATATATATATAGATATAATATTTAAAACATTCAATTTAGATGAATTCAGACGAGAAGGACTGACTCACTCACTTTTAGACTATCATTTGTCGGTCTCTCCTGCACATCCGTTTTCCTTCATCTGGGTCTCAGCAGTTGTAATGGGAGGCTTTTCATTTACCTGTAACACCGCACACACACACACACACACACACACACACACACACACACACACACACACACACAGCCTGAGTAATGCTGATGTCATGTGCTTTGACTAGCAATGTCTGCCGCTCAGAACAGATGTGTTTTTGCATGTGTGTGTGTGTGTGTGTGTGTGTGTGTGTGTGTGTGTGTGTGTGTGTGTGTGTGTGTGTGTGTGTGCGGTGAAGTCATTGCTTGGTATCAGCTTGTAAGAATCATTTCCTTACAGTCTCGGTAGTTCTGTACACGTCTGGCCGTCTTAACGTCAACACGTCCGCAGTCTGACTCCACTGCCAACATAAATGTTATCCATAGTGTGTGTGTGTGTGTGTGTGTGTGTGTGTGTGTGTGTGTGTGTGTGTGTGCGTGTGTGTGTGTGTGTGTGTGAGTTCAGCTGCAGGGTAGAGGTGTTTATTTTGGTTATTGAATTTGAGGAAAGGAAGACAAAGTGTTCCTGAGAAGACGGGAGGTGACGGACGGCGGTGAGACCCGTTCATCACGAGTCCGATCCTTCCTCAATTTTTTTTTTTTTTTTTTGTGTGTGCGCTGTTGGGGCATTTTGTTGTCGCGGCAACGGCAAACACCGTCGCTAGGCGCTCGGGGGAACAAGGAAGCGGGCAGAATAAAAGAAAGTCGTGTGTGACGACGTCGTCCGGTCACTTCCTCGACTCACGTCTACGTCCAACGAAGGAAAACCGACCCTTTTCCTTTTTTATTTTTTTTAAATTTTTGGTATCGGTTCGTGTTCCCGCTCGATAACGGTCGTGAAGAGGTCGCCGCCGCTTCGCGTCGATTCTTGATGACGAGACATTTCTAGGCGGAAGATTGTCGTTGTTTGACTCAACCACTAGAGGTCGCTTAACTTCAACAAAAAAATCTTGATAAGCTGCGAGCGCAAAAAAAAAAAAGATCTACGGGATCGTTGTTGTTGTTGTTTTCTTTGTTGTTTTTTCTGCGACGTTCTTGTTATTGTTTGTAATCCCGCCTTCACAGCGTGATGGTCTGTAAAAATAACCGTTTTTAAATGTGCTCATCGTTGAGGCTTTAAACAAAGACGCCCGACGACGGGCAGAAAACCGTTTGAGACTCTTAACTGCTGATGTTTTTTTGTTTTTTTATTCTTAACGGCTCTTTCGACATTTTATTCATTAATAAAACCTCCAGAATCATTCGATAATTGTTTCATTCAAAGAGGTTGTTTTTTTGTTTTTTTTTAACAAATCCACAAGAGATTTAGATTTTTATTTTATTTTTGTTCATATTTTCAAACACGTCCAACAGGTAAATCGTCTGCTCGTCATTGATCTTTTATATATATATATATTTATATATTTATATATATATTTAGTTTTTTCCCTGTGTCTGTCTTTACGCTCTCTCCTCAGTGAATCATGGAAATTAAATGATTGAGTCTGTTCTGGCTCGCCTCCTAGACTTATTATGTAAACCTCTCTGTCTGGCTTTCTCAGTTCTCTGGGAGTGTGTGTGTGTGTGTGTGTGTGTGTGTGTGTGTGTGTGTGTGTGTGTGTGTGTGTGTGTGTGTGTGTGCGTCTGTTCATTTCCTCCCTGTGTGTATTTCTGTGTTGTGAAAGAGTGGATTTATAAAACTTGTATCCCAAAAGAAATTTATTTTTCTTGCCGCTAAAAAAAGAGGCGTTGATATCGTTGGTGTGTGCACGATCGAATTCGGCCTTTTGTGTGTGTGTGTGTGTGTGTGTGTGTGTGTGTGTGTGTGTGTGTGTGTGTGTGTGTGTTTTTTCTTTCTGTGATTGACAGCTGGCGTCGTCCCAGAAACGGAAACGCTTTAATCCTCGTGTACGATAAACAAGGCAGTAATTTGTCTCGGAAAAAGAACAGTTGTAGCCGCGGCTCGGCCGCTTCCTGAGCTGCCGGGTTCGGACGCCTTGCTCAAAGGTCTCGGGGAAGAGCGTCTCCAATTCAACCGATTTGAGTCCTGCAAACTTGGACAACCGACTTTTCTGGCTTTCTCATTTCCTTCCTTCCTTTTTCCGCTTCCTCCTCCCTTCGAAGGATTTGATGCTTTTATAATCGTCGTTACCAGACTTGAACCTTTTGAAACTTAACAAACGTACTCGCTCAAGTTCGCCCAACTCCGGTCTCGTTTTTAATGCCTCTTCTTCCTCAAAAACATCTTCGACGCACTTTAAAAAAACAACTTCCTGTTACCGTGTAATCAATTTAAATCCACAATCACTAACCTCTCAACTGATTTTGTAAGTAATCGTCTTGTTTATTGGTATTTTATCGTGCCCACTTAAGCTCTTATCTTCACTTTGTTGTTTAAATTTGGCCTATTTTGTTTTTATTGTCACTTTCTATAAACTCTTATCGCCTATTTTATTCATTTATTTCTCAAATTCAGGTCCTATTTTTAACTTGGCATCGTTGACAGATGAGCGTTACCGTCGATGTCTTGCTGAGAATTTAAATTAAGTTTAAATGAAAGCAGATTTAGCTTTTTTTGGGGGGGGGGGGGACCATTGGCTTGAACACAAAACAAGCAATTTTAAAATGTAATTGTTTGCGAAGAGTTAATCTGCCAATTAACTGACGAAGCAGATAAAACTAGTCGCGTCTTTCGGAGGTGCCTCCCTTCCTTCCTTCCTTCCTTCCTTCCTTCCTTCCTTCCCTTGGCGTCCTTCATTCAACCTCTCAGCTGTTCATTGTCTCTCGGTCTAGACACCAATAACACACATATAGAAACACATAGGAAGAGTCATCAGCGCGTTGTCATCATGCATATATGTAGATGCATGCAGCATATGCATCTCCGGAGAGGGTCGGAGGTGGGGGGGGTGAGGTCACCGACTCTTTCGGGAGGGGGGGGGGGGTGTTTGGGGTGCACTGCTCTGCATATGATCTGCATACAAGACAATGTTCAGCTGAGGACCTGGTAGACCCATATTGTCCCATTAATTAGTCTGAAGTCAGAGCCGGCACTATATATATAATATATATATATATATATATATATATGTGTGTGTGTGTGTGTGTGTGTCTCGCAGTGTGAATAAATCCATCCAGACTCCCGTCTGAGGACCGAGAAGCTGCCGCTATAAATAAAAAGCCGCTGACTGTCTGCTTCGCCGTATAGATCGTCTCGTTTTGGGTTTTTTTTCTCATCAATTAGTCTGAAGCAGAATAACCTTGTAAGACCGTCGGCTCCCTCTAAATACTTCACTTGTTGTCTGTTTATGAAGTTTAAAAACGGCGTCTTTTTATTTTTGCCATTAATTAGTCCGGGTATTAGTCGGCGTAGAGTTGTCTCGCTCGCGTTTGACATCTGATCGCGTGTGAATATTTGGTTCTTTGTTAATTAGTCCGAGTCGCCACGTGTTTTTTTTTTTTTTTTTTAGTTTTTCGTCTCATTGTCACTTTTTCAGGTGAAATCCATTTTGCTTAAAAGCTGACTTTGCGACTCGTTTACATGTCGGAGGGTGACTTTCCAAAACGCCAACAAACAAACAAACAAAACAAAACAACTAAACGGTGTGTGTCCCCCCCCCCCCCCCCCATCCTCCCCCACCTCACTGGTTTTACAGCACATTAAAAGAGTGACGAGGGCAAACTGCCATTTGGCTTTTGTCGTGTCTGCAGCTGGTCTCAGACTCTGAACTGTTTAACACCGTTTCATTATTTAGTCAGAGACGGTGTTCGTTGCCGTTTTAGCCGTCTGGTCTTTTAAGAATAAGCTACGTGTCATTTGGTGCAATGTTTACTTCAGCTTTTTTTTTTTTTTTTTTAATTACTCGGCGCCAGAAGATCCAGGAACAACTCAAAAGAAGAAGAAGTGTCTGTAGTCCTTCGTGAATTAGTCTGAACCCCGTAAAGGGACGTTGTGTAGTTTTGTCCAGTTTTTGGACACAAACCTTGACGGCTTTTTTCTTTAGAAGCCTTAAAGTTTTTTTTTTTTGTTTTTTTTTAAAAGCAACGTACTTGTTGAAGTTGTTTACAAGTCAACTTTGAAGAATACTTTTACTTTTAAGGTCGGCGACTCTTTTGAAGGACTCGTTTGCTTAAAAAAAAAAGAAGAAATTAGCACGTTGGATATTTTGACATCCTGAACAGACGTTACGAAGTGGGAAACCAAAACGTGTGCTGCACTTCATTTCTATTCAAAAATGTTAGATATGGAGATGTATGTGTGCAAACTGCTGTTGTTCGGACAGGGGGAGGAGTGGGGTTGGGGGGGGGGTAGTTTTGCATATGAAACCAATGCTGCTCTGCATGTGCAGTGAGGACAGAGGGGTGAAAGTGAGACAGTCTGGGTGTCTGGGAGGGCAGAGGTCAAGGGTCAGGTCAAGAGAAGGCAGGGGTCGGGGGGGGAGGGAGGGGTTGGAGAGGTTCATTGTCACAGTGGGGGGGTTCTCATATTCCTCAATGTTTTCTTACTGCTTTTAATCTCTAAACTTTCCATCATGTTCTTTTGAATTCTCTCAGCTTCACACTCTCACTTCTGCTGACTCAGCAGGTTTTAAACCTCACGCACCGACTAAAAGTATTGATTGTATTGATTATTTGAGTCTGTTGTAACTCTGAGCAGCCGATCGTTTCTTTTTAAAGAACTTTACTGAACAAAATTTTAAACATACAAACAAGGCAGACAAGTACTCAATATCGTATCGTACAGAAAAAAACAATAATCGGGATTTAGATTAAGAAGTATGGTAATAACTAACTCTATAAAAAAAAAAAAAAAAAAAAAAGTGCATCCTTTTTTAATACATATGTTCTACAATAATAATTAATTTCACCCAAAAATCCATTGAAGTTTGGGGGACATTTTTGATATTTTACCACTGACGAGCGAAAAATTTGCCTTAAAAGATCAGTAGGTTTACCATGAATTCAATGTTAGGATTCAAAATGTCATTTTTACGTTCAACATTAACATTAAGATTCATTTTACAGAGTATACAAGCTTTAATTCTTGACCAAAAAAAATGTTTGCTTTAAAAATGAATGCTTTAAAGATTGTGGTTCATCGTCGCAAAAAATTTGCATTTGTTTTCAACATTTAGAAATTAGGAAAAGTAAAAATTTGTCGGATATATGTTGTGCAAAAATGTTGACATGTTAGCTGCTGATAATACAACCAGAAAATATGTCATATTTAGCAACACAGCCACTGAAAGCTGATTGGACGAATGCAGTTAGGTCAGCGCCGATTGGATCAGCGCCTTTAATAATAATAATGATGATAATACATTTTATTTGTACGTCGCTTTTCAAGATACTCAAAGACACTTTACTGGTTAAAAATGATCAAAACAACACAATGAAAGTCTAAATTGCACAACAATCATATTAAAATCCACGTCATAACGGTAAAAATAATTTTTAAATATAAAGAAATGTGAGTTGAGTGTGTCATACGGTACTTTTAGGGATTATAAATGTTTTTATGATGAAATATGGGATCAAAGCTACTAACAAGCCAACCGCTGCGTCTTAAATATTCTCAATCACACAGTTGTAAATATAACAGGCAGAAAAAAAAGATGAATTTTCTCTTAAATGTGCAGATTCACGCCGACGTGTTCCCGATGCTCTAAAACATGAATATTTCTTTTTGTTCCTGTCGGGCGTACGTGCACCTTCGAGTGGCGGTTTTAGTCACACGCCGTCTGTGACGTCGTTTCTCCCACAAAGTGTGACCGAGCAGTCAGCTGGTCGCCACGGCGAGACGCTGTCTAGACAATGGACACTTCAGTCTGCGCTCTAGCTCCCCCGACACACACACACACACACACACACACACACACACACACACACACACACACACACACACACACACACACACATCTGACTCCCTTTGCCCTCTGGCTCATAGGAAACAGCTGGGACCACATCATTTGCATCCACACACACACACACACACACACACACACACACACACTCCCCCTTTCTGTTTATATTGCTAATAATTGTCATTACATATTCAGCTACTCAAACACACACGGGCACGATGCACCGAGCCATTCTTATTATAAGCAAATCCGGGAAAATAAATAAATAAATAGAGCTCTTGGAAACGCAAGCTCACATTGGGATGTCCTTTTTTGTTGTTGTTCTTGTTGTTGTTGTTGTTTTGATCTGTCAGTTTAACAAACAAGCACTTTGGGCCCTGGGACACTTTAGATGGACACTTTTCAGATGTTTCCTGTTTCTTAACCACATCTCAGCATCACAACTGATTGTAGAAAGAGGGGTGAACATTTTCTACAGACGTGCAATATATGCAATTTTTAATCCTGCGCATCTCGGATGCTGCCGTCTTTATAAAATCATTGCGAAGGCAAAAAGTGACGTGAATAATGGACACAAACACGACCCCCAAATGTGTCTCATTAACGTGTAAATATGGTCAACTGTTTCCTAGTATCTGTTTCAAAGACGATAATCTGCTGTGATGTCACCCATTGGTTTATGAACCGCCGTGCCCAAACCGTACCTCTCTTTGAGGCCTAATATCTAATTAATGATGAAATTATTTTCAGAAAAACCAACAAAACTCCGATCAGAAGGAGGAAGTTTAGCTCACGACTCAATAACAACTCGTTGAAAAACTTTATTGACTTTGTATTTCATGCGAGAAGTTGACACTTTTTTTTTTTTAATAGGAGTCTATTGAAGCAAGAGGGTTTTTTTTGGCGCCAGCCCTCTAGTGGCGCCTCAGTGGTATTGCACGTTGAAGCACTTCATTATTACCTTTGGAGACTTCGTCCATTTATTTGTTTGGTTGACACCTCTGCGGCGTCTGCCACTCACGACTTAAACGTACAACTTTGGACTCATTTAATGTCCTGGCCGTGACCTTGAAACGTCGTCGCGGGAACCACGATACCCGAGGATGATGGGAAAAGCGAGAGAAGACGGTCACACGTAGTAGAAAAAAACACGTCGCGCTCCACCTCGAGTCGGTAGATCATTCGATCCGGGAAGTTTGAGGATGGTCTCAAAGCTACTTTTGTTTTTCCTTCCTCAGTCTAGACGGAGTCGTCTTTCAGGAAGTAAACTTTGTACCGACCGTTGTTTCTCCAAAACGTCTCCCGTCGCACCTGAGCTGACAGATTCTTGGCCACAACCTGAAACACAATCGCTGCTCGCATTGTTTCCAACAACCTCCCGCGACCCTTCGTTCGGCGAAGAGACGCTCGGCGTTGCCAGCTGGCAGACGCCAGCACTTCGGCTTTTTAGTTTGTTTTTTTCCCGCTCCGAGACAGTTTCCCAGTTCGTTTTCTACGTTTCTTCCGTTAAGACTTCACTCGTACTCGGATCCTCTCGAGGGGAAACGTTCCCGACTTCAGTCGCCGTAAAAACTCAAGCGCAGAGGATTCAGCTTCGCTCGTTGCCGAACGCTGAAACGTGATAAACGTTCAAAACTTGAGAATTCTACTTTCTTGTTTTTGTTTTTGTTTTTGTTTTTGTTACACTTTTTACATTTGAACGTCAACAACCTTCAGTTAAACTGTTTTCGCTTCCCTGCTTCTCCTTCGCTCTGCTTTTCCTTGCGACGTTCAATTTCAATTTCGGCGGCTCAGTTGCCGCGATGTTGTTTGGGTTTCTGCACGTATTTGTTTTGTCTAAAGTAGAGGTTATCACACACACACACACACACACACACACACACACACACACACACACACACACACACACACACACACACACACACAAAAGGAAAAAGGCGAGTTGATTCATGCGGAGGATAAAGTGAGAATCTGGATCTTTTCAAAGCCAGGTGTGTCAAATATTTCGTTGCTCTCGTCAGGCAGGTGGGGTGGTGGTGGGGGGGTGGTGATGGTGACGGTGGTGGTGGTGGTGGTGGTGGTGGTAGCTGTGGGGGTAGTGGTGGTGGGGGTGGTGACGGTGGTGGGGGTAGCTGTGATGGTGGTGGTGCTGCAGTCTGGGCAGGAAATGAATGAAATTCAAAAGTCAAGCAGACTCCACTGATTTTATCTTTTATTTTTTTATTTTCTTTGAAGGTGAAGAAAGTATTTACAGCTCGCTGATTAATCGAATTTTCTTTCCACCAGCAGTCTTTTGTCTTACGTTTTCAAATAATAACCAAAGTGGATGAAAAGCAAATGAAAAGTTTTGCCGTGTTGACTTCAGAAAACAAAAAAACCCCGAAAGATTTCACCTTCGGCAACTATTTTTTCTCATCAATGAAGCTTTTGACTCTTTTCTTCTTTTGAAGTGCATAACATGAAACGTTTTTCACATTTTCAGGCTCACTGGTTATTCAATGTCAACTGTAGAAATAAAACATGTCTTCTGGATTTACATACTTGGATTCTTTTTTGACATTTTTATTCACCAAAGAATTCTTCAATTTAATAACAGACGTGACGTAATGTCTGATGAAAGTAAGCAGAACAACGTTATCGTCCATCCGGTGGATTTTTAAACGGCCATATATTCACTCCTTTTAGCTCCCAGTTTGGTCTCCACCACCTCCGAGTTCCACTAAATGCTCTGAACGTTTTACTTTCCTCACCTGTTGGTCTGAGACTTTTGTCGCCTGTTTGGAGCTTTATTGCCGAAACAGTTTCCCGACAAGCTAAAAGAGGCTAAAAAAGGCTAAAAGAAGCTAAAAGAGGCTAAAAGACGCTAAAAGGTTAAAAGAGGCTAAAATAAGCTAAAAGAACCTAAAAGAGGCTAAAAGGTTAAAAGAGGCTAAAAGGTTAAAAGAGGCTAAAAAAAAGGCTAAAAAAAAAAAAAAGCTGAAAGAGGCTAAAAGAAGCTAAAAGAGGATAAAAGAGGCTAAAAGGTTAAAAGAGGCTAAAAGAAGCTGAAAGAGGCTAAAAGAGGTTAAAAGAAGCTAAAAGAGGCTAAAAGGTTAAAAGAGGCTAAAAGAAGCTAAAAGAGGCTGAAAGGTTAAAAGAGGCTAAAAGAGGCTAAAAGGTTAAAAGAGGCTAAAAGAAGCTAAAAGAGGCTAAAAGGTTAAAAGAGGCTAAAAGAGGCTGAAAGGTTAAAAGAGGATAAAAGAGGCTAAAAGGTTAAAAGAGGCTAAAAGAGGCTAAAAGAAGCTAAAAGAGGCTAAAAGAAGCTAAAAGAAGCTAAAAGAGGCTAAAAGAAGCTAAAAGAAGCTAAAAGAAGCTAAAAGAGGCTAAAAGCTGCAGAATTTCGGATCATTTTTGGGTGAATTCATCGTTACGAGCGACACCCACGATGGATTAGTCGATAAAAAAAACAATACGGAGACCTTTCAGTAGCTCGGTGAAAGCAACCTGTTGAATCACGACGCACACTTTTAACACACACACACACACACACACACACACACACACACACACACACACACACACACACACACACACACTGTCGGTGTGTTTATGTGCTGTAAAGTTGTTATCTTTCAAAATGTTGACATAAATTGTAGCTGCAGTTAAATGTGGTTTTAAGTCGTTAACGTGGAAGTGATTTTCACACACACGCACGCACACACGGCTAGACACAATAATGTTTGTCTGACCTCGTGTGTGTGTGTGTGTGTGTGTGTGTGTGTGTGTGTGTGTGTGTGTGTGTGTGTGTTTAAAGACTGGCTGAGCTGGTTTTTGATTTGGCAGTGAAACACTGTTTGGAAAAGGACTGCATGTCTAGTCCAGACACACACACACACACACACACACACACACACACACACACACACACACACACACACACACACACATATACACTCCCACACACACTCCCTTACATCCCCTTCCTTTTGCAGGCTTGATCTCACACTAAATACCTCTTTTATTTGATTTTCTTTTGCTTTAAGACACCTGCAGTTTCAGGATAACAGGTTTTGTCCTTGAGCAGGTTCTTTTTTTTTCTTAGAGTAAATTCCCGGCATCTCGATGTCTTTAAAATCACCAACAAAACGCCCTCAATGTTCTCACAAGTAGACCAAATTGTCTTTTTCTGAACCCTCTGCACGTCTTTTTTCCCCGTTTCTTTTTCTTTTTTTTTTTTAGAAACTGACTCGCGGCGTCATTAAAGCAGATTGTGTCATTTTCAGACCTTCAACTACAAATTGAACACTTTGGCAGCAAAACTATGATATAATCTTTTTCTTTTTTTTTATCAGTGTAGATATACAGATAAATTCCCACTTTGCTTTTACTCTTAACGCATTTCAGAATTTATTTTGCTGAAACGGGGTCAAAACAACGAATCTCTCCGCTGACGTAGATCTCGACGAGCGCAAAGTCTGAATCTCTAATTAAATCTGTAATTAAAGTGATAATTTGCTGAAACAACCAGTAACATCAAAGTTTTTTTTACAGTCCCCAGGTGCGCATAATAATCAGCCATAACATGTTCCATATAATTCTGGTAAACAAAAACACAGTCGGCACAACAGAGTAAACCTTTATTATTTATTATTAGCCAATTTACTTCAAAGGAAACTGATTGCTTTAAGTTTTCGACTGTAGATCAGACAGATGTTCAATGACGTCATCTTGAGTGCGAAAATAATGTTTTTCAAGACCAAAATTTTATTAATTAACGAACCTAAAAATATCAACGAGCCGCGTCTCTCAAAGAAACGTCCCGTTTACTCTCGTAGCGACAACTAAAGCACAGATTATATTACAGCTGGCTGTTGTACGCTTGCTAAAGGGCACGCTGGCAGTATTTGTCACTGCAGACAGCAGGAATTGAACCGGTAACTTCCTTTATTTAACCTGAGGCACACAGTGAATGTACACACACACACACACACACACACACACACACACACACACACACACACACACACACACACACACACGGTTAATGATTATTATTATGTCTAGTGTCATTGGATCAGAGCCACTGCACACACACTCTCACACTCTCACACACACACACACACACACACACACACACACACACACACACACACACACACACACACACACACACACACACACACCCTCTGCATGTGACCTGCCCTGAGACTTCCCTCTCTCTTTCACATTCAAATGAACAGTGTGTGTTTTTGTGTAAGAAGGTCTAACTGTGTGTGTGTGTGTGTGTGTGTGTGTGTGTGTGTGTGTGTGTGTGTGTGTGTGTTTGTGTGTGTGTGTGTTTGTGTGTGCGGGGGTGTGAGATGACAGGGGTAGTCTGGCTCCTTCTGGCTAGAATTATAATGAGCATCACACACACACACACACACACACACACACACACACACACACACACTCACACACACACACACACACACACACACACACACACACACACACACACACACACTCAGAGCCAGACAAGCAGCTGATAATGAGGTTTGATTTTCATATGTTTCAGACAGAATGCTCTGCAGGTCAGAGGAGCTCTTGTGTGTGTGTGTGTGTGTGTGTGAGTGTGTGTGTGTGTGTGTGTGTGTGTGTGTGTGTGTGTGTGTGTGTGTGTGTCCTCTTCAGACTTTACACACTCTCACTTTTTCCATTGTTAACATTAATGACTGCGTTCGGCTCATTTGCTTTCGTCTGTGTTTCGCTTCCTCTTTTTTTTTTTTTTTTATTGATGCGTCTGATGTCGGCTCAGCCAGACTTCCACTTCATTTTCATTTATTTTATTTATTTTTGTTTTAAATTAATTTGTTTTTTTCTTTAAAGCCCGGCCAGACTGCTGTTTGTGGTTCCATTAAAAAAACAAAAAACAACCCAGACGTGTTAAAGCGTCCCTCGGCGTTATGACCAGACGCCTCCATTCAGCATTTTATATCGTATTTATATTGTTTTGATCTCTTTTATTTTAAATGTAACGTGACATCTTGCACAGCGGGTTCGCAAACTTAATCTTAAGGTTGGTAGTTCAAGGCTAAAGTGTCCCGAGCAGCTTGAAGCTCCGCCTCCATCGCTGTGAATGTACGGAGTCCCATTAGGGTAAAAAAAAAAAAGCAAACTTTTAAAATCACAAAATCAGCTGAAAAACTGCAGAATTTTATTTAATTTTTTTTTAAATTTTATTTTTGTACAGTTTACAGTGACTGAATATCAGCGGTTTATAATAATATTTGTAGAAGTGAAACCTGAGGGAGGCGGTGACGGTGACGGGTCGCTCCAGACGGGCCTCGGTGAAACCTGGGAGTTCCCTGGATTAACGCGCTAAATTTAGACCAACGCTCCTCCGTTTACTCCGACCGTCTTCGACTCTTTTAACTGCTTCTATCGATCCTCGAGCTTTTAAATCCTTCTTTCAAATTAGTTTTATTATTTTTTTCCTGCTTCATGCTTTTATTTTTCTATTCTGTCTTTTTGCTAAATGTGGAAAAATAAGAAATACAGCTCCATTTAAATTTTGTTTTTGTTTTTTTTGTGTTTGTTTTATATGTGTTGCTGTATCTTTTATAGTTTGACGTATGGCAGCGGGTGGAGGTAGGGGTGGAGGTGGGGGTGGAGGTAGGGGCGGGGGGGGGGGGCATGTTGCCGAATCCAAACCCGTGACTGGTGGCAGTAAAACGAGACCCCAGAAGTATTTGAACTCTGTCCCGGTCTGGAGGTCGTCGGGCGACGGGATGCGAGAACGAGATAATACAAAAAAAACACTTCGGAGAAAATTTGGTAAAAATTCTCCTGCTGCAAATTTTTTTGAATTTTTGTTGAATTTTTTTTGTTGATTTTTTTTTTTTTTTTTTTGCCTCAAAGTGTCTTCGAGTTGTCGATGGGTTGTTTAGGTTTTTGGAAAAGTCTCTAAACCGTCACGTACTTCGATATTGCACCCATCAAATGTGTGTGTGTGTGTGTGTGTGTGTGTGTGTGTGTGTGTGTGTTGGCTCTCTGGTTTCGAACCTGACCAAGTAGTCGAATTCAGAAAGCAGGTTGGATAGAAAGACGAGGAGGGGGGGATGATAACTGACCTCCTCCACCCCCCCCCCCCCCTCAACCCCACACACACACACACACACACACACACACACACACACACACACACACACACACACACACACACACACACACACCTCCCTCTTCCCTTTTTTCCCACTGTTGAAACCAGCAGTGGGAGTTTTATGGACCAAAGTTCCCACACTTGTTGGCTGCACCATGACCATGGCTTCGGAAGTCAATGGAGTGTGTGTGTGTGTGTGTGTGTGTGTGTGTGTGTGTGTGTGTGTGTGTGTGTGTGTGTGTGTGTGCCCCCCCCACCCCCTTTCTCACCCCCTATAGCCTTTCTCATGGAAATTGGCAAGCAAATTGTGAACCTATGACCTATAATTCTTTCTCTCTCACACACACACACACACACACATATATATTTAAATATATAATATATTTAAATATATATATTTATATATATTTAAATATATTGTATATTTATTTATATATATATATAAACGCACACACACACACACACACACACACACACACACACACACACACACACACACACACACACACAGCTGTCTGTGCTATTTCTGACTACCCAGACTGTCATCATCCTAGGACTGAGGAAGGAGGAGGAGGAGGAGGAGGAGGAGGAGGAGGAGGAGGAGGGGGGAGGAATTAGTGAGCTTTTCTCTCTCTCTTCCTGCCCTTTCTCTCCTTCTCTTCTCCTCTTTCTTTCCCGTCACGTCTCCTTTCGGCTTTTTTTTTTTTTTCTAATTTTCTTCATCCTCTTCCTTTCCTTCGCTTTTAAAACCTCCTCTCCTCCTTCTTTCTCCTCCATCCTTTTTCACCTCCTTCCTTTCCCATCGTACTTTCTTCCTCCTCGTCTTCCTCTCTGTGTGTGTGCCCCCCCCCTCCCACCTCCTGCTCCTCCCCTCCCTCCCCTCCATCTCTGGCTCTCCTTGAGCCATCTGACTCTGCAATGACCGCCGGTGACCTTTCGGCTGAATGCATGAGGAGGAGGAGGAGGAGGAGGAGGAGGAGGAGGAGAGACGAAGAGCAGGGCAGGGGATGACAGATGAGCTAATTGCTTCAGATTAACCATGCCGTGTCTGCCAGGCTTACTTCTGTCTAGACAACAGCACAGAGGGAGGGACGAGATCAGCGACAGGAGTGAGAACCTTTCACAAGACTTTGTTGTTGTTGTTGTTGTTGTTGTTGTTGTTTTCTTCTGCTTCGCTCGAGCGAAACATAAAAAGATTCGTTTCCCCTCAGAAGGAACAACAACAAAAAATGTATTGAATAAGACTCGGAGGACCTACGAGAGACGGATTGTATAAAAGGGGTCGAAATTCACCACCAGACATCTTTTCGTTGAAGCTCCAAAAAAAAAGAAAACAACAACAACAACCTGCAAATCCTACATTTCCCATGATGCAACCTGATGCCGCCACTTTGTTCCCCATTGAAACGGTTGTTCTGCTTTATTTATTTATTTTTTACTTTTGGTTTTATTAGTGAGGCGTCTTGAGTGGACCCTGATAGTGAAGGTGAAGGGGTCAGAGGTCACAGCACCCTAGTTGTGTTGATACGAGTTGGCATCATGCTGTGTGTGTGTGTGTGTGTGTGTGTGTGTGTGTGTGTGTGTGTGTGTGTGTGTGTGTGTGTGTGTGTGTTTACTATATCAAACTGAATGATTAGAAATTGAACGACCACTCAGATTAAAAACTAATTGAAGATGTCACTTTGAGCGCTTGAGGATTTGGAAATGTTAAAAAAAAAATTATTCAAGAAATTTTGTAAATTCTTTTTTTTTTTTTTTTTTTTTACTTCGCTTATTTGAGACATTTTTTTTTTTTTTTTTTTTTTTTTTTTTTAGGCCAAAAGAAAACTGATCTTTTACCAGGCAGAAAAGGAGAAAAGGTTATTTTTAAATCACCTTGCAGAGAAAGAATATAAACACATTATTTATTTATTTTAAAAGATGGAAATTTTTGCACATGAAAGGAGCATTTTTTCCAAATTTGAGCCATTTTATTGTTTTTTTTTTTTCTGGAAACATTCAGTATTAAATGAGGAAATCAAAATCAAATAAAACCCCGAGCGCTGTTTGCCTCTTTGCCATACTTTGAATATCATGCGCTGTTTGTCACTTCGGATCAAACGTATTAACACACGAGAGCCTAAAACCCCTTTTTTATTTTTTATTTTTATTTTTTTCCTCCAAAGAAACGCCGTCATCGTGCGTCTTCGTTGAGTCACGTTTTAGCCGGAAGGATGTTTTATTTTTTGTATTTTTTTTTTAGCGTTGCAGCTGAGTGACACATTTAAAAGTAATTTCAAAGAAGCTCCTAAAAAAAATTTAAAAAAAAAATACAAGGAGAAAAGGAAGAAGTAAAGTAAACAGAATAAATAAAAAATAAATGATGCAATCATATTGCAGCTTCTCTGAGGGAAAATATGCTGACTGCAGAACATCTGGGTGGAAACCTGACGTGAGAATGATTTATTTATTTTGTTTGGTGTTTGACTTCCTGTCTTCAAGGAGGAAGTTCAAGATGTTTTTCTATCTAAAAAAAATTAAAATAAAATAAAAAGAAGGATGAAATTTTGAACGAGTGCGCTTCTTTTCAACGCCTCCGTCCTCCTCCTCTTCTGCGAGTTGTAACCGGGCGGATGTACTCCGTCGTCCTATTGGTCGACGTCGAGGAAAGATTAAAAAAAATAACAATAATCTGGCATGCTAGATTTGTCGTCATGGTTACGTGCGGTATCGAAGGTTTCCGGCGTTTCTATTCGTGCCCGACACCGAACAACTTTTCAAACGACTACTTTCCGGTTGACGTCACAAAACAAGTTTTTTTTTTTACCTTCAGACTTTATATCCAGACGTGTCAATAAAAATAAAAAAAATTAAAAAAGCTTTAGATCTTTTTTTTAATTTATTTATTTATTTTGGACGATTCAACGTGACCTTTTGACTATTTCACAAAAACACGGTCGCATGTCGTCTTCTTCCACTTTCATGCTTTAACCTCTGAGGTTTGAACAATGAGGATCTGATATTTAAACTGTTGGAAGATAAAAGAAGTAAGAAGAAGAACCGGAGGAAGGACGCCGGCGGGGGAAGCGAGCGTCTGTAGCAGCAGCACATGAAGGAAACAAAAATAAACAAACGCACACGAACAAACATCAACACACCGAAAATAATCATTATCTGTAAACAACCGCGTCGGCCTTTTAAAAGATCTGTTCTTATCGCTGAACGCAAAGAAGGAGACGCAGCGATGCCAAGATCAGTGTGTGTGTGTGTGTGTGTGTGTGTGTGTGTGAGTGTGTGTGTGTGTGTGTGTGTGTGAGTGTGTGTGTGTGTGTGTGTGCCTACTACCAGCTGACACCTTGTTCTGTCAGCTGGTCGAACTTTCCGTCTTCCTTCTTTTTTCTTTCTTTTTTTTCCAAATATTTTGATAATTGATTAATTGTTTTTTTAGTTCCTGCTTCTTAAATGTGAATCACTTCTACTTCTACTAAACTCTACCCTACTCTACTATAATCTACTCTACTATAATCTACTCTACTATAATCTGCTCTAATCTATTCTATTATAATATACTGTAATCTACTCTTCTAAACTATACTCTACTATAATCTACTCTACTATAATCTGCTCTAATCTATTCTACTATAATATACTGTAATCTACTCTACTAAACTATACTCTACTATAATCTACTCTACTATAATCCACTCTACTATAATCTACTATAATCTAATCTACTCTACTATAATATAATCTACTCTACTATAATCTAATCTACTCTACTACAATCTACTCTACTATAATATAATCTACTATAATCTACTCTACTATAATCTAATCTACTCTACTATAATATACTCTACTATAATATAATCTACTCTACTATAATCTAATCTACTCTACTATAATCTACTCTACTATAATCTACTCTACTATAATCTAATCTACTCTACTATAATCTACTCTACTATAATCTACTCTACTCTACTATAATCTACTCTACTATAATCTACTCTAATCTACTCTACTATAATCTAATCTACTCTACTATAATATAATCTACTCTACTATAATCTACTCTAATCTACTCTACTATAATCTAATCTACTCTACTACAATCTACTCTACTATAATCTAATCTACTATAATCTACTCTACTATAATCTACTCTACTCTACTTTAATCTACTCTACTATAATCTACTCTAATCTACTCTACTATAATCTAATCTACTCTACTATAATATAATCTACTCTACTATAATCTACTCTAATCTACTCTACTATAATCTAATCTACTCTACTACAATCTACTCTACTATAATCTAATCTACTATAATCTACTCTACTATAATCTAATCTACTCTACTATAATATACTCTACTATAATATAATCTACTCTACTATAATCTAATCTACTCTACTATAATCTACTCTACTATAATCTACTCTAATCTACTCTACTATAATCTAATCTACTCTACTATAATCTACTCTACTATAATCTACTCTACTCTACTATAATCTACTCTACTCTAATCTACTCTACTATAATCTAATCTACTCTACTATAATATAATCTACTCTACTATAATCTACTCTAATCTACTCTACTATAATCTAATCTACTCTACTCTACTATAATCTACTCTACTCTACTATAATCTACTCTAATCTACTCTACTATAATCTAATCTACTCTACTCTACTATAATCTACTCTACTCTACTCTACTATAATCTACTCTACTCTACTATAATCTACTCTACTCCATACTACGTTTTCCTTTCAGCAGTTGAAACCAACTCGTAGTTCCATAAGTGAGATTTCAGCTGTTATTTAATTAAACTTCAAATCTGCTGAAGTGACATTACAGACGGTTTTAACCCAGTCAGTGTGTCAGCATGTTGCCATGGCGACCACAGCTGATAACAGTGTTGAATGCCTCAGTGTCTGATTGTGCTAATGAGTGGAGAGCCCCCCTCCCCCCTTACCCCCCCCCCCACTGTCATCACTATTCAGTCCGTCCCTCTGACCCATCTGTCTCTCCCAGACGACTCCCCCCCACCCCACCCCCACCCCCGCCTCCCCTCCTCCTCCCCTCCTCCCTCACATTGACCCCTTTTGTTCACTTGGTTGGTGGCGGTGAGGAGGGGTGGGAGGTGGGGGGTTGGGGGGGGGCAGGAAGAAGGGTCCGGTCAGCTGTTTCCTCAGTGTGTGTGTGTGTGTGTGTGTGCGTGTGCGTGGGAATGTGTGTGTGTGTGAGAAAAAGTTGGAGACAAAGCTGTGGAGGCTCAGAGAGTCGGTCGGTCGGCCGGCGTCGGGACATGTAACTTCACCGGGAAGCGTTTTAACTTTTACTTTCTTTTGATTTCAGGCCCAATATTTCTGGGTGTTTTTTTTTATTTGTTTGTTTTTGTTTGTTTTTTCTCGACCTCGGAAAGAAAGCAAATTTTGGGATTACGAAACGTTTTAAAAGAGTAAAAAAAAAAGAAAAGCTCTGAAGTTGTTATCCGTCGAGCGGAGAGGATGCAGCCGTCGTCGGGGCGTCACAACCACCACGACTGCGTTCAGACGCAACTCTGCGGTGAGTTTTTGTTTCCCTGCGTCGCATCGAAGGAGCGACTTTTTGTCTGCGACTTTTTAAAAAAAATTTTACGTTAAAAAATTCGCAAAAAAAACCCAAAAAACCAAACGTAACTCCCATGTTTAGTTCGGACGCGAATAATGAAATTTTATTTTTTTTCCCGTGCAGTTCGTTAATTAAAAAAGAATTGAGTAAATCTTTAAGTGAAATTTCTCAACATTTTCTCTCGATTAGAAGAGGGGTTTTTTTTAGGGTTTTTTATATATTCATCATTAAACGACTTTTATTAAAACGGTTATTAAAATCTCTCCGACTCGCGTTTTATTTGTTTAAATGTCTGGGGAAGATTTTCATGTCGTCCGGGTCACGGTCAGTCCGATGATCTCAAAAAAAGGATTCCTTTCATCTTCATTATTATTTTTATTATTAATATTTTAAAGAAAAACTGGCCTTTAAAAAAAAACAAACCGTCAATCGAATTTACACTTTAGATTTATTGGATGAAAATGCAGAAAAGTATCTGCGATAAATGTACGAACTTATAAAAGAAAATGTGCAGCTGTGAACGTCGTTAAATAAATTAAAGATTTCAGGTTTTCTCTGAAACTTAACAAAACAGTCCTGAAATTCTCTTATCGCCCATTTTCAGCCTTAAACTCTCACACGTATGCAGATTTAACACACGCTAAGAACACGGCACCATAATACTGCCGAGTCAGCAAAAAAACAACAACAACAAAAAAAGAAAGTTGATCGTTTGAACTTCGCTTTTTGGTACAAAGGACTCAGAGAGAGAGTTTATGAATGAGTTGTAGGAGTCACCTGACCTGTGTGTGTGTGTGTGTGTGTGTGTGTGTGTGTGTGTGTGTGTGTGTGTGTGTGTGCAGGTTACTTTATGTTCATGTGTCTGACTTGGCCCTGACCTCTGCCTGCCCTCTGTGGAAGAAAAAAAAAGAGTGTGAGAAAAATGGTGTGTGTGTGTGTGTGTGTCTGAGTGTGTGTGTGTGTGTGTGTGTGTGTGTGTGTGTGTGTGTGTGTGTGTGTGTGTGTGGAGGGGGGTCGGGTAGTTAGAGCAGACTGTCTCTAAACAAAGCTCGCCCTGTCTGTCTGTCTGTCTGGTCCAGTGTGTGTGTGTGTGTGTGTGTGTGTGTGTGTGTGTGTGTGTGTGTGTGTGTGTGTGTGTGTGTGTGTGTGTGTCAGACACCCTGACCTTTGCATGTCTGAAAACCTTTTGTGGTCGAATCAGACGTGGTTTGTTGGTGAAACGGCTCCTTTAAGCGGCAACCGATTCAAACGTGTGTTTTTGTATTATTTTATTTTATTTACTTATCAAACAGAAATATTATAAACTACAGAAAAAAAAAAATACAAGGATGAGTTCGTCAGCAGCGTAAACGTCACACGACGGTGTTTGACTGCCTCTTTGTGTAGCGGGAAGTGTTTGTTGGCTTTTCTTCTGATCACTGTGACTCCTTTATGATTTAATAAAAGGATTTTAATTCTGCTCATTCGCGGTGAACTCGTTGAGGGGAACAAAGTTTTTGAGGTTTATTAAAGATTTTAATATCGCACTCAATAAAAAATATCAAGCCGACAAAAAAAAAAAAAAAAAAACTACATTTCCCAGAATGCAACTGGACGTCATCTTTTCTTGCCTTTCATGCAGGCGGGGTTTCGTAACACGGGACTCTTCTCCAGTCTGAGCTGCCCCCCCCCCCCTCCCCCCTCCGATGACATCACCGTGACATCATTCCCTCGCAAAATAACAAAACAAACAACAACTGTTGTCTTCTTCACAGCCCAGCTGGAGTTCGTCCAGATCCTGGTGATCGTGGTGGTGATGATGGTGATGGTGGTCGTCATCACCTGCCTGCTGAACCACTACCGGCTGTCGGCGCGCTCCCTCCTCTCAAGACACGCCCCCCGCGCGCCGGAGACACCTGCCGCTCGCCAACGTAAGTCCCGAAACCTCGCCGCTACGCCGCCGTGTTTTTTTTAAATTTATTTATTTTTAAATCCACGTTTCCTTTACTGGATCTGATCTTACACATACACGATCAAATATATATATAATATATAATCAGCTATACAAAATAAAGCAGGGTTTGTAACGTGGGAAGCAAATGAATAATAATAATAATAATAATAATAATAATGATGATGATGATGATATAAACAGTAGCAAATATTGAGTAAAAAAAAAACAGACATTAAAGTAATTAAAAGATTTTGATTACAGCCTCCAAACATGTCGTTATTATAAAATAAAAGGACATCAACCAACGAGAGCATTATTAAACTCATAATCCGTATGGACGCAGCTGTTTTCAGCGCGTAAATAAAGTTTTATTTTGAATTCGAATGTTTTTTTAAAAAGGAAATATGAAATAAAGGTTCTTAATTAAAGATGTTAATCAGAATTAATAGACGGCGGGCGGTCGAAAAGGCCGATTTGAAACGCAGCGAAGACGTTTTTCTTCTGAACAAACGGCCGAATCAGAGCGGGCGGGAAAAAAAAACAAAAAACAAAACCGCGACCGCGGCGATGAAACGTGAACGCGATGAAACGTGAACGCGATGAAACGTGAACGCGATGAAACGTGAACGCGATGACTCGCGTCTTCATTAAAACGCCCCGCGGACGACAACCACGTCTATTTCCAGAGAATCTTTTTCTTTTTTTTTTTTTTGTCTTTTCTATGACTTCACCTGCTGAATCACCTGCTGATGAATCACCGAGTTCAGTCTGCGAGATATGAGTAAAGCATGAAGCATGAACACACACACACACACACACACACACACACACACACACACACACACACACACTGATAAGCTCCAGAGTCATGGTGTCCCAGTTCATTCAGATTAGCAGACAGACACACTGACACAGATGCGGTCGGACGCGCCAGCAAACAAAACGGCGGCAGACGATTTTTTTTTTTAAATTTATTTTATATAGAGGCGAAGAGCTGCTTCCGTCGCCACGGCGACACGAAACCGACTTTCAACACCCAAACCGCCCCGCCGGAGATCAGCGCCGGTTCAAGTGTGTGATGTCTAGTCGGGTATAGATCTGTGGAGACCGGAGACGCCGGTGTCAGCGCGCAGTCGACGTGATAAGATAAGATAAGACGATTAATCCCGCGGTGGGGAAATGAGGTCGTCGCTGCAGCTTCAGGACGCATGAAGGGGAAAATATTAAAATGTATGCCATGAAAATAGAATGAAATAAAACGAAATAGAGAAGAACAACACAAACTTTAAAAAAGGGGGGGGAAAGATGAAAAAAAAGAAAAATATAGAATAAAAGGATAAATAGAAAATAATAGAGAAAGAAATAAAAGAAATAAAAATAAAAAAAATATAGAATAAAAGGAGAAATAGAAAATAATATAAAAAGAAAGAAAAGAAAGAAAAATGAAGATATAGAATAAAAGCAGAAATACAAAATAATAGAAAAAGAAAGAAAAAGAAAAATATAGAATAAAAGAAGAAATAGAAAATAATAGAGAAAGAAATAAAAGAAAGAGAAAGAAGAGACTATAATAAGAGCAGGAATCAGATATAAAAACAATATTTTACAAAGATGTAGACACATTTCTTTTTAAAAAAGCATTGCAGACGTGCGCCCTCTGGTGGACAGAAAAAGTGTAACTCAGATAATAACAAACACCACAGATGGTGTTCATTTTAGGGTTTTTGTATTTATGTCGACAACAACAGAAACGTGTGGAGCGTCTCAGAGGTGCCGAAAAAAAAAGGTGAGAAATCAGCTGTTGTGTGAAGATTTTCTGACGGTTCAGAAAACGAAATCCCCGGAGATCAGTGATGATTTGTCTCCACGGCTTCCTGTCAGTTCATTATAAAAACACACAACATCAGAGTCTGTGGTATTAACTTTTGAAGACGTTAAATACTCAAATGGCTCTCTATCTGCTAATTTAAAGGTTCCATATTGTCTAAATTCTACATTTTCATTTCTTTGTTTTGTAATCGTAAAGCGGCGAAATCCCTGTAATCGGCCTGGGTCCGTGTCAGCCAATCAGAAGAGAGGGTCGTTGATGTGGATGCAGACACCAAACAGACGTTTTCTTAGCAGAGATCCTGAGAAAGGCTTTAAGATAGGAGATGTAAAAGTACACCAAGATGGTTTTCGGTACTGAAAACACCTCAAATATCTTCCTGTGGTTCTACAGAATGGAAATAAAACACGTCCGGTATTGGACCTTTAAATCAGTCGTACGGTCACGAAGCACGGGATTGGACGACGGTTTTAAAATGTCCGTCTCTTTACCGTCCCACAGGAGGGAGGTCTGTGGTCCTCGGAGGGAACGGGAGCAAACAGCGGCCTCAATGAGGTGAGTTCAGCTTTTAACGGACCTTTAAAGTTTCCCTTCGGTTTACGGCCATTTCATAAACGCGGCTCCCTCCCACAGCACCAGGTGTACAACCCGCGGCCGCCCGACCGAGGCGTCCCGTCGTCCTACCTGCAGCGGGAACCGCAGCACGGCCAGCCGCCGCCGCCGCCGTCGGCGCCGCAGCTGCTCTCCCAGCGCTTCCAGCACACGTACGCGCCGAGTCGCTTCCAGCCGACGTACCCCTACCTGCCCCAGAGCCTCATCGACCTGCCGCCCACCATCTCGCTGTCGGACGGCGAGGAGCCGCCGCCGTACGTGGGGCCCTGCACGCTGCAGCTCCGGGACCCCGAGCAGCAGATGGAGCTGAACCGCGAGTCGGTCCGGGCGCCGCCCAACCGGACCGTGTTCGACTCCCACCTGCTCGACCCGTCCAACTCCTGTCTGCAGGCCAGGTAACGAGGAGGTCGCCTTCGGACTTTTTTTTTTTTTTTTTTTAACTTTTTGCAGGTCACGGTTCCTTAAAATGGTTCCTGGGAAAACTTTCTGTGCTGTATATAAAAATTTTTTTTTTAAAAAACCCGCATTGCAATAAGAATAAAATAAAATAGAAAGAAAAAAAAATTAGGAGAACAAATAAAATAAAGATATAGAATAAAAGAAAACGTTTTGAATTAAAAAAATAAAAATAAAAGTAAATACCAGGTTTTGGTGGAGGTTTCTGTTCCCGTCATTCATCCCGGTTGTTGTTGTTTTTTTGCTCCCAGTCTGCAGGCGCCTCCTCCGAGCGTCCATTCGGGCATCAGCGTCCTGGAGGCCCAGGAGGCCTTGACCCGGCACCAGAAGCCGGGCTCTCGACTGGAAGGAGCTCCCCCGGCCTACAGCGAGGTGATCGGGCACTACTACCACCCGGCGTCCCTCAGCGCCGCCCACAACAATCGGACGCTGTCGTCCTCGCCGTCCTCGCTCATACAGGGTCTCCTCCGACCGCCGCCTCAGCAGCAGGGAAGCGTGGACAACAGGAACGCCAGAAACGCCAAGGAGAAATCCGGGAAGCCTCAGCAGGTGTGACGGTACGGCTTCCCTCTTTCCTAAAACAAAACAAAAACCCCCGGGGACGAGGAAACACGGATTAAAGACGGGACCGCATCGACGGTAAAAAAAATACAAATACAAATAAAATCCACTCCGATTGGTCGACCAGCTGGCCGACGTCGGTTTCACCGTCCGGGTTGAGAAGCAGCTCGCTTCTTCTGGGAAGAAAAAAAACACAAAAAAACCAACAACCCGCACACATCACTCCTGCAGAGCACAGACAGACCCGGGACAACATCCGGTACTTCCTGTTTCCACGGCTTCCTACTTCCTGTTTGAGGAGCGACTTCAGATGAACCGATGATGATGATGATGATGATGATGTCAGAGAAGAGGAGCCGAAGGAAACTCCTCCTCCTCCTGCTCCTCCTCCTCCCCCTCGTCTGTCAGACTGATCCGCGTCGTCTCTCCTCGTTATAAATATTTACTTGTTCCGTTTGTTTCTGTAGAACTTTTTTTTTAATTTGTCTTTTACGAGAGAAAATTCCTGTCTGGGCGGCGAAAAAGGCGAAACGTTGCAATCTTCTTGGTCCTTCCAGGTTTTAATTTAGTTTTTGTAGTGATAATCCCACCTCCTCCCACCTCCTCCCACCTCCCACCTCCTCGACTCCTCAGTCCAACGTTGGCGGCGACTCCTGCACGAGGCTTTAGCACGTTAGCATATTTCCAGAGAGAGTTTCGATCTCAGTCGGTTTTTATCTCCTGAATTATCTCTCCAGGTTGTAGCACGGCGCGAAAACGTCCTCAAGCTAAAGAAAAAACAAACAAAAAAAGTTCTGCCTTAAAACCGACCAACCGATGCAGGAGTCGCATTTTTTTTTTAGTTTATTTTTTTTAACTTTTTATGTTTTCTGAAGAAGGTTTGCACAAAGTTCGAGACTGTTCACCGCAGAAAAAAGAAAAGAAATCTGCGATACGATCGATACGAGAGAGACTAGAGAAAGTATAAGGGGTATTTTTCTAAACTTGATGGATTCCTATTTGACGTTTTTCTTTTTTTTCTGTTTTATTTTGTTGTCTAGTTTTAGAAAAAAAAAAAAAAAAAAAGGAAAGAAAGAAACATCAGTAATCCGTTGGGGTGCCAACTTTCACATTTTTTTTGCAGCGTACATGTGGGCATGTATATACGTTACAAATGGAGTATATATATACACATGCGTGCAAGCCGAGAGCGAAAAGCACGAATTTAGAGTTATTTATATAATTGCTGAAAAGAATTGCACTATTTTTTAGTATGCGCAGATGGAACGTTTTTGGAGAGACTTTTATTTTGAAGGAGCTCTGTCTATTGAGGCGTCGGGACGGAGAACGAAGTGAAATCGCGGTGGATTACCGGAGGGTGGGGGTGGGGGTTGGAGGGTGAGGGAGGGGGGGGGGGGGGTCGGACCAGCGCGGTTGCACAGCAGATCGGATCAGGAAATGTTTACGGGGAGAGATTCTGACTTTGGTCCAACGGACTCGGAACAACCGTTACCGTACCATTGATTTTTTTTTTTTTTTTTTTTGGTCAATAAAAAATAAAAAAAAATCTGGTTTATGCAAATTTCCGAGTCCCGCGAGCTGATAGCGAGTCAGCGTCCCACCTGTGGGCCCAATCAGAAACTCATACCTCTCTCTCATCCTATTGGCCGAATCGTCAGCCAATCTCAAAGCTGGCTGTCACTACCTCGACCAAACAAGCCGAGCACATACGAGTTTGTTGATCAGACAACAAACGTCTGAACTAATCAAGGCGATGTGTGATGTAACAATAGACGCAAGTAGAAGACGTAAGTAGAATAGACTGTAGAAAGAATTCGCTTTTAAATCCTGCTGTGTTATTTTATTTGAATGCTAGATTTTGTTGTTGTTGTTGTTGTTGTTGTTTATTGGGAGGCGGAGGGGGGTAGGGGTGAGGAAGAGAGAGAACAATGCAGAAGCAGAGACACCCCGAACGTCCCTCGCCCCCCCCCCTCCCCCCCTCGTAGTGCGTTTCTCAGGAAGGAAGCCAGTCGCCCAACAGGCCCTGAACGCCTCGTACGATGGGACTGTGCACCGCGCTGGTCTCACGCCAACCGTTTGAAGGCCGGACAGTTTTCTTTAAAAGTTGCTTCCCTCCCACTTCCTGCCTTTTTCTTTTTCCAGCACAAAAATCCCCCTCTGGCGAGTCTCCGTCTCTCTTTTGAAGGCATCTCCGAGCACTTTACCGCACCAGGAAAGAGACAACAATCGTCTAGTCAGCCAGCGTCGGCCTCGATTCACCCGCCACATGAAATTAAAAAAACTTAAAAATAAACTTTGGGTAGAACTGGTTTGTTTGTTTTTTAGAATAAATTGTCCAAACTTTAAGAGCTGCACTTTTAAAAGATGCAAAGAGTTGCGCTCCGAAGCGTCAAACATCTTTTCTAATGGAAAACCAAACACGCGAGTTTTCCGTGTGAATTTTCTACGAAACTTTTCTATATTTCACGAAAAAGAAGCCAAATGTTTCCGAACAAAGTTAAAATAATAATAATAAAAATTTTTTTAAAAAAAACAATAAAATCAGGAACTGCTTTATAAAATAACACGTAAAAGATTATCGTGAATTTGTCGTTAACCTTTGACAAGTTTTCTGCAGCGGAAAAAGTATTTGCGTTTAAATATCCAGCTCCGGTCGACGTGTCAAAAGTTTTGGAACGAAACTCTTTGAGCCTTGAATGCAACACGAGACGGGTTCGTCGCAAACTAGACACGTCGAAGTGTTGAAAAGTGACACGAGTGTCGGCAGCATCTCGTCTCGTGTCGTCTCTTATTTAAGAGTGTAGAAATAAAACCGCATTTATTTTAGCGAAGTAGAAGAATTATGCAAATGCAGTAGATTAAAAAAAAAAAGAAAAGAAAACGGTGATCAACTTTTTTAACGCGGTGGTTCGCCCTTTATCCAGATAAAAACCAGCGCCCTCGAGTGTCCAGTTTTTACGCAACAGCGTTTAAGTGCCGAGGAACACAAATCCCTTTGGAAAGTTCCTTTAAAACCACTTAACTACCAAGTTTTTGAGGTATTTTCTGAATCCTTGAATATTTTTCTAACAATCGTGATAAAAGAAAATAAAAATAATAACGTTAGCTGCGTAATAAAAATGATCTTTTAACTGGTTTCCCATTTCAATCAAAGACCAGGCTTAGAAATATTTCTGTTTTGTTCTTTATTTACGCCGTCGGATATTTACGAAACGCTTTTCACTCGATCGCAACGATAAAACCTGAAACTTCTGCGATTCAAAAAGAGACAAAAAAAACAAACAGATAATCAAAAGTCGCGTTTCGCAGCGGGTATGAAAGAAAGGCTGGACGGGCATCAGGGTACAAACAAATATATTCGCGGTGATAATTTTACCTAGAGAGAGAAAATAAATAAAAATAAAGGCGCTGGCTGACGACACAAAATAAAGACATGAGGAGGAGTCACAGAAACACACATCACATTTTAACGGCTTTTTGTTTTTATTTTTCTAACCTTTACATTTTCTAATTTCTAATTTCATTTTCTGTGTTAAAGTTGTCGTTAAAAAAAATCCACATAAACATCTTCACATGTGAAGCCGATCTTTTCTTGTGTGCAGTTAATGTACGCCGTCCCGTCCTGGGAAAGACCTCCAGCTGTCTAGACAAAAACTAAACACACACGGTGCAGACTAAACAAACTCACCGAAGAACCGCACACACACACACACACACACACACACTCACACACACACACTCACACACACACACACACACACACACACACACACACACACACACACACACACACACACACGTTTTCATTCATCCAGTTCATTTTTTTTTTTTCCTATTGTGGACCACACAAGAGAATTACCACATTTCTCACACACCTGGGTCGCCTCCTCCTCCTCCTCCTCCTCCTCCTCCTCCTGCTCCTGCTCCTCTTCCTCCCTCTTCCTGTCTGAACAAGCTCTTCCTGTTCACTAGAGATGCCTCCCCCCCCCTCCCCCCCCCACCACCGTCCAATGACAGAGCTCCTTTCAGACCCGGGCCCTCCCGCTGCCATTGGCCGGCTGTCTTTCGGTCTCCGTGGAAACGTTCGTTCGTTTATTATTGTTGCTATGTCGTACAAGTGTGCCTGCCTGCGCTGAGACGGGCGAAATGTGAGTGGCTTAGTTTGGGCTGTCAATCATCCCGGGCCACCGCTGTCTCAGCTGATGATGATGATGATGATGATGATGATTGGATGATGGTGATGAGATTGATGATGATGAAGATAGATGTTTTTGATAGTGATGCCGCAAAGATCGTTGCAATACACCTACTATTTGCCTTTTTGATAATATTAGTCCTATTTTAACGTAGTGTGCTAAATGTACGTTGTTTTTTTTTTTTTTAATTTGTTTTTTTATTGTTGTCGTTGTTGTTGTTGTTGTTGTTGCTTATTCACTTGAGAACAAAAAGAAAAAGTGATTTCACTTCAATCCGTTGATCACACCACAACTTTTTCTTTTTTTTTCCATTTGTAAACGTTGAGAGTGTGAAACTACGTACGCACAAAACGCTGCAAGATCACCGGGCAGGACGTGTAAATACGAAAAAAAATAAATCGTACTTCTGCTTTTTTAAGTGCCCTTTTTAGAGTTCGCTTGTCTGAAGAGCAAAAACCTTCCGATTTGTCGGAATTGCATTTTTTTTATTTTTTGCGTGAACATAACCCGAGAGCAGCTCCTCTTCGAGCTAGCAAAATTTACACGAAGCACCAATTTACATTTCGTTTTGAGCGCGTTGTCCTCACGCACTTATAAGTTCAAGTAAAAATTCGTAAACATGAAATCCCGTTTTTGTCGGCTAACCGTCGCGTCTCCTCGCTCCGGCCCAGCGTCTACTCGTGTGCCTTCTGGTGTCCGGCGTGAACGGAGACTTTACGCTTAACGCCGATAGCACTGTTGCCTTTTTACGCGTAAAACCTCGGACAGCACGAAATATAAAATCGTACGTGGCCGTGACGTTTTGGAAGCCCGGTCGTAAGCGGGAAAAAGGGAATCCAAATATTTAATTGGGGAAATTATAAAAAAAAAATTTGCGGTTCTCAAAAACTTTCATCTGCTGTGGAAAGATCGTGAAATACGATGGAAAGCTGTGGAACTGCGACCTGAGTTGACCTCCAGGGGGCAGCCTTTCCAACTCAGACTTAATTAAAACCACCAACACGTTTTGTTTTTTGTTTTTTTCTGTTATGATTTCATCTTTTCATCCATTTTCTTTTCTTCCAGGTGAAACTGGGCTTCCAAAATTTACAAAAAAACGCGACGCTGAATTTGTCGGGACTTTATCGCAGATTGGTACCTGCGCTGCGTCCCGGGGATGTTGGAGAAACGCTGAAAACGTCCGAATTTCACTCCACTGAAATTCGTAGCGCAGAATGTCCTTGAACGCATCACGTTACCGGAGCACTTAGAAAAAAAAAAAAAAAAAAAAAAATAGCTGCTAACTGTCGGAGAAACGTAAAAAGTCGCGGTTTTTAGTTTTCCCTCCGACATTTAACGGGACGCAACGTTAGCTTCTACGTCGAAATCGTCTGTCCGCGCGAGATTCAAGACATTTCCAAAGAAATAATCATCGTTAAAACAAGTCGCACCTGAACTTGGAACTTTTTCAGATCTTTGGGAAAACTTTTTTCTTTTTTTTTCCAACGCCTTTTTCCAGTTTCTGTCGATCACCTGCAGATGCGAATTTTAAGTACGCAAAAAGAAGAACACAAAAGTAGAAAAAACAAAAAAATTCATAAAATTTTTGTTGTCGGATTCCTCGTATCGTTGACGGTAAACCGGAAAAAGACGAAGTGTAAAGAAAACCGTTTTCCCTCCTTTTTTTTTTAGTTTTTTCTTCCATCCTGCAGCGTAGCGCCTCCTCTCGACAACGTTGAAGAAAACGTAAACAGAAAAACACTCTTTTGGTTGCAGTATGTTATGTGTGCGTATTTTTTTTATTTTTTTTTATTTTAAAGCCTCTGTATCTTACGGGACAGCGCCGGCGCCCCGACGCTTGTCCGCCACGGTGACTATTGTAGAAGTCTTCCACCTCGTCGTTGAGTTTTTACCCCGCTAGCATGTAAAAAAACAAAAAAAAAACAACAAAAAAAACAACAAAAAAAAAAGTGGGACTTGTACAATAGGTCGTGTTCGTTCGGGTCGAGTTTCCTACGCACGGCTCAGAAGATGCTGCGATCGTTGTAGGAACCCTGATCTGTTCTCGTAGAAAAAAAAACAAAACAAAACAAAAAAAAAAACGTCGGGTTTCCCTTCGTTGGAATTCGGCGCCGCGCTCGTTAAACTCGTCCGCTCGAAGCGCAGCGGAAAAAGATAACGAACGCGGAGCTGAAAGAAAAAGTTCAGGGTTTAACCTCCAGTCTGTTCTCTGTTACAGCATGGTTCACACTTATATAGAGGCCTACTTATTCTCAATGATAATATCTTGCTTATTTGTGTATTAATTTATATTGGATGGTCTACATGTCGCCGGGTTTGTTACGTTGTTATTTCTTTTCTTCTCTGTTACGAACAGAAGACAGAAGTTTTCTCGTTGTTGTCACTGAACACGGTATGAATCGGACACATTTCAGTTAGCCTTCAATTTAAAAAAACGAATAAAAAAGTTTTATAAATACGTCTGCGTTATTCCTCTGGTTATTTGCGGGATCAAGACGAGGGGAGGTTGTGTTTTCGGTTTTGTTTGTTTTGTTTGTCCGCAGGTTGGAAAGGGTGAAACGTTGGTCGACGGAAAACTTGTTTCAGTTTAGGATATGAATCACGCAAATTATTTTTTTCACTTTAATTGAACCTCGCAAGATGGGGAATTTGGCCCACTACATGTTATACGTCTTAAAATCCAGTAGAGGGCAGCAAAGTTCAAAAGTGACAAAAAAAAAATAAAAAAAAATAAGCCATTCCAGAAATGGCTTCAAATCACAATCCATGAGTTAAAAAAAAAATCCTTAAATTTGTCCCCCAAATTAACGTACATCCTCTCTAAATTGGCAATTTCACAACCATATTTCATCCGTTGAAATAAGAACTTTGAATTTCACTCATTTGTTAAAAAAAGGGAAGTCTGCAAGAAAAAAATATATAATCAATTTGATAAAGTTTATTTAGGTTTCTGCTTTTGCAGAGACCGTCATTAAAATGTGATCAATTGATTACACGTTCAATTTCAGCCATATTTTTTAGATTTAAAAAAAAAAGGTTTAAAAATGTGCAATATATTATGAATTCTTTTTTTTATGTACTACGTCTTGATAAAAGTAAATTCAACAAACTTCATGAAGAATCTTTTTTAATCTTCTATTTAAAAATGTTCAACATTTTTTTGTAAATAAAATTATTAAAAAAAATCAACACAACAGTAACATGCTGATACACTGATGCTTCACTATTAATAATTTGATAATGTCATATATAATAATTTTTCAGTTAGGGGGACCAAACCACTACTTTTTAATACTTGAACTACATTTTGCTGCTGACGCTGAAGCATTTTTTTACTTCATGCTAAACTTTTATTTGTAATGTATTTCTACATTACTGTGTACTTTTACTTACGTCTTCCACATTCATGCTGTAAATATCCTCGAAATTCGAAAATTGATGCACGTAGGAGCCAAGTACATTGCTGGAATAAACATGGTTTATATTGTTATTCGCTGGGTGTCCACTGGGTGTCGCTGTAGGGACATATTAGACCTCATGTTTACAGGTAGGGAGGTCGCTGATGTTTATCAGGTGTTTGATCCCAGAAGGACAAAAAGATTTTTAAAACTGCTGTGGCGCAAAAGTTTGGAAGTTGTTTGTTGATTTATCAGCTGGAAACTGGACGTTTTCATGAACTGTGGAAACACCAACAAAGGATTTTCATTTTTGCAACGGAAGTTAAAAAACTAAAAAAAACTGCAGCTTGTACACACGTGGTCATTTTAATGATGCACGGTCGGTATTAAGGGACTTAATGTGCTTAAAGGCAGGATAGATGCATAGATTTATGTTGTTTAATCAGATATTTGCATTAAAATCAATAACATTATTACACTGCTTGTTGAGTATTTAGTAGTTAAAATGATTATTATTATCATTAATATTAGATTTTATTTTCATATGCAGAGTTTAAGGTACAAATGTTTTCTTTACATGTGAAATTGATGAACCATATGTACTCATGGTCAACCAGCAGGTGGCGCACTTATATTTGTTTTAAACTGGATCTGTGTTCACATCCACCACATGCAGGGAGAGTAAAAGCCTCCTGAGTGAGGTGTTTTACTTTAGTAAAATAAAATGCTAATACTGATGTACAAATACTCCTCTACTAGTAAAATTACAGCATTCAAAAACACATGTAAAAGTATGTATCGGCTGTATTTACTTAAAAGTTAAAGTACACACTGCAGAATATTTCTCTGCAGTATTTTTCTATTATGTTTGATGTCAACAAGCTCATCGAGTTTTCAGTTTTGTGAAAAGGCTTTCTTTTTTTTTTATTTACCAGTGAATCTTGGAGGGTTTTTAAATAGTTTGTTTATCTTCAGAAAACAGTGAAAACACAAGTTTATTTTGTTTTCACCGAAGCACACAAACTGGGAACACAATCCCGGCTTCGACCTCCCATCCAGAGCTCAGTCATATCTCCAATGATATAATCCTCCTGTCTAAAATGAGCGCCGTACAAAAGCTACTTGAAAAGTTTAAGTCTCATAAAACATCTAAAAAAACTTGCATTATGTTTTTAAAGTAATCATTTCCAAGAAATAAGTACACATTAACTGAAAATTTCAAACTCGGTCTTGTTTGGACTGAATTAAGACTTTTCTTGTACAAAGCTTAATTACTCGGATTAAAAATGAAGTGAGAATTGGATTTGGTTCGAAAGTCTTGAGATTTGATTTGGATTTGAGCCACTTCTGGTCTTTGGCCTGGAAAACGTGAGACTTGAGATCTGCCAGACTTGAAAATGCGTTTGTTTAGAATAACCTCACAATAAACCTGGATTTTGAAACTTTGATGTGCTGACATATTATTGAAGACATGATTTGAATGATTTCAACTTTAAATTTAAAGTTTTAAGTTGATGTGACAAAATGAGTCTTGACCTAAATTCACTTGGAATAAATACAACTTAATTTGGACTTTGGGCTTTTTTTGGGGGGGAAATTGATCAAAAATGTAATTTGACTCGTGTGAAGTGACGTAACTTTATTAAAGCCCTTACTTTTGCCCCTTTCTGGAATAACTTAAAAAAAATTTGGGTCGAGACTTGAGAGGACAAAATTGGTCTAAACTTATCTAGTGCGACTTGAGATTTTAAACTCGTCTGAAGTTAACCTTCACGGACTCGTCGAAGGACTTAAAACACCTGATTCAGACTCGAGTCTTGACTTGGTATTTATACATCGTGCATGTCTTGATTTACTTTAAATTTGATGTGACAGAGTTGAAACTTAACTTGGAATGACTTCGAAAAAAATAGGTCTTAGATTTGTCAGTGACGACCCTAACGTTCAGCGTGTCAGCGAACCGATCGATGACGGACTGATTCCCAGCCAAGATGGACCTGAGCCAGTTATCGAGCAGATTCCAGTGACTCAACGTCCTTTAAACTGCGATGTTCTTCCTGCCAAGTTCGTACGTCGGCGCTCACCTCATACTGCCGGGTTAATGAACCGGTCGTTCCCCGGTCTCGCTGCTATCTAACCGCGTCTTGCCACACAGTTGGCCATCCGCCTGCTGAACAAACACTTTTCTGTTTCGTGGCTCACTTGGCAGCGAGAAATTAAACGGTTGAATTATTCACTGATAAGGTGATGAAAAAAAATGTAGATTGCTGATTGAAACTCATTCTTTATTCTTTTATTGCTTCCCTATTAAAAACATAATTACATTAATTAGTATTTTCTGTCACAAGTGTGCCAAAACTCAGTTTGACCACGTAAAGACACAATGACTGGACAACCCAATATTAGAGGAACTTCATATTTGTGGATTTTGACATTTGAGCATATCGGAGATTATTTTTGAGTAGTTTTGAAACACATTTCAGTTGTAAACTTTATATAAAGGACGTTTCAAAATGGTTAAATGTTTATGTTACTGTCTGTGAAATGTTTTAGCGGCAATTCCCTTGATCAGGCTAAAACGACGACGAACATGATCTTAACATAGCGGCTAACGCTATCTTGTTTCAGCAATTTAGAGAAAAGCTCTTAAAATAAAGTTGGTAGACACGTAGCGCATCGTGTCTACTGACGTCTTCGCGGCAGAAATCAACCACAGAAGTCACGAATGAATATCTCAGAAAGACGGTTTCAAGGAAAGAAGCGGCGGGAAGGACGGAAAAGACCCGAAAGTTTTATTTCTCAGAAGCAACAATTAGAGAAAATTGGACAAGGAAGAAGGAACAAAACGTTAACTTTAGAGTTGCATTTACTGTACGTTACGACATCGGTGAATACTGGATTAAAAGCCAGCTGTTGAGGTCTAAACTGGATGTTTCAGTGGCGTGTGGACTCTTCTGGCAGCGACGCGGTTGTTCTGCTGCATCACCGGGAATTACCTTGTCGGCAAAGATCGGTCGCCGCCCGGAGCTGGACGACGTTGCTGCTGACGTCCCGTTTAGAGGTTGAGCGTCCCGACCGGAGCCGCGGTGATGTCACCGAGTCAGATGTGTAGAGTTCCCTTGGCAAGAACACAGAGCTGATAAGCCTCCTCGCCTTTGATGCCGCCGACCGTCAGCCTTTCGTTACACAACTTCACATTGACCTCCCTCTTTTAGTCCCTCTGGCTCGGTTCCTTTTTTTACGTGTACAGTTTTGATTTCGTATTTTTTAATGTAAAACGCGAAATCGTAGGATTTAACTAAAGCCAAACCTTTCATCTTTTATAAGCCTGTTTGAATTTATTTTTTTAGAAGATAGGGAACCGTTATCGTTGTAGACTTTGGGTTAATTTTGTAACTATTGAAGCAGCTTTAATCAATCAGAATGTGCCAAAACTATCCGGAAGTCAACCATCGCTGCAACTATATTTGAAAAAAAAAAAATTAAATCAAATTCGTGGCCTTTTATGGTGAGCTTTAACCATTGACACCGGTCGCTGATTGGTCCTGACTGGTAAACGTAAACTGTGTGCAATAATCTGGTGGAACCAACTGTGCTGTTTGGATTTGTGATGTCACAAATTCATGCTCATGTCCATCGCCATAACGTTCCACCGTCTCAACATTTTACTCCGAAGAAATCACAGAGCATTGTGTCACGGAGCCAGCAAAGCTGCAAGACCAACGGAAACCTTGTTGTTAGCAATGAGTGTACGTCGCTCAGAAAAGAGTCGACCAATCGGAAGAGAAGGTCGCGCCTTAAAGGTACAGGCACACAACAGCCTGCTCTTGGTAGAGCACCAGAGACAATGTGAATGAATGAGGTGTAAAATTATTTAGAGATGAATCTTGGATATCAAGACTGCAAAGTATACACGGTCAAAATGTAAGATATGGGACCTTTAATATTTAGCAGACACATCATCAAAGTTTCATTGTATTTAATGCATGTAACATTTTTATAAACCATAATTTTGTTTTGGTAAATGTGCCCTGTATGTAATCAAAGAAAAGCCATAAAACCATAGAAAAAGATAATGAATGAATGAAGATAATGGATAAGCCGCAACACTTAAAACACCTTTATAGATGAACAAATAACCTGCACCATTTAAAAACTTAGATAAGAGCTGAGCACAAAAACAAGTAAGGTAATTATTTCCTCAGATAAGGCATCTGAAAAACAAGAACACGATGGTGCTCGTTGAGCAGAAAACAAGGCGTAAATGATTGTCTCGAAGACGAACAACAATTTCTCACAACGAATCGGAAAAACAATCCGCAACATGCAACATGCAGCGGACGGGACGTTCAGTCCGCAATACGGTCCATCTGTAGACATACAGCAGAACGTAGTGACGAGGATTGACTTCAGTGGACTTCACTTCCCATAATTCCTGCAATATGATTTTTTTGTTAGCATTATATGCAATTAAACTGCAGTTTGACTAAATGCAATTGTCTTCACGCTTAATGAATGAAGTTTCTTTCAATAAGCTCTACTTGGGGAAAAATGCAATATTATTAGCTATGAATGGCAAAGCAAAAACTGCATTGATTTCTAATCATTTTTCACGTCAGTAACCTGTTTTTAATGTCAAAGGTTTCATACGTGGTTCTGTCAGAGTTCGTTTCCTGTTAAAAGGGAGTTTTTCCTTCCCTCTGCTGGAGGTTTTTCTCCCTTAAAGAGCAGTTTATCCCTCCTAGATTTCGTGGGAATTGTTGAATTGTTGGGTTTCTCTGTATAATGCTGTAAAGCTCTGCTGTAATGACTTTAATGTGTTAAGTGCCATGAAATAACACGTGTTGTTTCAACAAATCCCTGCAAAATCCGTCTCACCGGTTACGAATCGTTACGAGTTAAATTAACATCAGAGGTCCTAATTTGACCTGGAAACACTTCAATGTTGTGTTCTTGGAGACCTTTAGCTTAAAAAACAACATGGTGCATGGTATATAAGCACACAGGATTTAGATCATAGGTAGCGTCAAAAACAAGTTAGTGATGATTAACATGCGTCACCGTCATTATTTACATGTCTTGCACAACAGCTGCAGTGAAGCATGGGATGAAAACATGTGGCCGCACACAGCCACTGTCCAGGTGAAGGATCCAACAACTCAGGTTTTGTGTTCAGTGTACACACGATGTGTTTTTGTATCTTGCAACTTACATAATATGTCTTTCAAGGAAAAGCTGAACTTATATTGTTTGTGATGTTAAATGGCACAAAACAGGAGTTTGGATATAGTGGAAACAGCGTTAGAAATACCAGCTGTCAACACAAAAGTTTGGTTTATTAGGATTTCAGCTTTTATATTAGAATACGTAAGAAATCCTTAATTTCCTAAATCCTAATTTTTTTTTTTTTTAAGTCCCAGGAGACTTTTCTGTTTTTGTCCTTTCTGTATTTGAGTTGTCTCAGAGAAAAGTCTTAGGCTAAACTTTAAAAAAGATTATTTACGGGGCCACATTAGGTCTCTTGATACCGACCGCGCACCATAAGAGAGAAAAATGCGACAACGTTTTTATTTATTCATTTAGTAAAAAAAAAAAAAAAAAGGCAGCAGATTTTTAGGTATTAACACTTTTTTTGTGGTATATACTTATAACTTTCTCAGAGATTTCATGATGCTTTAAGAACTAATATTGTATCGTTATTGTTATTATTTGCAGTCGTAGTCGTATTTAAACATTTTTTTTAAATATATTTCAACACTATGTATAGCACATTGAATTGTACAACATTGTTTGCAATCCAGATGATTGTTATTGTCAGTTCGTGTGTTTTTACTAACAAACTTGGTTGTTGATTGCAGTATGAGAAATTTGCTCTCAATCTGTCTTTTATGCTTGTATTAAAAACAAGACTATATCCTTGAAAAATGGAACAGAATCACCGTTAAGTTTAAATAGTTTAATTGTTGTCTCCCTTCTTCAGGAGCTGAAGATCTCAACAACACAGATTCGAACACAGTATAAAAATATATTAAGGCAAACAAATAACCACATGAACTGAAAACATACATTTCCTCTTAGACCCTAGAAGGGTCACAAAACACGAGCTGAGCTAACCGGGACTCTTCGTGTATTATATAGATTTACATGGCAGTGACAACGTGATATGCATTTGTAATAAGTTATCATTAAATATGAGATTTCAGACATACAGAAGGACAAAACATTGGAACCATGGTTTAAAAAATAGTTCTGCTAAAACAGCATACGGATGGATGGATGGAAATTAAATATTTCCTATTGGATTCAGCAGTCTTGACTGGTTTGCATATGTTTGATGAGCACCGTGAGGAACATGATTCATCTCGACATTCCTGGTAGAAAAGTTGCAAGGCTCTACCTCAAAGAAATGTCCGTAAGTAATAAAGAGATATTCTAGAGTTACTCACATTTTTTTCTAAAATTTCAAAGTCATGAAATGTCTGTGCTAGAATTTCAACAGTTTTGGAAAAACATTTCTAATCTAAAAACAACAAAAATTACGAACACGTCTGGTCAGAATTGCATGAACCTTCCTCTCTCTCACTTCTTTCCTTTTCTACATCTGCTCCACCCTCTGCTGCAGGAGCTCCAGCTGCCGGGCCACCTCGCTGGGCAGGTCGTCGTTCACCTGCGTGGTGAAGTACTTCCTCACGTCGTCCACCTCCCTCAGCCAGAAGTCCCGATCCAGAGAGAACAGCTCGTCCGGGTCCACGTGCCCCTTGAGGCCCTGCAGGTTGAGGGAGTCGCGGCAGGGCAGGTAGCCCACGGCCGAGGGCATGGCGCCGGCCTCGCCGTTCAGCCGCCTGAACATCCAGTCCAGGACGCGGATGTTGTCGCCAAAACCGGGCCAGAGGAAGCCGGCGGTGGGGCTCTTGCGGAACCAGTTGACGTGGAAGATCTTGGGCAGCTTGGCGCCGGGGCGGTCAGCCATGCTCAGCCAGTGCGAGAGATACTGCCCGAAGTTGTAGCCGAAGAACGGGCGCATGGCGAAGGGGTCATTCATGATTACCTTGCCTGAATAAGAGAATCAGTCAGAGAGAGAAGGGGTAAGTATGTTTTAAGTTAACTTCTGTGAGAATAAATAAATAATAGAGAATAAAAATCTGAGAAATTCAGACAAAGAAAATTCCTTTGGTTGTCAGGGCAAAGAAACCCATTGTCCAGAAAAACAGTAGGTACTGACCCTCGTGTTCAGCAGCAGCGGTGGCCTCTGACCTCATGGCCGCTCCAACAAACACCCCGTGCTGCCAGCTGAAGGCTTCGTACACCAGGGGAACGCCTGAAAGGAAACAGAGTGATTAGGTCAACCGTTATCTGATTGTTTTACTGATACGTGGTGGCACCTTGTTTTCTCTCTCTTACTCAATCCCAGTCCGTAGTGTCTCTGTTCGAATCTCTAATTCTACCAGTGATTTGGTTCCCAGAGTTTTTGCCTCCCGTTTTTTCTTACCTTCTGGTCTGCGGCCGCCGAAAATGATGGCCTCGATGGGGACTCCCTCCGGGGATTCCCACAGCGGGTCGATGATGGGGCACTGGTTGGCCGGAGTGCAGAAACGAGAGTTGGGATGAGCACTGGGTTCGCCTAGAACAAGGGAAAGACAAGAGGAACATTTTACTCCAAAGAACGTCTGATAATAGTTAATACAGTAGATCTTTTCTTGCTGTGAGCCGATGTAAGTTTCCCAAAGGTTTCCAGCTACACCATTTCTAATTTCCTTTCTCGGTAAGCTGTTAAATATACTCGAAAAAAAGAAAGCTTCTTACCGTCCTCCGAGCTCCAGGGCTTGTTATTCCAGGATGTGACGGTCACTCCCTCGGGCAGAACCTGGTCCATTCCCTCCCAGTACACGGCGCCGTCGCTGGTTTCTGCAACGTTGGTGAAGATGGTGTTCTTGACGATGGTCGCCATGGCGTTGGGGTTGGTTTTGGCCGAGGTGCCGGGCGCGACGCCGAAAAAGCCATTCTCAGGGTTGATGGCACGCAGGTTGCCTGGAAACGGGGGGAAAGGAGAGGAAAACAAATTTGAAAAAATGATCAAAGTCTCCTGTCACCTTCGCTTTATCGTCCATTTGACGACCTTTAGAAAAGTCTTCCCTCTCTTACCTTGGCTATCAAACTTCATCCAGGCGATGTCGTCTCCTACGCACTCGACCTTCCAGCCGGGCAGCGTGGGGCACAGCATGGCCAGGTTTGTTTTCCCACAGGCGCTGGGGAAGGCTCCCGCCATGTACTTCTTCTTCCCGGCAGGGTTGGTGACGCCCAGGATCTGAACACGACATTATTGGTTCGGTAAGAACGGACAGGTTGTTGTAGGAGGTTCCTACAATGAGGTTTTTTTTCAATCGAGTAGGGGAACGAATCCACTAATTATGTTTTTTTCTTTCCGTTCCTTACCAGCATATGCTCAGCCAGCCAGCCCTCCTCCTTGGCGATGCGTGATGCGATGCGCAGGGCGAAGCACTTCTTTCCCAGCAGGGAGTTTCCTCCATAACCGCTGCCAAAGGAGACGATCTGTCTGCAGTCTGGGATGTGGGCGACCAACGTCTGCTCGGGGTTGCACGGCCAGTTATTCACCAGCGGCTCTGAGAGAGAAATCAGCGCATTGTTTAATTCAGATCCGTGGACAGTTATAACTGATTGTAAGGACCAGTAGTTGCAGTAGGAGATGGTAGAAGTAGTTAACCACCTCAAGTGCTGAAGAAACGTATCACAACAGTAGCATTATGTCATTTTATTCGTGATCGTGTTTCTCCTGCAGTTTCAGACCGCTGCCGAGTAAATTTGAAGGAAAACGACTTGGAAGTTTTCGACGTACTTTTGAGCGGCAGAGGACAACCGACAGAGTGAAGACAGCGGACGAACTCGCCGGTCCCCAGAGCCGACAGCACGGCTTTCCCCATGCGGGTCATCACCCTCATACTGGCCACCACGTAGGGAGAGTCGGTGAGCTCCACTCCGATCTTAGAGAGAGGGGAACCGACCGGACCCATGCTGTAGGGGATCACGTACATGGTACGACCTGCAGACGGAGACAGAAAGTTAAAGATATATTCACATTTTTTTGGTTACTAAGAAATATCCAGTTTCTTCTCTGTAAAAACTAGCTGCTTTTTCATTTTAGTATCCATATGTTTTCACTGTGGCTAAATTGCGTCTCGGGTCCGTGCTACCTTTCATGCAGCCGGGGAACCGCTGAGTCATGGCTTTGTCGAACTCTTCCGGGGACATCCAGCGGCCCAGCTGGCTGACTCCGCCCTCCAGCGGCGTGGGCACCGTGTTCTTCTGGTCCTGGGTAACGATCACCGTCTTGCTCTCTATGCGGGCCACGTCCCTCGGGTCGGTCCGGGCCAACCAGCTGCAGGAAAGGAGGAAGGAGAAAGTGGAGGTAGGAAGTGAAAGAAGAAGAAGAAGAGAGTAAGGAGACATTAGAGGCTTCTTTTGTATTCAAATTTAATGGCATTTTAGATCAAAGTGGAGCTACAAGTTCAACGTCTATCCGCCCCAGAAATCGTCCTGCAGGATGAACGTACGGTAAATTTGCCCGAGAGCTGCGAGTAAACACATTCGGCAGACCGACAGAAAAATCTGGACTTACTGGTTTGTCAGAATGTCGACCTTTTCCTCGTATGTTGTGTATTTAAACAGCTGCTGACGACTGGCTGATGCACCAGTGTCATCAGCAACAACACCTCTGGGCAATCTGCCGATCTCACTGAATTACAGCGTTCTTGGAGGCAAAAGCTGGTACTCAAAAGTTATTTCAGGCATTTTTTGGGGCCCATAAAAAAAACGAAAAAAGGAGCCTTCAAATTTGAAAAAAAAAAATCCCATTTCTAACCTGCTTCTGCACAAACGACATTAAAATCCACCTAGACCGTCCAACCAACCTACCAGTTCTCATATTTGTCGAGCTTCTTGATCATCCCCTGCTCCTCCAGCTGGGTCAGGACGGCCCGGTTCTCCTCGTCGGAGCCGTCGCAGATGTGGATGGAGTCGGGCTGGCACAGGGCGGCGTTGGCCTCCACAAACTCCCTGACGGCCGGGCTGAGGGCGCTGAGGTCGCCCTGCAGGACCCGGGGAACGTTCTGGTTCTGGGACTGGACCTGGGGAGGCATGGCGGAGGAGTCCGGAGAAAGAGAGAGGAAAAGACGAGAGGAGGTCTGGAGGAAAAGAAGGAAATGGTTGAGAGAAGGAGCATAAAACGGGCGATGAGCAAAAGTAAGAAGATGGAGGTTTAAAAAAGTGGAGCGAAAGTGGAAGACCGGCCAAGAAAGACGACAAGAGAAGCAAAGCGAGAGGAGGGGGGACAAGAGGAAAAGGGAATAACAATCAGTTTTGCGCATATATTTCCTCCAAATGCATCGAAAGTTCTAGATGTGTTCTTCAGTTGCGTCTTTTTAGGCTTTCGTGATTCGCAGCACTGCGTCGAGCCTCCTGATGCAACAGCATCCCTGTCTTAACTCTGCAGGTAACTTCCTCACATTACACACAAGATAAGAATAAAGAAAGGAGCGTCAGGTTTACCTTGAGTCGTTTGTTTTGGAGTCGTCTCTTGTTTTTCAGGAGAATTTTACGGACCTGTTTTTTGCCGTCTCGGTGAGTCGTATCTGCCGTGGAGAAGGTTTGCTCTTTTTATACCCCGGGATGTCCCACATGGGAGGAGGAAGAGGAGGAAGTGTGTGAGGGAGGCCTGTCCTCTTGGTTAGTTGCCTGAACTTGTTGTTCAGAAGAAAAGCTGACAGCGTGTTACGGGACGCCGCCGGTGAATGATTGAGCAACGGGAGGACGTCATGTCGTTCCTCTCCGCGTAACCGGTTCCTGCCGCCGCCGGCTGACCGCTGGAAGCTGGCTCAGATCTCAGAGAGAGAGAGACAGACAGCTCTTGTCCCACTGCCTGTCTGTCTGTCTGTCTGCCTGTCTGTCTCTCTGGAACACTTCTGAAGGGAAAACCCGGGGCGATGACATCCGGCTGAATGTGTACTTGATTTTGCCAGCTGAACCAGTTTCAAGCGAATAGATTTTTTTTTTTTTTTGGAAGTTAATCGTTTGCAGCCTGGGTAAAGTCACAGCTGCAGTAATAAGTCAAGATTTTAAGAAATTAAACTAATCTTACGTAATCATGTGTTTTTTTAATGTATTTTGAGAGCATTTGCATGTTTTTTTTTTAACAAGTTTTAAGCAAAATCAAAGCAAAATTCTTTTATTTTTCTTGCATTTTGTTCTGATTTAAACTCTCATATTGTCTTTTTCATCCTCTTTTCTTGTGTTGCAACTTCTTGCAGCCGTCGCTGCTGGACTTTGACCCACATTAAATGTAAAGTTCAGGGTTCAAACGTCACAGGCCGGCGTGTGACGTGGGTTGCGCCTCGGCCGGCCGCCTTCTCATTGGCCGGCGGACGGGGGCTCACCCTTCTGAGGTCAAAGGTCAGCCACATACATGCATGTGCGTGTGCGGCATTATTAGTGGACGTAAAGGGGAGTAGCAGTGGTTACAGCAGCTGGAGTTGCAGTCGCTGCTGCAGGAGTACAGTTGGAATTGAAGGGCTGCTTTTAGCGTAGATATCCTCTCTAAATATAACGTGGTATTAAAGGTTTGCGAGCAGTTTTTATGTCTGTCGGTGTTTTCAGTGCTGCTGAGCGGGCAGAATTGAACATCTTTCCCTGGAGTCTGAGACTAAATTCCCGAAGAAGACACGTCACATAACACGAGCGTTTTAACAATCGTCTCAATTGTGCAACACCCGGTCAGCCGTCATAAACCGGAGACACTCGGAGGATCTTTAACCTGCTTCGGTGACATCAGGATGTTACTGCAACGGTGGTAGATGGTGACATAAGTACAATAATGGGAACATAAGCAAACAAACGTTTCTGATAAGGACCCTTTGGATTAAGCATTTAAAACCGCCAATTCATGATTTTTTTTTTTTTTTTTTTTTTTGGGAGGCTACGTGAGCACAGTGGAAACACGTCACATGACACACCACCTTTTGATAAGGCGAGCTTGTTACGGTATCACATAGGGCTTATTTACACATTCAGCGGTTAATGAGAAACCTTATCGTTCCCATTGAGTTGTGTTTCCGACATTCATCGTCTTTTTAACTCTCCACCGACTCCGAATAAAAAATAGCGGCTGAATGTTCCACCGTATTTTCCCGCATCACCGCTGAGCGTGTCTATCTGAGGTCGAGTGCAAATGGGCTTTTGAAGCTTTTTTTTTCTGAAAACAAAAACAAAAAAACCAATCTGAGAGCAGTGAAAGTGAAGCGAAAGTTTATTTTTTTTGAGCTGAAACGTGAAGCAGCGGAGCCGGAGGCCTCTAGTGGCACTCGGTGGTATTGCAGCTTAAGGCACTTCAGCATCGGACTCATTTTTCAGACCATAAACCTGAGGCACCTTGTTTTTCCACACGTATGTGAAACAAAACGTAACACTGAAACAGCATCCTCTAGTGGACTGGCGGGTGTATTACAAACGTTAGCGTAATACCAGGTTTCTCAAAACAAAGTCAGATACGGTATCTTCTCACAGCTGAAAAAAAGATACAGAGTTCAACATGAAACGTATTTTTTGGTAAACAAAGAATTAGTGAAAAATGTCTTTAAATTTTGGGTTACGAACGCAGATTTAATATGAAGTAGGACTTTGAACTGTGATCACAAAAATCTTTCATTTCCATTTTCCGCGCGTCAGAGCAGCTCGGTACGTTTACGAGCTTCGTGGGATGAAAGCACTGATAGCGCAGCGCTGACTTGAACAACTTTCATCAATGGCAACTTGCTCAACAGCTGATAAAAGTATTGTGTTTTTGTGTGTCTTAGCAGTACAGCGTTCATTTTCCACCTGGTTTTTCTTAACTGGCTTGTAACATCGGAGCTACAAATTCATATTCGTTGGTGTTTCCAACTGAACATGAAAAATCAGTAAGAAAAATAACGGAAATGATTTGTTTTTTCTTCGCGTTCAGCCACCGCCTGCATGACCTGGTTGAACAAAATGTTTTTTAGTTGATTATGACATCCTCTGTTATGGGTTATGTGTAACACACATGAGTGTCAAACATAAACCGGGTTAGATATTTAGTCTCCGGTATTTTCCTGTCGGTTGTTGCTTTTTTGGGTTTTGCAGCTACCGGGCTCCAATAAAGAGATTTTACATATTATACATTTATTAAATCGAACGCTTACATATTCTACAAAAACTGACGTTTGAATCAATCCCTGATTTGTGTGCATTTATTTTTTCTACATACAAAGCCTGTATATTATAGTCTAGTATTGCTGTGCTAAAATATAGCCTCTTTTTTCATACTAATAAGATGAAAAAAGCCCATTAGTTTTAAGATGTATGTGCTTTAACTCATAGAATGAGTGTATTGAGGTGCACAGTCAGCGGAGATAACTTGCGTTGCCTTATTTTTTTTATGGCTGGAGGAAGGAAGAGTTTGACCAGTTATATCTGTAAAGGGAGAAGGTTCAGATAAGAGGATGGGTGTACGAGCTGCAGACAGATAATTAACTAAAACAAATAAAATGCAGTACATACATAGTAAATATACATGAGTCTTGGAGCAACAGCAGAAACTACAAAGGGCTTTAGACCGAAACGAACACCATTTGAACACCTATTTTAAAACACTAATGGATCAATTAAATATTATAAAATACTGAAATAACAAGCAAAAAAACCAACTCCAATAATCAGACACAGTGGCAGTTTAAATTTGGTTTAAAATCTGGAAATCACTGCGCAAACAGTGAAAAAAAAAAAAAAAAAAAAAAAAAAAAAAAAAATCATAGTTACCACGTATTTAAATACGGATCCAGTTAGCAAACAGATGGAGGGCTCAGAAACAAACAGGTGAGCACCAATGTTTGAAAGACCCACACTGACCCCTGGTGGACTAAAACGGTGTTGCACATTTGAGAGAATCTGCAGTCTCATTCATTAATAATGTACCAACAGAGGAGTGGATAGTTTATTGAAAGTGGGGCTCATGAAATATGCAAGTATAACAATTCCTTTAAGAATATGTTCCATCACAACTAATTGTACAACGGTTGGGGGAAACTGTTTGTAACTTTAGAATACAAGAAAGCTTCTTGTAAAACTATTAAAAATCACGGAAGTTATTTCTTGGTGAAGACCTGTTCAGATCTCTGTGTAGTTTAAAAAGAAGAATGAGGAAGCGGTCGTCTCTGACTTTTGCATCCTCCTTGGTTTCACATGACCTGTTTGGTTACTGTGAGAAGTTGAAATGGTTTCATTTTAAGGAGCTGAACTTTTTGAACTTGTTCATAAAAGTCTTGATTCGTGATGAAATGAATTGAGTGACTTTCTAAACTCGGGTAAAGCATCTCAGAAACTAAATAAAACATTAAACTACTTCAGGGGGTCAAAACCTGAGATTCTTTCTTTATTTAATTTTCTTGCTGATGCATTTGTTAACATTGTTTTGTAATTATGTAGTTGTGGTTGGTAAAAATTTCTTTCAAAATGCATTTATTGTCGCAAATTAGTACTCACTTCCAGTCAAAATTCCTGCAATAAATGGGAAACTGAACAGAAGAGGAATCAGTGTTATTTGAGTACAGCAGCTGTAACCGAAAAGAAAGACTCATCTGCAAACTGCTCACGAGTTCACTGGCACTTCCTCAACAGCCTGGCCTCACTGTGGCTTCAACATGGACCGCATCAAGTACCTCCTGTTGCTTTGTCTTTTCTCAGCACCTCCAATGGGTGAGTCATTTTTTTATGAATGTACATTTTAATGTGCAGTATATATATATATATATGTATATATATATCACTTTTTGGAACAGTTAGTGTCATTGGTGCTTGAAATATTAGCTTTAATATGTCCACTAAGACATGTTTTATACATCATAGCTGTACATCTATAATTCACAACATACACCGTGTGATTCACCAGAAAACTTGTACAACAGCTTATTTTTGATCGAGTTTAAATTAAATTGTGAAAAATAAACAGAAAATGTTTTTCTGTCAAAATATTTTGATATATATTTTTGGGAACTCGTTTTACTTTACTAGTTTTACTTTGAATATAATTCCTGATGAACCTCCTTTCAATTAACTAGAGTGTACAGAGATTTAAACCAAAACATCTCTAGTTGTGAAACATTGACTGAAGTAGAGTATTAATAGAGTTTAATGTACTTGGTCTTTTCCGTTTTGGTCTTTTTCTGTACTTCTCTTTTACTACATTTCACAGTAAATATACTGCACTGTACTCTTTACCTGACTGCATTTACCAGACATATAAAGTAAAGATTAAGTTAACACTAAGATTAAGAAAGTATCATCCAAATTCATGACCAGTTTATTCAGTTTTATTATAAGTGAAACTACCGAGAAGTAGTAAAAATCTGCTCCACCTAAAACAGTAAAATGCTGCCTAAATGCTTTGTGGTAAATATACTATCTATTTTTTAATTTTTTTTATTGATAAATTTTGCCACCAAAACTTTTGTACTTACATTTCCAATTCTAAATAGCTTTCCTGACTTTTAATGGAGAATTTTTTTTTCCGTGCTCGTCGACTGACTGATCTAAATTCAGTTGACAGTTTTAGTGGCAGAGGTCTCATCACCAATGTAAATATCAAAATTAGAACTTAACGCGCGAGTTCACAGCACAAACAGGAAGTGAGAAAGCATGTTTGTGTCCCCAGTGAACAGCGTAGTGAAACTGTGTTGACACTCAAAAGACAACATTATTCACTCGTGACCTGAATCAAGAAGTCAATGTGATCTAAAATGAAGGAAATACTGGTGTGAAGGAAGTTAAGAAAATGAAAAACAATCCAGTCACATGATCAAAGTCCTTAACGCCACATTATGTTGTGAGTTTACACATAACGTTCGCTGCCAGTAGACTTACGCTGCATCTGCACATTAAAACACCATAATAACAAAAAAACTAAAAAAAAAAAAAAAGGAGCGTAAACTTGTTCCTCCTTCTTTATTTTTGACAGATTGTTCTGACGACGAAAACGGCTACTTCATGTTCGCCGACTTCAAGTGCGCCGTCTCCTCCAGAGATCCGGAGCAGGTGGAGTATCTGGTCGACTGGTATTTCAACGGGGGGCTCACGATGCGGTACAACAGCACGGTGGGGGACTGGACGGGCCTCACGCCGGCCGGCCGGGTCACGGCGTCGCTGCTCAACGGAAACAAGGGCGACCGTCGGCAGAGACAAGTGGAGCGGCAGCAGATATGCGTCGACAACGTCCCGCTGATGTTTAACGTAACCGACGGAAACGAAGGTCAATATTTCAAAACGCCGACGTTAACGCCGAACACGTGAAGAATTTTCTTCCCCCCAAAAAAAATAAAAATAAAAAATGAAATAACTTTAAAACGAATCATAATTAAAAGTGTCCAATCTGGATTTTTGAGGCCGATCGCCGAGTTTTTATTGATCACGTAGCATTATTTATTCATGAACCCTTTAAGCCCTACCAGGGAGAAGACTCGGCAAAGCTATTATTAAAATATAGACCTATAGACTGATATTTACACATCTGAACGAATCTCACAAGTGTTTCCTTTATTATTAAAGCTAATTATTTTTTTTATAATTTTTTATTGTGGTTGCAGAGATATACTCTTTTTATTATGGGTATGCAACTTTTGAGCAGAGGCCTAAAAAATAGGTGTGTTTTTAAAAGGTTAAACAATTCTTACATTACGTATTAAAATTACGAGATGATAAAGTAATTGACAAATTATTATTAATTTGCAGGCAACATGTGCAACATATTCCGCTCCCAACTTTTTTGTACGATTTATCAAAACGATGAAGCTTCGGTTCCCGAGAAAGAGAGACCTGATCGCTGCACGGCTCCGCCTCCTTTTTTAATTAACGTCACCGTCGCGTCTTCTCGGTTTCAGCCAAACCCAGCGTCGGCCTGCGGGAGGCGGACCTCGGCGCCGGGTCCGACGCCACGCTCGTGTGCAGCGCGTACGACTTCTACCCCAAACACATCCGGATGACGTGGCGCCGCGGCGGGCAGGAAGTGACCGAGGGCGTGAGCTTCAGCGAGGTGCTGACCAACGGAGACTGGACCTACCAGGCTCACTCGTTCCTGGAGCTCAAGTCGGGCCGCCGGGACGGCGTCAGCTGCGTGGTGGAGCACGCCAGCCTCCGCGAGCCCAAGATCTCCGACTGGGGTGAGAACGATTTAACTCACGTTATCGCGTCATTTTGTCGGTTTTGTCGATTTTGCCGATATTTAATTTCCTCGTGTTATTTTGTCGCAGACTTTTCCTCGGATCACACCGGCAGGAGTCATATAACCGGTGGAGTTTGTGCTTTGCTTTTGGGAGCAGTGTTTCTGTCCGCGGGTCTGATCCGGTACAGGAAGACAAGCGGGGATTACATATTTTCAAAGATTTCCTCATGGCGTTCCTGAGAATATCGCGTTCGTGGCGGGAAATAAATGTGAACTCACGGCGACCTTCGACCTTTGACCTTTTGACCACCAAAATCCTTGCGTTGGATTGAAAATGTGTGTCCAATTAGAAGAAATCGCCTTGTTTTATAATCAAAGTGTGTACATAAATACTACACAGCGATACATTTTTGGTTTCATGTTGTGTACTATGGGATGTGGTGAGTTGTGAGATATTTAAGTGTATGTGTACACTTAAATGCAGCATGTGTGCTCCTCGGTGTTTTATTTTGTATTTCAGTCACGTAAGGACTCTCCTGCAGAGGGAACGTCCTCGGTTTGGTATCAGATCTATGAATGAATGTTGTTCACTATACTTAATATGCATGTTATTAACTTGATGAAATCGTCACTGCGACTTGCGTTTCATTACTTCGCTTCTGTACAGTATCGCGTTCACGAGCATTAGCCAATGTGAGTTGACAGTGACCTTTGACCTTCAACCACCCGTTTTTTTTTTTTTTTTTTTTTTATCAATTCCTCGTTGATACCAAGTGAATGTTTTTGCCAAGTTTAAAGAAATTCCCTCGAAGCGTTCCTCGAGATATTGCGTTCACGAGGACGGGACAGACGGATGAGAAGGACGTGAGGTCACCGGTGACCTTGAACTTTGACCTTTGACCACCAAAAACGCTAGTCAGTTCATCCTTAGTGTGAAGTGAATGTTTTTGCCAAGTTTGAAGAAATTCCCTCGAGGTGTTCTTGAGATCACGTCGGGGGGGAATAAATAAAAACACAAATTTAAAAAAATAGAAAAAAAAAATGTAAAAAGTTCAGCAGCTGGCGTGAACTGAAAAGCACAAAGCTCCACTGGCCAAAGCTCTCACCGTTGCCACGGTTACAGCAAGAAAGAGGATATATATATATATATATATATATATATATATATATATACCTGTTTGATTAGGGACGCCGTCTCCATGACGACCGTAAACAGATCTGTCAATGTGGCTTGGTGAAACATTAGCCGGACGCAGAGAAAGAAACACACACACACACACACACACACACACACACACACACACACACACACACACACACACACACACACACACACACACACACACACACACACGTCAGGACAGATGGCCGACTCGCAGCGAACACCTGAAACGATCAACTTTGTGCATCAGGATGAAATCTGGTAAAACTGCTGACTTTTCTTTTTCATCGCTGCGTATCGTTTGTTCTCATTAGTCGACTTTTATATCTATAAAAAAAATAGTTTTAGCCTCCTTTTGTTTTATTTATGATTGTTATCACGTCGTCAAGATGTTTAAAACTACTAACAGAGCTTTTGAATAAGTTCCTACTTTTGAAAACACGCTTTCTGATTGAATAATCTGTATACAAGTCATATTATTGTTATTACTGGGATTTACATAGAATCATTCATCACCGTTATCTTTTTTGTTATTATTTTGTTTTGCTGCACAATAAATAAAGTTTGCTATACTAACTTATCATGATGAGAAAAGTTCCTTTTTTATTTTTTATTTGGTATTTATTTATAATGAAAAGTCCGAGCTGTTCTAATGAGGTTTTTAAATAGTAACGTGAAAATGTTAATATAAAAATGACACTAAAACAAGAAAGGATTCTTGTAATAATTTGTACATGTGCTTATGAGAAAATAAAATGGCAACAAAAATATCAGAAATCAATAGAAAGTGAAAATAATCTCTTCCTTTAAAAAAAAATATATATTTTGTGACCATAACAATTATAGTCGACGTTTTTCTTCACGTTTAAACTGATTATTTTGAGGTTTTTCTGACCATAGTTTGTCTCAGTTTTGATCCCCGCCTTGTTTTATTAAAGATAAATAACGTATTATTTAGGGTGTTTCTTTTTCCCCTTTTAGTGCTTCATGAGGCAGAATACCACGAAAATTATTATTATTATTATTATTATTGTTTTTATTACTGTGCGTGTGTGTACGTAGGAAAGCGCATGTAAAAGTCGAGAAGGATTCGGCTGAAGTCTGGCCCAACAGATGGGGCTTCCTGACCGAGGCCTACAAGGAGGTACACACACATATACACACACATATACACACACATATACACACATATATACACACACATATACACACACATATACACACACATATACACACACATATACACACACATATACACACACGTATACACACATATATACACACACATATACACACACGTATACACACACATATACACACACATATACACACACATATACACACACATATACACACACATATACACACATGTATACACACACATACACACACATATACACACACATATACACACACATATACACACACATATACACACACGTATACACACACATATACACACACATATACACACATATATACACACACATACACACACATATACACACATATATACACACACATATACACACACATATACACACACATATACACACATATATACACACACATATACACACACATATACACACACATATATACACACATATATACACACACATATACACACACGTATACACACATATATACACACACATATACACACACGTATACACACACATATACACACATATATACACACACATACACACACATATACACACACATATACACACACATACACACACATATACACACACGTATACACACACATATACACACATATATACACACACATACACACACATATACACACACATATACACACACATATACACACATATATACACACACATATACACACACATATACACACACGTATACACACACGTATACACACACATATACACACACATATACACACATATATACACACACATACACACACATATACACACACGTATACACACACATATACACACATATATACACACACATACACACACATATACACACACATATACACACACATATACACACACATATACACACACATATACACACACATATACACACATATACACACATATATACACACACACATACACACACATATACACACACGTATACACACACATATACACACATATATACACACACATACACACACATATACACACACATATACACACACATATACACACACATATACACACACATATACACACACATACACACACATATACACACATATATACACACACATACACACACATATACACACACATATACACACACATATACACACACATATACACACACATATATACACACATATACACACATATACACACATATATACACACACATACACACACATATACACACACATATACACACACATATACACACATATACACACACATATACACACACGTATACACACACATATATGCACATATATACACACAGAAGTACTTTCTTCCCTCTGTTTTGTGTATTTCAGTCCGACGTGGACAGGACGAGGCTGAAGAAGACGGTCAAAGTGGAGTTTCCCCAGCTGGCTGCACGACCTTTGACCCCTCCGGGAGAATCCACCCACGTACGAGCTTTTCCACCTTGTACGTCCGTCTCGTCGAGCCTCACCACCGACTCCACCTCCGCTTCGTGTTTTCCCTCCAGGCGAGCCCCTCCCCTCCGGTCCCTCGGACGTCTCAGGCCTTCGTCGGCTGGCGTTCGGGTCACCGGCGCCTTCAGCTGGAGAAGTCCAGCGCGGTGCATCATGGGAGACGTAGTTTTCTGAAGGAGCTGGGCTGGCCCCTCGACGCTTTCGTCTGAACCGAACGGACCTCCTTTTTTCCTGTCGTCGCAACTAATCGTGTTAAATGTGGGTAAAAAAAAATAACACACAGCAGGATCACTAATGTGTCTTTAACTTCAAACTCTTGTTGAGGGATGAATCTGTCACAACACTGCCCCCCGAAGGCAAGATGCAGTAACTACACATAATGCCAAAATTACCACAAGTTCCAGTTAAATGGCTATAAAGTTGAATTAATAGCTAAAACAGTTTAAAAAAAACAACTCATAATATATCTGTTATGAAGGTAGGATTTTTTTTAAGTTAATTTACTTTCTGTACTTTACGTGAAGTCTTTCCATTTCCATTTTCACTTGACTACTTTTCAGAGGCAAATATTTTACTTCCTACTCCACTGAATTTATTTAGTTTCTCGTTACTTTTCAGATGAATATTTTTATTTTTTATTTTTTTTTTTACACCCCACCTGTCTGGTAAAAACCACGTATCTCTAAAGTTTGTGATTTTGAATTGGAAAATGTTAAATGTTCTTTTATAATCTGAGAAAAATCGTAAACTAAAGCGAATTCAACTATTGTTTTTTTGTTGTTGTTGTTTTTTTAACTTAAAGTTCTGCTTTTACTTGTAGTGCAGTATTTTCACATCAAGGAAAAGACCTGAACACTTCTTCCACCTCCGATAATAACAAGTGACGTCGGGAAAGTACGAGTCGTCGCTCAGCTGTGAAATCCCCCCCCCCCCCCTCCGCCCGAAGTTACGTCTGACGCATGACTCACGTAGAGGTGTGACGTAATGACATCACGAGGCCTCTCTGGGAAAAACCGGAAGAAGAGACAAAAAAAAAAAAACAACAAACGGCGGCGACGGTTTGGACAAGAAGGGCAGTTTAACAGTTACCTCGCGAAGTACCGGCGGGTTTGTTTACGGTAAAAAAAAAAAACAACCGTTATTGTTTACACTTCACGGGCGTAAAAAAAAATGTCGCTGTTCGGGAAGTTGTTCGGCGGCGGCGGGAAAGGTGGGAAGTCGCCGACACCCCAGGATGCTATCCAGCGGCTCCGGGAGACGGAGGACATGTTGGCCAAGAAACAGGAGTTTCTGGAGAAGAAGATCGACCAGGAGCTCCTGACGGCGAAGAAGAACGGCACGAAAAACAAACGAGGTGAGGCGGGGGAGGAAAACGGGGGAGAGACGGGGGGGCGGAAGTCCGGGTCGGTCGGGAAGCGTTAGCACGCAGGCTAACTCAGGGTGGAGTGAACCGGGAAGTTGACAGCTTCTCCAAGCTAAAAATAGACTCCGGTTTTAAATGTTTGTTTGTTTGTTTGTTTGTTTGTTTCACGAGACACGAACATATTAAACAAGATACTGTCAAAAAAAAAAAAAAAAAAGTTAGTTATCAGCTGATTTTACTTTTATATAATTCAACACGAGTCTGTGTTTTTATCACTTATAACTAAACCTGCTTTTAATATTTACATATCACATTTTCTGTTCCTTTCACTTGTTTTTATTTATTTATTTATAGACCTGCTATTTCTGTCCCTCTCCTATATTAACCTTTTATTTCAGCCTGTCCTAAACTGCAGCCTTTCGTTGATCTTACAAGAAAAAAAATGAGGCAAAATCAAAATATACGTAATCGGCGTGAATAAAAAATGATTTCCCGAGCAGCTTACTCAGTTTTTTAATTTATTTATCTTGTGTTAAAGCTGATTTCTATCACCTAATACAGAACGACATGTTTATATCTTTAACGTGTCGTACAAAAACAAAAGGAGTCGTAACTTTTAGAAGATATATTTAAAGTATTATTATATATCCTGGAGGGTTAATAGAGCGATCGGTGGTTCTATTATTTAAAAAACATATAATCTTATAAAAAACAACTCGTCCTCCGACTTCAATCGTGTACAACAACCCTTCAAAACCTGATTTTCAACATAGCTCGTTTCGCAACTGAATATTAATATGCAACAGAGGAACTCCTCACGGGAAATAAAACCAAACCCGGCTGATCACGAGGACGACGGGACGCGGCGAGGACGAGGTGGATGGAAAAGAAAAGGCTCGAAGGTCACCGAGTCGGGAGTCGACCTCCCGCGGGATCAACCGGGTCGGTCCGACTTTCAGCTCTGAAACCCGAATAATCTGATCACGGTTTTATGTGATGTTTGTGTAACGACGTTATCGGTCTGGAAATAGATCCGGCTGCTGATTATAATCCGATCACACGGGAAGCGTCGGCGGCCGTCTGGCTCCCGGCGTGGTGAGACAACCTCGTTGAGCGTTTCGACCTTTACATTTTGACGACGCGGCACATCATCCAAAAAAAAAAACGAGCTACCCGCAAAATCCCTTTCAGATTCAAGTTTTTCGCCTCCAGCGACTCTTTTAATAACTTTCGCTCTTTAAAAGATCATTCGTGTTCTTAGTTTAGCTTTTTTTTTAGTTTATTAGCACTAAAAAAAAACAAATCCAGCTGAAGGCTGATGGGAACGTCGTTAGTTTTTCCAAATATTTGGTCATAAACCAAAAGTATCGTATTCAAATTTTGACCCCGATGGTGGAGCGAGATCATCATAATAATAATAATAATAATAATAATAATAATATAATAAACCTTATTTGTTTTGCACCTTTCATACAAGAAATGCAGCTCAAAGAAAAGGACCTGCAGCGTTTCACATAAAAACAGATATAAAGGAACATTTAAAAATGCTTTAAATCTGATCGCTTCATGCTCTACATTTGTGCTTGTGTTACTAAAAGCTTTTTAAATTATGTCCGCTCATGACTCAGACTTTTTTTTTTTTTTTTTTTTTTTTTTTAACAGTGAAAGTGTGGCAGCAAATTTATAGCAGGATGACAGCCGACACTGTAAAACATTTTTATGTCAATTCGCTTGAAGTTATTTCCTAAATATAGAAAATGCAAAACAAGCAGATAAAATCCTTCCGGTTGCCCGTGACGACACAGGAGGGCGACAGCGAGCAGCATAAATATTTGAAATGCCAAAACCCAAATCGTAATGTTAACTTAACCCTTAGCTTTTATTTTTCTTTAAGCTTCTGTCTTAAATCCAGACTCTAAAATACAACCAGGATCTAGACACACACACACTCACACACACACACACGCACACTCACACACACTCACACACACACACTCACACACACACACACACACACACACACACACACACACACACACACAGCTTTTAGTGGGTCAAACAACTACCTCAGCATTTTCCAAACATCTTATTTCAGATGAGGCCAGACATCTGTGATGATGATGATGATGATGATGCAGCAGGTCTTGTTTTGAAGAGTAAAACAGTCTGACCGAAGCGTATTGTGAGTCTTGGTGTGCAGAGATTTTGGCTCAGACGGGATTTTATCAGATTTAGTCGCTTCGTTCGGACGACGCTGTGACTGTAATATCCTGCCGGTAGAACTGAGGGCTTCAAAAATCCATTCAACACCTTTCAAAAGAACCCTTAAGACCTTTTTAACTTATTTTATATATATTTTATACATTGCTTTTTTTTGCCATGTCACTTATTTTATATCACCTTTTTTCTCTCTTCTAAAAATTGTATGTTTTGTTGTGAAGCACCTTTTATTGTCATAAATATTATTTATAAATAAAGTTGACTTGACTAAATCGTACACTTCAGACATACTCAGCTCATCTTGGCAAAAATAGATCTACATATATATATAAAAAAGCACCTTTTCTCTCACCTTTTTATTATTATTATTAATATTTGATATTTTTTCTCCCATCCAGCGGCTCTGCAGGCTTTGAAGAGGAAAAAGCGATACGAGAAGCAGCTGGGTCAGATCGACGGGACGTTGTCCACCATCGAGTTCCAGCGGGAGGCTCTGGAGAACGCCAACACCAACACCGAAGTGCTGAAGAACATGGGATACGCCGCCAAAGCCATGAAGGCCGCGCACGAAAACATGTAAGAAACAACATGCTGTACCATTAGAATAATTATACAATAATAATTGTCGAATAATTGCACCTTCTTATTTACCACCAGTTTCCTTGTTATGGTTCTTTTACTTTTTCTGCATGTTCACTTCTAAGTTTCTTAAATCCACAGTTCCCATGTCGGAAATTAAAAAAAACTCTTTTCCAGACAGGAGAAGTCAGGAAATTATTATTATTTTTTTTTCTTGGCAGAGTTATGAAATGTGAGGGAATTCAATTTAAGTTGTCATTTATCCAAATGTATTACTTTCCACGCAGCATTAAGGGAGTTTTCTCAATAAGTTACAAGCACTTTCAGGAAAAGATGTGTTTTTTTTTCTTGGAGCTGCTTAGGAAAGAAAACATGCTGGAAAAATGTCAACTTTTAAAAGCTTTGGCTACAAAATGATGAATTAAAAAAAAGCTAAATATAATGTTTGGAAAGCAACTACAGATCATTTAAATATGGGAATAAAATATAAAATAATATGGCCTGTTCATTATAGGTCAGGGAATTATCTTTTTTTTTCCCCACAAGTTCCTTATTTCTCTTCATTTCCCCATTTTTCTGTTCTCGGTTCATCGTCTCTATTTTCTACGCTTCTTCTCTTTCTGTCTTCTCCTTAAATTCTTTGTCTTCATTTATATTCTGGCTTTCGAAAATTACATTATTATAATTTTTTTTGAACGAGACATGTTTGTATTTATTCGAAAATAAATGTACACGCCATCTTCTCTCCCGTTCCGCAGGGACATCGACAAAGTAGACGATCTGATGGCGGACATCACGGAACAACAGGAAGTGGCCCAGGAAATCTCTGATGTCATTTCCCGACCAATCGGCTTCGGGGACGAGTTCGACGAGGTGAGAGCAACAACAACAACAACAAAAAAGATGATAATTTTTTTTTTTTTTTAACAACTATTTTCAAGAGATTCTAGCTTGATGTAAAAAACATTATATTCATATGTTGTGTTCATATTAATCTCGCTAAATAACTGAATTTTCCCATTAACCTCAAAACAGTCCGTGTTTTGGATTCAGCGTCGAATCGGCTCAGTTTGATTTATTCGATTAAATTCTTAGCGATTCGAAGGTTGTTATTTATCGACAGAAACCTGAACTCTTTGATCGTTTATTCTGTCTCCGCGTTTTGTTTGAAGGACGAGCTGATGGCCGAGCTGGAGGAGCTGGAGCAGGAAGAGCTGGACAACGAGCTGCTGGTGATCGCGGGGACGGAAGACGTCCCTCTGCCCAGCGTACCGTCCACGTCGCTCCCGTCCAGACCAGGTAGACCACGGCACATACGACAAGAAATAAAGGCTACTAACAAAAGCACGACGTCTCAACAGGTGTAATATCCAAATACTCAACTCTTTTTTCTTTTTCTTTTTTTGTAGCCAAGAAGAAGGAGGAAGAAGACGAGGACGATATGGCGGACCTGGAGGCCTGGGCGGCTAACTGAGCTGGCGACGGGGACTCTGGGCTGCTCTCGTCTCCGACGCCTCCCGTCCCACATTTATCCCCTGAAAGTATGCACTCGAGAACATGTTCGCAGACTCTGAATGAAATGACCCCGGGCTCTTTATTCTTTCCCCTCCGATTATTCTTATAGAATGAATGTCTTGCACCCCCCCACCCCCCTCCCCATCTGTACACTCCTCTTGAAAAATGTCTTTCCAGCCTGTGGTTGCGTATATATGTATATAGTTATATATATACACATATATATAACTATATACATATATATAACTATATACATATATATATCTGAATGGATGAAGGAGCGCTGAGGGTGCATACTTCTGGGGGGGAGGAGGGGGGAGGGAAACGGGATGAGGCTTGTTTCTGAAAGGAATGTGAAGAATCAACGGATGAGTGGGCGTTAAAAAAAAAGAAAAGAAGCAAAAACAGAACATGACTCAGCCATTTTTTTTTATTTTTTATGCTTCCCGCGTCGTCGTCTCTCTGCTCTTCTTCTACGAACGATGGCGACGACTTATCTCAAAAGATGAATAATAATAATGAAAATGTAGGACTTTATCAGTGAGATGTCACTGTCGAATTACAGAACGAGGACACGCTACTGTAGCGGGAGGATCCCGGGTTCGATCCCTCCGTCAGTCCAAATCTCCCGGTGAAGAAGTGATCGATCAGTTTTGCTTTGTTTTGAAGGTGGTTGGTTAAAATTCTTCAATATTTCACAAAAATCTAGAAAAAGAAAGTTGATGATTTCTTTTTTTATAATCCTTTTTAAATCACCTGTTGGACACTGAGATAAAAAAATCTATTTGGGACCCTTAAGTAGGCAGAAACTGCTGCTTTTGTTGGAAATCTTCCAATATATATGTATGTATATATATATATATATATGTATGTGTATATATATATATATATATATATATATATATATATATATATATATATGCATTACCGCCTCTGCTGCTTCTACTTTGGCCAGTCTCATAAGTTCTTTAAATTTATTATATATATATGTACAACTACAATAATAAATTACTTGAGTACGTCTTTAGGAAATGTATTAAAGAAAAAAAAACAGGTCAATTATAGGTCGAATGGTGTTGATTCACTTTAATTAGGAAGGAAATAATGTGCTTCCTTTGCGCTATTTTGCCTTTTATTTCGTTTAGATTCAGAGAACAGAAATTTATTTGGGGAAAAATTAAGTTTAAATGTCTTTTTTTTTTTTTTTTTTAAACGGAAATTTCCTAACCCGGTTACTCCGACCACGGCGAGCACTTTGATTTTTTTCTTTTTTACCGAAGAAATAGTTGTGAAAACTGAAATCTGAGAGAGATGAAAACAAAAACAAAAGTCAAACTATCTTAGCCGGGCTAAATAGCACCGGAGCTGGTTGCCCCGGTAACGGCTGACGTCGCAGCGACTCGGATGGCCTCTGTTAGCGAATCTACAAAAAAAAAACCACCTGCTCGTGCCTGACACCTCCAGCGCCTTGTCACCGTCTGTGGTTTAACAGTGACGGAAATCTGAGAAAAATCCTACATCGGTTGAATCGAAGCGACGCGTGCGTGTGTGTGTGTGTGTGTGTGTGTGTGTGTGTGTGTGTGTTTGTGTGTTTTTTCAGCCTTTTGACGCAGTGACCTCTTGTGAAGATTTGCTGGTGAGGTGGATAACGTTTTTGTTTTTCTTCCATTTGCACTCGACTCGCTGATCGTACCGAGTTCATCGAAGCGTTGAGCGACGGACGCGTTCGTTCCGCGTCGGTCTTCCTGATTTAAACCGCGAAACCCGTTCGCTGCCCCCCCCCCCCACACACACTCTCCCCCCTCCCCCCTCTATACGACTTGCAGCTACGCTTCCCTCCTTCTGTTAGCACGCAGGTTTACGAATGTTAAGATTACGGGTCGACGGGGAATCAAAGAGAAGGTTAAAGCTTGTAAATTTAGTTTAAAGTAATCGAATTAAAAGGAAATTTTTTTTTTGAACTTTTTCTCTATTTTGTGATTTAAAATAATCAAGTCGACCCATAATCCTGCCATTTATGAACATACGACGACAGAGTTTGAATTTCTTTTCGGGTTTCTTTTTTTCTTCCTATGTACCTCAAATATCAAGTTGTGTCCTCTCGGCCTGTACAGAAATACTTTATGACCTGTAGCCAGCTCTGCTCAGAGCTGAACAAAAAGAGGATTGGACATCAGAGATTTTTTCCCATGTGGCAGTCATGTGACTGTTGTTAAAGTGGGCTTGTATACAGTTTACCTTTAATAAAGTTGGGATTCAGAGCACGTGTCGGCGCGCTTTAATGCCTCTCTCGGCTCTTTATAGCCGCCGGTGATCTCATAGGTTCACACTGGATGCCGCTTTTACTTCATGATACGTCTTTAAATACACGTTTTACCACACTGCACTTTTAATACAAGATTATTACTTCCCATCATAACACTTAGGAGAAACAGCAGGGGGTCTCCGACCTGTAGCTGGTGTCTGAGTAGCTCACTGGAGGGTTCGAGCAATATTGTGTTTAAATTTGATGACGCAAAGTGACTGTTTAAATTTCTAGCCAATCAAATTCTTAAAAAAAAAAAAAAAAAAAATCCAAACTTGTTTTTGTTTATTTATTATTTTTTCCTGTAAATCACATGGCTCTTAAGCCCGCAAGTAGGTTTTCATTTCCGTCCCAACGGCAGGGAAAACGTGTAACTTTCACGCCTAGACAGCCCAAAGCGTGGCTATCTCACGTTTTTTTTTTTTGCTGTAGTGGACGGGGCGATGTCAATTTTTTTTTTAAGCTTTGCTGTGATACCGGGTTGATCCATTTATTATTGCTCGCATAAACAAAGCTTATTCCGCTGGTTTGGGTGGAGCTCAGCTATGTGAATAAATGTTACTAAACATGAATAGCTCTCAGAAATTTCAAAGTAGATCTTCGAGGGAAAAAAAAAAAAAGGTTGGACACTGCTGCACTATAGCTTCCTTATAAGATCCAAAATCACTTACAAATTCATAGTTTTTAGTCCAATAACTGCCCATCTGTTACGGTTACAAATCAGATCAACATTTTTTCACCACATACAAAATGATTGGTTTCAGGGATTTCAGCTGTTGAGACTAAGTCGGCCATCACGCAGCAATTGGAGCCCAAAGTACAGCTTTTGTTAACGTCGTGTGAATTCCCCCCCCCCCCCCCCACACACGTGAAAAACACAACATGCAGAAGGAGTGTAATTATGAAAAAAAAAAAAAAGATTTAATCAAATCCTCACGTGTTACTTTGATTTTTTTAATTTTTTTTTTCCTCTTTTGAAGTGGACGTGACTTTAGCGGATTTAAAAACTTCAACCACGTTCTTCAACCCACAATGCCGACAAAAATCTGGGCAGTGTTTCATATTCAGCTGTGACAGTTCACTCGAATTTCTTTATTTTAATGCGCATACGTTGGAATCAATTTGCTCGATAGTATGAAAATAAAGTCTGTTTATGATACAATAATGAGCTTAACTTAATCACATGAACTTGTTCCTTTAATATACAGTCCGTGGTCATATTACAGTCAAATATTGGATGTAATTTGGGAGTGCATGACAATAAAGTGCCACCAGCTGTTTATATCTGGATTCATTGTCCATCTGAGTTGGAAAGGCGGAAAAGTAATGTTAATACGCACCAGATAAGGGTTCATTGATTGAATATAAGTCCATATGGGCTCTGAGAGTTTTTCCAGACTCGAACCTGCAAGACTTTATGAGCCTCGGGGCGACGGTCGACAGGAAAACATGCCCCTAAATTAGCTTGTAGCGTAGTATTTCTGTCGGGGAGCTCAGGTTAACCTCCAACCATCTGGCCATTTGGATCCAGCTCATATCAGTATTGTCCTCCCTGACCACGGCTGCAGATAAAGACGAGCCTGCAATTTTTTTATTTTTTTTTACCCGATTTTATTTTCCAGATTCGTTACAACCTTTAAATTTGTTTTTATTTCGGCTGTGGTCGAAAAAAATACTCAGATCTCAGTAAATTCAGCAGTACAGTGTTTTTAAACAGGTTCCTTTCAGAGTTAAAAAAAAAAAATGGGATTAGATTACTTTAATGTAGTATTTTTATCTTTGAATCCGAGCCCCTCGGTGGCAAAAAGAATAGCTTTTAGTGCATGTGCATTGACGGGGCAAAAATTGCAGCCCAATTTTGTGGTTGCCAGCTGAAGCGATCTCGCTTATTACCGAAACAATGTGTTGTCCCATTTAGTCAATTTGACCCAAAATAATGGGAAATTAAAGTTCACGTTAAAAAGAAAACTATTAGTGGGCATCTAACAGAGAACACATCTGACAAATTTGCACAATATGTCATTTTAATGTTTAATTGTTGATCAATTTTGTGGTTTTTGTTTTGGTTCTTGTGTAATTTTAATGTTATTAATAAATGAATAAATACATTTTAAGCCATTAAAAACAGTTCACAGAGGGGGAAAAAAAAAGCATGCACTTCTATTCACAATAGTAAGTATTAACTGCCTGTGTACGTGGAATAAAATGTTATGCAAGTGGCTGTTTATCCCAGAATGACTTATTCGAAGAATACAATAGTTAAACTGTCACTGTTTGCCAGCAAAGAAAACACCGACTCAGTCCAGACAAAACTCGCTCCAACTATACAAACAGTCAACGCCGCAACTCGAGTCATGATTGGCTGGCTGGTCCGCATTAGGCGTTATCCAATCACGTCCTCCCGTCGGAGGGGGGTGGGGAGGGCGGGGGCTGCTCCAGCCAATGAGAATCCAGAGTCCACTCGGGGATCGAACCGCCCTCTTCGTGTAAACTCGTGCGAATGTGGCTCCGACGATAAAAGCCGAGCCGCGATGCGCCCGTCCCTCCCTCTCCGCCTCTATCCATCGGCCAGGCTGCCGCTGCACCTTCGACCTTTCCCCCCCCCTCCCGAACCGAACCGAACCGAACCACGAGAGAACCATGTCCGAGAAGCTTCCCTTCAAAGTCGGTGAGTTTATTTCGGTTTGCCGTAAAGTCCCGTCAAAGTCCGCCAGCTTTGAGCGGACGTTTTAAGTTTTGCGGTAACGTTGCGTGTCCGGGAGACGGCTCCTACAAACACCCGAATTTAACCCCAAAAAGATGTCCGGTACACACAACTAGTGCGCGCAGATGTTCGGGGCCGATTTGGGTTTTTCTTCTGGTGTTTTAAAGCTTCATTCCGGGCTAATATTGGTGCTAATTTGCTAGCATGTGACCAAATCGCGCGACGTTGTTTTTTGCCATCTTTAGCTCGCCGCGTTAGCTTCTCTCGTTGCGATATTAAACTGTAATATTTGTAAGATTTTAACGTTTTTTTTTTTTTTCCACGTTTGTAGTTTGCAAGACTTTTATTCAATTTCTGAGAATGAATCGACATGTAAACCCCCGAACTAGCGCCGAGCGTGGTGGTTTTTTTTTGGGTCGCTGTCCTTATAAGGCCTCTGGGTGTTGTAGTTTACCGGCTGGAACTCCAGCTGGCTCCGACTCGTTAGGCGAACTCAATTTCCCGTGATGCCTTGCGCCGCTCGCCGCCAGTTTCTGCGTGAGTGACAGGAACAGGGTTGAGGATTAAACTGCCGCTGTACGCAATTTGCAAAATCCGTAATGAGGGACTTGCACGTGGTGTTTTTTTTGTTTTTTTGTTGAGAGAGCCGAATATTTATCATTTAAATAGGAATTAAATTAACATATTTTTTTTTTTATTTTGATTAAATTTAGCTCCAAAAGCTGGGGGGGGGAAACAACAACAACACGTGAAGGGAAAATAAGTGGAACTTAACATGTGGTGTTACTAATTTCTAATTGGAGATGTGATATGATTAACTAAAAATAAAAAGGCAAACCTATATAGAAAGTGTTATTTTTATAATGATAATTTAAACGTAATTGTGCACCGTTACCTGCTGGTCTGTCTGAGCCTGTCTGAAAAAAAGTAGTTGTGCAATGTTCTGCCAACAGGTCTCTCTGGGGCAAAGTATTCACATTCTCCAAGGACTGCTTGCAATCAAGAGGTCAAGAGTTCAACTCCCTGACCACATCTGTCAGGCTTCGACCGGTTCATTCGTGCAGTGTCGCTTATTTACTGCAAGCGGTGCAACTAAGATTGTATGTAATATGTCTGTAACACAGAGCCTCTGGTCTTGAGAATCAGTTTAGTTGGGGGGGAAAACAAATGTGCATTTCTTTTTTGAAAGTATGGTGAGAATAATAGAGACAAGCCAGGTTTAAAAAAAAATAAATAAAAATAAAATAAAAAAATCTTTACTACGCTCTCCAATCCTGTAAAAATGTTCTGCACTTTCCAGTGAAGTTACAAAACACACAGAACAAGTACGTCGGTCGTTCCTGCATGGGAGCAGCGACTGTGCAGAAACCGGTCGGCTCACAAAATTCTCTAAACACGTGTATCGTAAAAAAAACGGCACAAAAAAATACCACCACACGTCATTGAATCGCCTCATTCAAGTCCTCCTGACTTTCTTTTTTTTTTTTTAAAGCACAGCAGATCTGATTAGTTGTTTTTTTCTTTTAACTGGATATTGTCACATGACGTTACATGACGTATGTTTAGAGATGTGCATTGTAAAGAAACTGTTCAGTATAAATAAAATAAGACTGAGAATAGACTAATAATGGTCTTTCTGCCCCCCCCTCCTCCCCCTCCAGCTGACATCAGCCTGGCTGAATGGGGACGCAAGGCCATCGACATCGCCGAGAACGAGATGCCGGGCCTCATGAAGATGAGGGAGCTGTACGGCCAGTCGAAGCCCCTGAAGGGCGCCCGCATCGCCGGCTGCCTCCACATGACCCTGCAGACCGCCGTGCTCATCGAGACCCTCACGGCCCTCGGAGCCGAGGTGACATTTACCGGCCGCTCGCTAACATTTTTACCCGACCGACGAATCCTCCTGACGTTCAGGGAATACAGTTTGTTTTCAGGTCTTTAAAAAAAAAAAAAAAAAATGTGTGCACCAGTTTTACTTTAAAAAAACAAATCTCGATTTCTTTTTTGGTTTAATTTAGTTTTCCATTAAACACACGTTGTGGATGTCGCCTGCTGCTTTGCCACTAATGTTGGTGTCACCTCCGATCAGCGACGTGCCCACCGCAGAGCGTTAATCACAGGGAATCAACACATTCACCGGGTGCCCGACATGTGACGTCCTGCACAAACCAGCCATTGTTGGCTCTCTAAGCTACTATAGCGTCGGCATTTTTTAATTCTTTTTATCCTCGGCCAAATCTTTTAATGGAAACCCAACAGAACCACCTCGGGGTGATTTAGGAAGTGCGGGTGGATTCTCCCGTGTTCGCTGTACTGAAAGCAGAAGTAATTACAGTAGTATAAAGTACTGAGACGGGGCTTTAACATATGTTTGTACATTTTACCACACAACGGAGTTAGTTTTTTGCTTTTTCATTATTCATGTAAACGGTTAAATATAGTAGATTTATTAAATATAAAAGAAGTAAATGTTAAAATTCCTCTGTCACAATAATGTGTGCAGATTAGTTAAGTTGCTTTTGTCGGAGAAGAAATAAAGTTTCTTTAGTTTTTTTTTTTTTTTTTAAGTGCTGATTCAGCGACGCTTCTAATTGGCTGCTTTGCTTTTTCCTCTGAGCGCCTCAAGGCCAGTGGGTTGTTATCATGTTGTCTTAGCAGGACCGGTCTCGTCCTGCAGGAACGGGCACAGAACAAATAACGACCGCACTTCCTTTTATATAACCCCCCCCCCCCCCCCCCACGTCCTTTTGCATGTAGTGGTTCTCTTAATTACGTGTCGCTTGATGAGCAACAGAGTTGGTGTTTTTTTTTTTTTTAAGTTTTATTTGAAGTTTTAATGCTCGTGGTTTTTGGGAAAATTGGAAGCTTACTTGAAATTAACCCGGCGGCACCTCGATTATTGCCGACTCAACGTTTACATGAAGGCAGTCAAACGGTTCGATTTTCTGCTCATACGTTCCTTTTAACTGCAACACAGTTTTGGACACGAGATGGCAGCGTTGAGTGACAAAAAAAAAAGTTTTTCATTTATTTAAAAAAACAAAACAACACATTTTTAAAAAGTTCAATGTACTGTTAGGTTGATGGACTTGAAGGCTTTTGAATTTTTCCACAGATGGTCTTTGCCCTGTCGTTAATCGTATTCTGTTTTTCATGGCTGTTGATTTGTTTGGATCTTTTGAATTGAGTTTTTAGACTTTAATTGATTTTGAATTCAATTATCTTAAAGACAAACGACGAGTAAAGATTTCTACACTCGTTCCTCTGCATGTTAACAATCGTCTTGGAAAAGAAAATGAAGTGTAATCAATGGCAGAAAGTTGTCACTTATTAACTGGTTATTTACTCACTGGTCGTAAAGTCCAGTTCCTGGCAATAAATGAACCTCCAGGTTACCGAGGTTCATGTAAACATCTATCGTCTTGTCTTTTTTTTTTATGTCTGATTTACAGCTTTTAATTCGTCCTGACTTTCTTCTTCTTCTTCCATCTTCAGGTTCAGTGGTCGAGCTGTAACATCTTCTCCACTCAGGATCACGCCGCGTCCGCCATCGCCAAGTCCGGTGTCCCAGGTAACGTACTTGGTGTCACTGAACGAGCGAGAGATCGAAGGGAAACGCTAAATATTGTTAATTTTTTTTTTTTTTTTACTGTACTTTTACTCTAAAATCTTATTACAGCAATTTATTTGACACTTTTTTTATTTATTTATTTTTTTAAACCAGTTTTGACCACATGAGTTGCGTGTGCTGCAGTAGACCTTAAGGGGAACATCGGTCTATATTTAGATGCCGCTTATTCAGCTGGTTTAAGGTGGAGCTCAGCTATGTGAATAAATGTTACTGAAAAATGACAAACTCGTGTCAAAAGAAGATCTCGGTGGGGGGTGGGGGGAGGACCCCGGTCTACAACACTGAGTTATAAAAAAGTTCAGCACAACTGACGCAGGATTTTTATTTTTGGGAGATGCTAATTATACTCAAAATATGGGCTAATATATCAACTAGTTGGAAATATTTCCCGCGGGAGTCTCATCGGCGCCCCCTGTTGTCTCCACAGTGTACGCGTGGAAGGGCGAGACGGACGAGGAGTACGTGTGGTGCATCGAGCAGACGCTGTACTTCAAAGACGGGAAGCCGCTCAACCTGATCCTGGACGACGGAGGAGACCTCACCAACATGGTCCACCAGAAGTACCCCAAACTGCTGGCAGGTCGGTTTCTGAATGCAGAAAAAAAAATGATGATGATGATGATGCTGCGTAGCCTTCATTTAAATTAAATTCTGCACCGTGTACAGGAAGAGTAAAAAAATATACACTTTAGTGATTATAAAACAAAATGTCCTCGGATATGTTATGGTTCATCTAATTGCGTTAAATGATTTTTTTTTCCCCCTCGGCAGCGCATGAAATCCCATTATTATTATTATTATTGTTATTTATGAATTATTAATGCCCCTGAGGCGTTGCAGCTCAACTGCGAGTGTTGCAGCTGCGTCACGAGGTGGCAGAGAGCGAGACGGGTGGTCGTCTGCACCGAGACTCTACGACACGCCGAGGACTCGGCGTGATTCTCACCACCGACACTTCAAACACAACCACACCGTTAAATCAACAAAAACACGTGGAGGCGATTCGCTCGTTTAATCTAAATCTCCCCCCCAAAAAATAAACAAAATTCTTGACTACAAACACAAACAAGTAAAGATTTCTACACTCGTTTCTCTGCTTGTTAAAAACTGTCTCAGAAACCCAGTGAAGTTTAATCAGTGGCAGAAAATTGTCAATTATTAACTTGTTATTTTCTCACTGGTCGTAAAAAGACAGTTCAATCACCCAAAGTTGTGCTTACATCCATAAAGCCCGTTTTTCTATCGCTCAATAAAACTATCCGAAGAGCCGTGGAGAGCTCAGTTTTGTAACTTGTTGTTTATTGTTGACAGTTTGTGGCCACAGCTCGACATTAACACCGTAACTGCTCCGTGGTGCTTTCAGGTATCCGCGGCGTGTCCGAGGAGACGACCACAGGCGTCCACAACCTGTACAAGATGATGAAGAAGGGAGAGCTGAAGATCCCCGCCATCAACGTCAACGACTCCGTCACCAAGGTAACCGGTCGCCAGCTTTCATCCTGGATGAAGGAAAAAAATACAAATTTCTACCGAGGGGGAACTTCCTTTTACGAGAGCTCAAATGAAATGACTTTAAACTTGAATGACGTTTTTGACATCGAGGGACTTTTTCCCCCAAAGTGAAGAAAAAAAAAAATATATATTTCTAGTATTTTCTATAAAGTCTTCATTTTTTTTTTTGGTCCCCTCCAGAGTAAGTTCGACAACCTGTACGGCTGCAGGGAGAGTCTGATCGACGGCATCAAGCGCGCCACTGACGTGATGATCGCCGGCAAGGTCGCCGTGGTTGCCGGGTACGGCGACGTGGGCAAAGGCTGCGTTCAGGCTCTGCGGGGGTTCGGCGCCCGCGTCATCGTCACGGAGATCGACCCCATCAACGCCCTGCAGGCCGCCATGGAGGGTAAGCTGGAGGACCTGGACCCACCAATTCATAACCCAGTTACATTGACTTCAATACTGGTTCTTGAATGATGCTTTTCTTATTTTATTTTATTTTATTTTATATAAAAATTGTATTTAAAAAAAAAAATCAACTTAACGAAAAATAAAATTACACGCAATGGTGCAAATCTCCAGCTTTCATGCACTTCGGAGGGGGAGAGTAACCCGGGTTGTTTTCTGCACTTAACAAAAACAAAAAAAAGTCCACTAAATTCCTTTTAACGCAAGTTATTGGTAGATGCTACAACTTTACCGACGTTCCCTAAACGCCTCACATGAAGCCTTCGGGGTTACAGAAGCTTAACAACTCAGACGTGGACAAAAATTAGTTTTAAAAGAGTGTAAATGTAAATTTGATGCGAAGGAAATTCAAGTGAAGAACATTTCAGATTTACGGAGTGATTTTGATCTGTTTTGAGATCTTATGAGATTTACGTCAAACTAAAATATGTTGTTTATGGATGTAGCCTGGATATTCAAAATTGGTATCAAATGACCCAAAACTTTTTTTTTTTTTTTTTTTTTATCCCAGAAGCAATTAACTCTCAACCATTCGAAGTAACAAAGTGGTTTAAAAAAAAAAAAAAACCAAAAAAAAAAAACCAACACATTTAGATGTTGTCACCGTATTAAGCCCCTCCCCCTTTCTGGGCTGCCCTGCAGGTTACGAGGTCACCACCATGGACGAGGCTTGCAAGGAAGGAAACATCTTTGTCACGACAACCGGCTGTGAAGACATCATCATGGGACAGTAAGTTTCACCATGTTGTTGTTGTTGATTTTTACCAGAACTGAACCGTAAAGCTTCAGAAGTTTCAGTCTGTTTGTGTGTTTTTGGAACGACATTTATTGTGTGTGTGTGTGTGTGTGTGTGTGTGTGTCTCTCTCTCTCTCCAGTCACTTCGAGTGCATGAAGGACGACGCCATCGTTTGCAACATCGGACACTTCGACTGCGAGATCGACGTCAGCTGGCTGAACAAGAACGCCGCCGAGAAGATCGACGTGAAGCCGCAGGTGGGATGACGTCACACTAATAAATAAAAATCTAATAAAATGTACATTTTTTATTTTTTTTTATTTTATACACCAGAACTTTTAGATGGATGAAATATAGTAATGAGCTTCAGACACGTGAGAACACGGTCACCTCTTTTCTCATCAGGCTCCAGCTTTTTTATATTTTTTTTTTAAATATAAAAAAACCCAATATGACATGAATCTCGTTATTGCATGTTGACGGTTTGTACTTTTCTCCTCTTCATCTTCCTCCTCTTCCTCAGGTGGATCGCTACCGCCTGAAGAACGGCCGTCACATCATCATCCTGGCCGAGGGCCGGCTGGTGAACCTCGGCTGTGCCATGGGACACCCGTCCTTCGTCATGAGCAACTCCTTCACAAACCAGGTGCTGCTTTTTGTCTTTTATTTTTTTATTTATATAATTTTGAGGGGGGGGGTCTTGAAATGAATTAGGAATTTTTTTTTAATTTTTTTTTAATTTTTTATAAGAGCAATATTGGGATGTCATTTTAGGGCCGTGACTGTGAGCCAGATTATAAAAGAGATGGTTCAACTTTCTTGTAATTTTTATTTTTTTAAACGATAGCAAATCACAAAGTCTTACAGATTTTTTCACCTTGAAATATAAAAATAACTTGCCGTATATATTAAATTTTTTTTTTGCATTCAGTCTGCTTTGTTAACCGACATGTCGTTTGCTGCAGGTGCTGGCTCAGATTGAGTTGTGGACAAACACCGCCAAATATCCCCTGGGAGTCTATTTCTTACCCAAGAAGGTCAGAAACTACACACACACACACACACACACACACACACACACACACACACACACACACATATTCTATTCATATTCTATTTAAACTATGTTTACAGGAATAGAAAATAAGATTAGAAGGTTACTGAAATCAGACTTTGTTGATTTGGGTTTGAATAATTGATCAAATCTCAGATCTGACCCCTTAAGGCAAAAATATTGGCTTTTTTTTTCAGTGAGTGGTGAAAGAAAAAGTTGTTGAAAAAAAAAAATCGTGTTAATATTTGCAGCATCAGACGCCCGAAACACAATAAAGTGAAAGTAAAAAAAAGCCGTCGGTTAAAGAGTAAACAATCTGATGATGCATTTTTTGTTGTTGTTTTTTTCTGAACAGCTGGACGAGCAGGTGGCCGCCGCCCACCTGGACAAACTGGGCGTGAAGCTCACCAAGCTGTCAGACAAGCAGGCCAAGTACCTCGGCCTGCCCACCGAAGGGCCCTTCAAACCGGACCACTACCGCTACTGAGCCCCTCCCCTCCCCCACCCCGCTCCGCCCCCCCTCTTGCCAGCCCGAGGAGGAAGAGGAGACGAAGAGGTGTGGCCAGAACGGTGAAGGTGTTGTTGTTTTTGGGTCGGTGGGAAGCACACGGAGAGTTTAACCAGGTTGCACTCTGGGTGTTTTTTTTTTTGCTTGCTTTTTTTTTTTTTGGGACTTCTGAATCTCAATGAATCAGGGACACGGAGACTTCAATGTTTCTTTCTTTTTTCAACCCCTTTAAATAATCTTTTATATCAAAAATGCTGAAGACATTTTACTTCATAACAAGCGATCGGCGGTTCGGAACCAACGTGAGATCACGACCTCCCAAAAAAAAACAAAAAAAAAACACGCTCCCGCCAGCCGCCTGTTTTGCGGACATGCAACGAGGAAGGTAACCATAGTGACCTTTTTCGTACCTTCCCAGACGAGTCAACCCCTTTTTTAATTTTGTTTTTTTTCCATTTCAACTTTTCAAGCATCGTTACGTCGTTCCTCGACAACCTCGTCCGTCTCTCTTTCTCATCGACGTTCTTCTGGGGGGAAAAAAAAACCCGACCGTCGACTGTCACCGTGGCTGCTTTTATTTGTTTGTTTGTTTTTTAAAGAAAAAAAATTCCTCGTTGTTGTCGTCATTCCCGCTCCGTTTTATGGATTTAAAAACCACCCCCGATACTTCTCCCGTCTAAACTTCTCCCTCGGTCTCGTTGGCGACGGTTTCTTTTTTTCCTTTTTCTTTCTGTATCCAGATGAACGGATTCAAACGGTTTGGCGTACGGCGGCCTTCCTTCGCCGTGTGCGTGTTCACATTAACGCTTAATAATAAATACATAAAAAACAACTGTACTTGAATAGCGAGAGCACTGGAGGAGAAGTGCTTACCGGGTGAGACGCCGCCAAAGTAACCACCAAAGGTTTTTTTTGCCTGATATCTTAAAAGTCGTCTTCTTTTTTTAAAAATTTTAATCGTGATTTTATTTCATTTTGACTTGAAGGGCCAAAAAACGTGCAAAAAAAACCACCCCCCCTCTCCGGTTCCCCAATTCTTTTCATCACTCGCTGTAAGCCAATCAGGTTTCATCGGATGTCGCGGTCGTCATGGCGACGTGTAAAAAGCGTCCGTCTCTTGGGTTTTTCCTCAAACGGCTCGCGGCCTGAAGTTCAGAGTTCAGCTGATTGTTCGTGATGGATTTGATGTCGAATGTGACGATGGGGGGGAAGAAATAAAATCAAATCATGTTGACCCTGGATTGTTTCTCATCATGCACTTAATCTGATTCATGAATTAGGAAACGCTGGAAGAGATCGACAACACGCTGGAGATTTGTTTTTATTTTTCTGTTTCAAAACGAGAATCCACCTGTTGGAAAGACAATTTAACGAAGTTGTAATATTAGAAGGACGATAATAAAAGTCTTCTAACTTTAACAGGCTTCTTATTTTAAACACAAACTGATTTTTATTTATTTTTTTCTGCCACATTTAAAGTGTAGAAATATATATATTTGTTTTAATATCACTTCTTTTTTGTGAGTTGCAAGCTGGTGGAGTGTTAGTGCCACCAAATGGTTGTCTGATTGAAAGTAAATGGGTTTTTTTGGTGTTGGTTGGGCTGCAACTGTTGTTGCCGACCACCAGGTGGCGCCTCGTGCCACAGTTTGCCTTTTTACTGTCGCAACGTGGAGTCACATCATTTCCAGGTTGATCATCTGCTGTCTGTCCACTTTGAAATGATAATTTGGGAACCAACAACCTTCACTTACACGGTTGTTTATGTCGAAGTATTTAGATTTCCCAGTTTGCTTGTTTGCCATAAACCATTACCAGCAACTTGTCCACATTCCTCTGGAGAATAAGCTTTTAGTTTCCTCTGGTAGTTATGATACAACATCCACATCCTGATGCAGCTTATCTCATTTAAATGGAGCGAGTTGAGGACATCCTGAACAAAAGTCTGCTCATTAAATGTCCTCTTGTCTCCGGAGAGCTCCTCGATCCACCGGGTGCTTGAAGACACCCGATTATTATCGTGTCCTTAAAGGTTTATGTCATTTCAGTTATTGGAAATCTTGTACAGCATCCCCCCCCGCCGATAAGCTCGTCCTCCGGCCGTCAATCACGGTTTTCTATTTTATTAATGAAAAGAGTTCGCCGACAAACCAGGAGCCAGATGTGAGAGCTGCAGATGTGGAAGCACTTCGAGTCGCTTGCAGTACTGATCGGATGAAAGCGGGGTGGGATGGAAGGAGCTTTTTAAAGACGGGATTCAGATAAGGTTCGCTGCAAACTGGAAAAACGCCGCCTTCATGTCACTACGTTCATCGACTACATGTCCGTCCGTCCTGTAAAACGTCCCCCCAGTCGTTACGCCTCTTAAGTCGTTTTTTTTTGCGAGTCACATTTTTCTCCTCCAAATCGAAGCTTTAACGTCAGATGGTTGCGATGTGCAGATTTTACGGTACAAGGAAAAAAAACAAACCATGGTGAAATCAGTGGAGACTAACATACAGAGTGGTGTTACTGGAGGATTCCACTAGAGGGCGCACCAGAGAAACAACCATATATATAATTAGAACAATTTAACACTTGTTGCAAACTCATTTCGTTAAATCACGAGAACGTTGACGATCAACGCTTCCAAACACACGAATTACGTCGCTTTAAAGCAAGTAGGCCGATTTCTCCAAGAATATTCAGTGAAGTAAATAAAAATAAAAACGTTAACCGCTTTCGCTTATTTTGGTTTTAGAAACACAGCGATGCCCACACTGCGGTTCTTGGGACTACCGGTTGTACGCGACGCGTCACCTCGAAGGCCTTTTGAATTTTACTTCAACTAACCGTAGTCCAGAAATACGTTCCTTTTATTACAGACAACACTTATTAAATTTAAACATAATCAGTTAAGTCGTTTGGAAATGGTTTTTCTGTTCTCGGCCACCGGGGGGACGTTACGTACGACTTCCTCCTGTTGACACAACTCCACTACATCTTTAAAAATAATGTTTGGACAGGACGTATCACGTATTTGAGAGGCGGCTGTTTGCCTTCAGTAGCACGTATTGAGCTTGTGAGGTTTAAGTGACAAAGACAGGACGAGTATTGAAAAGTCCACAATATACTGTTTATTTATTTTTTACAAAAATATATAGAATAAAACCCGGATAGATAGACTCTTTATTAATCCCTCAGAGGGACATTTTTACGTTCCAGCAGCATATACAGGGCAAAAATATAGAATATAAAAAAAAAAAATCCACATTCTATACAATAAAATAGAATAATATTAAATAAGCTGAACTAAACTAGATGCTTGGTTTTCTGTTAAAGAACCTTCACGGCAGCCAAAATAAAACACAAAAACATGGACAAGATGATTATTGTCGGTAATTCTGCTTAACATTACAAAAAGCTCTGGTTTTACATAAAAACAAAATAATCGAACCTGTGTGACCGTGACTTCACCTGTAGCTGTCAGTGAACTCATTTCGCCAGCAGGTGGCAGTATATGTTCTCTAATACTAATATCTTGTTCACTGATCTGCCGCAACACTGACAGGTGAAGCGTTTAAGTCGTAGTCGTCTTGACTTTTTAGAGGTGTTCCTAATATTTTGCCCTTCCTATTAAGATGAAGTGGGTGGAACATTTCTCAGTGTAATCCAGTGCAATTCAACAGTATTGCGAACTACTAGTCTCCAAAATGATCATTAAAATAAATCAACAGCTGAATAAAAAAACACATATTGCGCATATTTACTTATTTATAGACTTTATGTTCTAGCTGTTGAAGATATTGAGATAAGTTGACTCTGCCACGAGAATGAAACTTGTGTTTGGATGAATGTTGTTGTGGAAATGTTGGTAAAGAGACATTAAATAACGATGGAAGAGGTTTAAGTTTAACATTAACAGTGTATATCAAAACTGAGGCAAATTTTTGAATGGAGAAGCAGCTATTATTATGAAGGTGAAGAAAGTTGATTGAAACCTTTTGTGACCTTTTTATTACTCACAAAATGTCCCTCAGATTAATTTCAAAACGGTTTTGACAATATTGATCTATTAAGGGAACAGAGAGTTCAAAGTAGAAGAAAATCTCGTTTTGCCGTCCAGTCGCAGAAAGACCCTGGAGTATAAACCGCTCTACAAAATATGCAACAGCGATGCCAATTTATTAATATCAATAATAAATTATCATGACAACCGAGAACAATAGTCACAACATTATCACGACTATGAAACGTAATGAAAGTGACAAGAATAGTCTTTTACTTCATTATTCATCGTGTCCTTTTTTTGGTCTCCCGCAAACTATTTGTAATATTTATGTTGAGCTGTCTGGATATTTTAGACCTCCATGTTTCTTCATGCACTGCTCAATTTAGAGATGTTGGGCTTTTCTTTTTCTTTGCTTCGATGCCATGTGACCTTTCAGACTGGTGGGAAGAAAACATCCAAAATTGGCAAAGTTAGCTAATATATCAGGCCATGAAGTGACAAGGGGATTTCTCATTCATCGCCTGATTTATGTCACATAAACAAGAATTGATCCTTTTTATAAATGTGTATTTATGGAGTAACTAAGAGGTATCCACCAATCTCTGGCTCTAATATTTTAACAAAATAAAACGAGACTTTTGAACCTGAATGTTCAGATATCTGTTCTGAAAGTTCATGCAAAATTTAAAATGCTTGAAATACAAAAACTAAGTAAAAAGCTCCATGGTTACAGTGGGGCAAAAAAAGTATTTAGTCAGCCACCAATTGTGCAAGTTCTCCCACTTAAAAAGATGAGAGAGGCCTGTAATTTTCATCACTTCAACTATGAGAGACAGAATGAGAAAAAAAATTCCTGAAAATCACATTGTCTGATTTTTAAAGAATATATTTGCAAATTATGGTGGAAAATAAGTATTTGTTCAATAACAAAAGTTCATCTCAATACTTTGTTCTATACCCTTTGTTGGCAATGACAGAGGTCAAACGTTTTCTGTAAGTCTTCACAAGCTTTTCACACACTGTTGCTGGTATTTTGGCCCATTCCTCCATGCAGACCTCCTCTAGAGCAGTGATGTTTTGGGGCTGTCGCTGGGCAACACGGACTTTCAACTCCCTCCACAGATTTTCTATGGGGTTGAGATCTGGAGACTGGCTCGGCCACTCCAGGACCTTGAAATGCTTCTTACGAAGCCACTCCTTCGTTGCCCGGGCGGTGTGTTTGGGATCATTGTCACGCTGAAAGACCCAGCCACGTTTCATCTTCAATGCCCTTGCTGATGGAAGGAGGTTTTCACTCAAAATCTCACGATACATGGCCCCATTCATTCTTTCCTTTACACGGATCAGTCGTCCTGGTCCCCTTGCAGAAAAACAGCCCCAAAGCATGATGTTTCCACCCCCATGCTTCACAGTAGGTACGGTGTTCTTTGGATGCAACTCGGCATTCTTTCTCCTCCAAACACGACGAGTTGAGTTTTTACCAAAAAGTTCTATTTTGGTTTCATCTGACCATATGACATTCTCCCAATCCTCTTCTGGATCATCCAAATGCTCTCTAGCAAACTTCAGGCGGGCCTGGACATGTACTGTCTGAAGCAGGGGGACACGTCTGGCACTGCAGGATTTGAGTCCCTGGCGGCGTAGTGTGTTACTGATGGTAGCCTTTGTTACTTTGGTCCCAGCTCTCTGCAGGTCATTCACCAGATCCCCCCGTGTGGTTCTGGGATTTTTGTTCACCGTTCTTGTGATCATTTTGGCCCCACGGGGTGAGATCTTGCGTGGAGCCCCAGATCGAGGGAGATTATCAGTGGTCTTGTATGTCTTCCATTTTCTAATAATTGCTCCCACAGTTGATTTCTTCACACCAAGCTGCTTACCTATTGCAGATTCAGTCTTCCCAGCCTGGTGCAGGTCTACAATTTTGTTTCTGGTGTCCTTTGACAGCTCTTTGGTCTTGGCCATAGTGGAGTTTGGAGTGTGACTGTTTGAGGTTGTGGACAGGTGTCTTTTATACTGATAACAAGTTCAAACAGGTGCCATTAATACAGGTAACAAGTGGAGGACAGAGGAGCCTCTTAAAGAAGAAGTTACAGGTCTGTGAAAGCCAGAAATCTTGCTTGTTTGTAGGTGACCAAATACTTATTTTACCGAGGAATTTACCAATTAATTCATTAAAAATCCTACAATGTGATTTCCTGGATTCTTTCCCCCCATTCTGTCTCTCATAGTTTAGATATACGTATGATGAAAATTACAGGCGTCTCTCATCTTTTTAAGTGGGAGAACTTGCACAATTGGTGGCTGACTAAATACTTTTTTGCCCCACTGTATATATAATAGTTTTTCGGCATATTCACTTGTAGTTTTTGGGTAGAAAACTGCAGAAAATAGATCCGATGAAAACGGAGATCTGAATTTTGTAGTAATAACGTCAATTTTCCTTGAAAGTTTTGTTGCTGCAAAGTCTCAAATCTTTTTAGCTTAAAACTCAACTCTGTTGTTGAAATTTCAATGTCAGATTTTTCCGAAACTCCACAAATTGTATTTCTAAGTAAAAAAAATAAATAAATATATATATATATATATACTTCACATTTATGATGTGGAACCATTAATTTTTTATTTTTTTTAACAAATCTATTGTTTTCAGTGTTTACTGCAACATTTGGAGAGATGAGCTGCAGTGGGTAATGGAAATATACTAAATAAATAAATCCACGCTACTTTTAACGGCCATCAAGGGAAATAAACCTTGAAACTTCTTTAAACTTAAGGAAACACGGATCCCAGCAGCTCCAGACCCGACGGTCTACTCTAATTCTGTCTGTGACATTTGATTCATTATAAATCTGTTGGAACTTTTACACTTCTGGTAAAATACAATGAATTTTTCATCCTCCATGTTGTGGCCTCGGCCTTGAAGAAGAACCCCGACTCAAACTCTCGTTTCAATTCTTTGATGATTTGTGTTTATATTATATCGAGCAAGGTCAAAACAATCCATCATAAAAATACACTGACTACATTCCTTTTGAACACATCTGACAATTATTTCCTTTAGTAACGATGCCAAGGATCATAAACATGGTTTTTGTTTTTTTGTCTTCCTCCTCGTTCCAGTGGCCGTTTTGCAGGTAATTAAAGAAATGATGAAATTACCGTGTGCAATAGGGCCGAACTACAAATTATTACACTGACACGACTGAAAACGTGTGCAGCGTGTTTTGGCTACAGGGAAGACCCGTGTTTTATCTGCAGCCTAAAAGCTTGACGTTGTATTTACAAGCCTTGTGGTTTTTTTTTCAAGAGCTTTGGCCAAAATCCATTAAAGTGGACCGAACTGTTCGGGGCAGTAAGTTTAAACAAAAAGCAGAGACGCCATCAAACGGTCGAGTTGTTGACCGGCGTGACTTCACTCTTAAAGCCGCTTCAGTTCTTTTCCCCTTAAAGACGCCGTTCGTGGTTTTAGCCGAAGCTTTCGCAGCATCACGCTGCATCGATGGCGACGTGTCAAAGTGGCCGGCAACAGCGAGTTAACGGTGCTATAAACGACGATACGGCACATCACGATGAACAATGCAATAAAGAACTAAACGGTTTTGAATGTGATCTGTTCTTTGTTTCGTACTGCTGCGGTACGACGTTGGAGGAAAAAACTAATTATGATTTTTTTTTTTTTTCAAAATCTGTTGCCGAAAAACAATGATGTAACTCGTTCTGGGGTTTCGGTTTTCTTGGCCAGAGCAGCTTGGATTTACACCAGTTTTAATAAAATCAACAGCTCCGCTTCCCTCGGGGTGGAAAACACAAAGCAACACTGCAACAAAGGAAAGACAGAAAACCAAGAGCACCAAAAGAAATCTGACTCAGATTAAGTGCTTAAGAGCAAAAACCCGCATTAATTGATACCTTTTGATATTAAGACTTGATGAAAGGCGTCTTACAATCAGAGAATCACCTTCTCAGCAGGATTACAGAGGCTCACTTTTAGCTCCTAGTTTTGGATCCATGTCTTCAGTCTCTGTCAGCTTCGTCTCTGGCAGCAGAAAGCAAAAGAAAGTTGTTTTTGGCGCTAGAAATATGAACAGTGTGCTACCAGCAGACGGACGGAGTTAGAGGCTAGCCGGCGAACACGGCGATGCATCAAGCAGCTCCAGGATTTTTCTTTGGGATAACGGAGTGGGTGTTCGACTATCCTTCATGAAATGGAGGCAACTGCAGAAACTTTACATGCGTCGTCGAGACTGCGGCGTTTATTCGGAGTGTAATTAACCACTCGTTGCTGCTCGTGTCAATGCAAAATGCTTCAAAATGGAAATCAGGAGCGAGAAAAGTGAAAATATAACGTAACTATTCTTAAAATTGGAAAATTTACAAAGGCAGAACATTTTCCGAAAAAGTCCTCAAAGGGTGCATATCCTCAAATCCTAATTTTTGCAGTATAGAAAAGTGAAAAGGAAATTGGATTCATGTCAGAAATGTCATTTTAAATCTGAACAAAATGGTATGTTTCAGATACAGGCAAAAAAAAAAAAGTGAATGAATAAGTGGCATTTTCCTGATACTGCAGATTTTTAAGTCAGACTGCTAGTAATAGTTCAACGTGGAAGTCAAAGGGGAAAAAAAAAATCCACAATGCAGCTAATAGTCTGAAAACGGTGCTAATTCTTCTATTTATCCAATCAAATCAAAAAAAATTGTGGAATTCCTAAAATATTCTCCAAAATCTCAAAACAAGTCTAATAAGACTGTTTTTGCATCGGTTGGTTTTTTTTCTTTTCGCACACAAAAAAAGCGTGAAACCCAAATTGAGCTTTTAGGCTTTTAATTGAATTTGCGATTCAGTCTTCGGTCTCCTTCGTTTGGGACACGATGTGGTCAAAAAGCTTTCAGGCAATTTATTGGCGGATAAATTTCACGTAGCTGATAAAATCGATGTTTTTTTTTTGTCACGCTGCTGGTCTTCATAACTAATCGGACTCCTTCATCATGAACTCCATCGCTGGCACTGGTATGAAGTTAAAAGGGTGTTAAACTGACAGGATAATCATTACAACAGATGTCACATCTGCTTTGGTATCCAGGTTTTTTCCGGCTGAGATTTTCATTTTGTAAAATATAATTTTTGAGTTTTTTTGCGTCCTTTTTCACACCAAGAAGATAACTGAAGTCCTTAAAAGTGTTTTTTTACGACATCGCAAAGGGCCGAATTATCAAGAATTGAAATAAATTCAGATTCCGATTATGGACAATTCTCAATTGTAGGTTAGGTTAGGTAGTTACTTTCTTAATCCCCGAGAACTTTGATCTGCATGATAGTGGTTTTATTATTTTGCAGAACATTGATGTAACACTTCTATTATGTACTTTTCACAGCGCAAAAATTCACCGCTCGTCGTCATTATGATTCGGATTTTACATCACTTAATAATAAGGACAAGAAGCACTAGTTTGTCGAACATCGTGGGCCAAAACAAAGACGGCGGGGCCCAAACTGAGCGCACGGGCCCCATATTGGGCTGCTCTGCTTTAATGCCAAAGGGCCACAACCACTTGGTAACTTGGCTTATTCCTAGCAAAGGTTGTTAATAATTCAGGTGAATAACTTGCAATTATTTGGAATAAGTTTTTAAAAAAAAAAAAAGTAATTTTCTATGAATGAATTAAGAGTTTAATGTAAAATGTAAAGTATGTAGGTTGTTATATGTAATCAATGATACGAAATCTTCACATAAAGAGGCTGGAATTGACTTTTAAAATTTTTTTAAAATAAAAAATGTATGATGATGACCATGCAGTCGGAAAGGTTGCAGGTTTCTACGCGTCACTCTTATAAAAAAAATTAAATAAACGGAGAGGCTGAAAAGAACGTCGGAGAAGTCAAAGTGTAAAAACAACAGAGCCCACGACTCCACAATCTGGTTCGATTTCAAGGTTAAATAAAAACCGAAACATCTGATGCTTAGAGAAACAAGCGTGAGGCCCAACTTCATGAGCGCAGTGGAAAACGCCGACCAAGAAAACACTTGTATGCGTCTGGAGGAGGCGCTGGCAGCCTCGCAAACCGCACGTCAAAGAAATGCAAAAGGAACGAATGGACTCGACTGCCCAATCAGCGTGCGAAGACCAGAACAAAAATTGTTGAAGAGCTGCAAAGACACAGATGTGAGTTAAAAAAAAGAAGAAAAAACAAAAAGAACAGCGCCTGTTTTACATCGAACCAACGGTGACATTTAGCTGTCGGAAGCTACGGCTTTCAAAAATATTGACGACGTAAAATATCGGATACAACCTGCAAAAAAATACAAAATTTGGACCCTATAAAGTGACTGAAGTCTTTACGAGCTATTGCGTTTCTGATATTCCCAGAGCTCGGTACCACTGAGGAGACGGAGGCGATGCGATGCAGAGCCTTCACCGAGATCATGTTAGCTCCAGAAAAGTTACGAAATGAATAAACCAATTGCAAAAATCTGACAGTTACGTTAACGTAGACTTGGTTGAGAAACATTTTTACCTTTTTAAAGCGCTAAAAAAAAGTCACTACAGTTAATTAAATGAAACAAAACTTTTTTTTTTTTACAAAAGTACGTAAAGAAGTATTTTGTTGAATTACACAGTATATTTCCCTTGAAATAGTAATTCTAAGTAAATCTAAAGTAAATCATCAAGTACTCAACACGGGTTTGTTTTTAGGCACTTAAACTCAAGTTTATGTGTTTAAATTTAAGAATTTGTTGGTACATCCTGCCATCCGACTTTATAGTGTCGAGGTAAACGCAAATCTTTTTAGATGGTAAACAAACAACAAATCTGACCAAAGCTTCAAAATGCCTCGTAAACTATACAGACATGAACTACTGCGCACGTACTGAATAAAATGAACCACAAACTTCCCTTAAACTACCATCTTATATTCCCCTCAGCGATTTTAAAGCTTTATCGTCATTTATTTTATGATTCTTGTGACTCTTAATTTCCTATTTGTTGTGTTGTTTTTCTCGCTACTTGCGTTCACGCGTCCTGTTTAAATAAAGTTTAAATTAAAATGAGCATGCCTCAAAGTTTGCAAAATTGGAGAATTTAAAACAACATTTTTTGTTATTTAAAACCCACAATAATAAATGTAAAACTGTCAACGCGCAATTTTGAGTTTGACATTGGTCTCGTAATGTTGAACTTCTCTTCACATTAAACCAAAAGCAAAACATCACGAGGTTTTTAATATAAGCATCTAAAGATCTCTGTTTCCCGGTAAAATGTACAAAGGCCTTAATGATTAGACTCCACAGGGCTTCTTACTGTTATTTACTCTTTATAATAAATGAGACATCTGTGGGTTTACAACTAGTGTGTAAAAAACATCTTTAATCCTCCTTAATTAAGATGGAAAACAGGTTTTAATTGGTTCCTTTTAGGTATCGAGTTCTGTGTTAAAGTTGGAACCATGCGGAGGCTTGTTGGGAAACCGTTTCCTAACGGGCCGAATAATTCACACCATATCTCAAATATCTCCAAGGTCCTCTTAATGTGCAGAGTATCTAATTTATGGATGTGACTTTTTTATTTCCCCGCGATGGGAGCTTTAAAAGTTAAGAGCTGAAGTTGAAACGCCAGAAACCCGATAGACTGCACAATGTTTTCTACAATGACGGCTGAATAATGAGTTGATTTTGGATTTTTAATGTGACTCCGAGGAGGCGAATTAACTGTCATCTCACTGCTGCACACACACACACACACACACAAACACACACACACACACCCTTGTACGTCAGACTGAGACACCAGCATCATGTGACAGTCACATGATGTGGACGCGGGCCAAAACTAAAAAGAACAGGCCGAGGAAAATGTAGGCGTTCAACGTCTCACGTTCATATATTTAGATCGTTCCAACCCTTCACGTAGATTTCAAAGTTTGGATGTTATGCTTAAAGGTTTTCAGGTACACCTAAAAACATCTGCAGGACAGGTGGTTAAATGGCGACACGTGTGCTCCTTTGGGACCAGCGCTGAAATCTATTACGTATAAGGCTCGGCAGGTGTTTTTCCTTATTTCTAATTGGACCTCATTTCAGAACAGAGTGTTTATTTCTTCTGTGTGTCTGAATTCAAGCTGACTAGTTAAAGATGTATCATAAATATACAACATTATAAAAGCCCTCATTAATGTGGTCGGGCTGAACACCGTCAAAGTCACCGCCGGCAGCTTCCTGACATTTTTCTAACACAAGCCTGCAGTAGTCTTTAGCTTCAGGTACATCTTAGTTTACGTGTTTGCAAAGAACGGAGACTGTGATATATATTTTTTCCACCATTAAATATATTCGTAACGTATAAAGAAAGGAATCGATTTTCTCTAAAACTGCGGTGTTTTGTGATTTTTTTTGTTTTTGTTTGGGGCGGTAAAATAGCAGAAATTAGAAAAGAAATTGCAAGTCAAGGAAGAAACAAGCTTTTTCTTTTTAAACAACTACCTGATAAAGAGTAATATTTAACCACTTCCTTTGATTATAAGCAATGCTGCACATCTCAAGAAATATTTTAGTTATAATTGTTTTTTATTAATTTATTCAACTTTATTTATCTTTTTGTCATTTATTGAACCATTAGGGTTAAAGTTACAAAAAAATAATCATAGAAATGACATAGTGGCACAAAAAAGATGACGTAATACAGATTACAAAGACTAAATCTGCTATAAAAATGAGCTTCAGATACTGATGCATTAATATTATTTCAACATATATTGAATGTACAAAAACAAAGTACAGTCTCTTATGATTTGAAGTGTGTTTAACTGAAATGTGCGTTTGTGTTTTCACTCTTTGCTGTTTACTGTAATGTAAAACTTCAGGGTTGCAATATTTCATTAAAAAAAAAAGAGTAACACCTCATCAAACACGACTGGCCTCGGTTGAGGATGACAAATCTGAAGAGCTCCTTTTTGTTTTTGCACTCATTAATCTAATATTTTTGAAAACATGTTAGTAATTAAACTGGTGACATTTGTTTGATTTAAATCTTAATTTAATATAGAAACCATGACATTGGTTCAAAAAATGAACCATAAATCTTTACAAGTGTCACTTTCGTGACCCTCGCGGGACTTTCAGCTTTCAGCGGGCCAATTCGAACACAAGTTGGAAGTGAAACTGTGATTGGAAAAAAAGACATCAGGTTTTTATGCTACATAACTTTTATTGCCCCTTTGGCTTCTAGTAGTAAAATACCAGATGTTGGGACAAACACACAACGCACACCGACCTGCGGCAGCTTCAGCACAGAACAAATGGATGTGGTCATTTTTCAAATTCGTTTTTTTTTTTTCGTTTGTTGGTTTCAAAATACTTTTGGAGTAACGGGTGAAAACTGAATCAGGCTTATTTCGAAGGGTTTGAATGACAGCAAGTGTTCCTTAAAGTCCAAGTTAGCTTTGAGCATCAAAGGGCTACTACATCTTTGACGTCGTTTGGACGACTCTTCCAAAGGCTCGTTGGCGGCCTAAATACTCGTACTGTTTTATCAGTGTTGAGGCCACGCTCGATTTTGTCAGTGCTAAATGAATCATGTCGTGCCCTTTAACTCTTCATCTGATTACATCTCGGCTCTTTTTGTATTTGCGTGAAGGTCACGGTTAGAACAGAACATGTGGGACAGCGCTGTAATTGAAAGGGTCATTTAAGAGGTCATTTAAGCATAATGAAGCTATGGGAGCAACCTCTCGGCTAACCCAACAAACAAAAGAAGCCAATCCCTTCCAGCTGTTAAGGACGGGACATGTTGACAGGGTTTGTGTGATTTTTACTTCTGGTCACATAGGCTCGTTTTCACTGCAGCTGCCACGAGTGACGAATCTTGTAAAAAGTAAAAGTCTTTGGAATTGATTAACGCACTAAAAATCCAGGTTTTTTTTGGGACATGGACACTTGGCCAACTTCTCTTGTTTCGACACCTGAGAAGTTCACCAAATGAAGCCTAAGGAGCCCCGGCGCCTGGTCCTGGTTGGAGTTTGTCAGCAAAATCAAAATCACAAGGACTTTTAAGTCTTGTAGCTCAGTGGCAGCTGGTGTGGCTGTGTTGAATTAGTCCATATTGTTATTGGTTTTTTTTACACTCCCCAGAAATCCTCAAGCGAGGATACGAGCTGGATCCCCGAAGCCGATGTTAATGGTTCGGGGAGGTCCGTCCAAAATTCTACAGATCCTTTAAATACAGCCAAGAAACAGATTTCAGAAGTGTTTGCAGTGGGCAGGATCCCGTTAAAACCGCCGTGTGCTTACCATTTATTAAACGGAGCATTTCGGTGACCGTGACCTTTGCCACAAAGTCAGGAAGTGTCTTGAACCCATATTGTATTCAAGAGATTTTTTTTTTGTGTGGCTGATAAAACCAATTGAAAAACAACAAAGGATGTTGGATGAGGAAAATGTAAAAACACTTTGTTCCTGTTAAAGCCCAGATGTGAAAAGGTGATATAGATGGATTAAAACCTAATGGATATTCCATCACATTGTTTAGGGAGGTAAGATGCGGGTCAGCCTGATTCATGGGCACCTTGTCATAGTCCAAAACACCTCAGAGGGGTCTGGCCTGGATCCGTACCTCGGACACAGCTAGAGAATGGAAAAAAACGTGTATCATGTGATGTGGATACGCTTCTCAGAGATTTGCCGAACCCTTTGGGGTCAAGACAGCATTCAGTCACAGCTCATTATCGTCTCTGTTGTTGGCCTCGCACCGGATCTAGATTTGGAGCTGAAACTGGCACTTATCCTCAGGTAGAAAGGCTTACTTTCATATATTAAACCGGACAAAAAGTTCAAGGCTTTAGTTCTGCGATCCGTCTCTGCTGGTTGATATCGGTGCATAAAAGCTCCGTGAAATGGATCTTTTATTATAAAAGACGTCAAGAAGAACCGAAGAGGGTTTCCTCTCTCTAAAAACTCTGCTCTAACACTCACTCTCCTCCCAACGGGACTCAACGAGCCTCAGTGGGATCTTGTAAGATTAGTCGGCCATTTCTCCAAGAGAATTGGGAATTCGGAGTCTGAAACGACAAAAAAAGGGCCTGTTGGCTTCCACAATGACACGTTGAAGCAATCAAAGCTACTTTGGTCAAAGTATTTATCAGTAAAGTCCAAATAACAACGAGCCTTCTCTGTGTAATATTCCCCCCAAAAAACAGCTTTTACTGAGGCGCAGCATTAATTTATCAGTTATAGTTGTCGCGTGTTGGCTTAGATATCAATAAAATGACACGATTTCCTCTTTGGGCTCTCGGCTGAAATGAGCTGCTCTGTCTCGTTCAACCTTCTTTCCTTGGTTATTGAATGTGTCTGTTTTCCGTGTTTGAGGACGAACCAAATGCCAATCATCAAAATTTGTGGTCTGGCGTCTCTAATGTGACGATATGCGACTTTGCTTTGCGAGAATCTTTGTTTAAATTTTTTTTAAACTACATTTTTTTCATACGTATTCCAGATATGGAAGCAGTGTCGATAATCGGTTTCATATGGTGACACCTCGGTGGAACGTACAAAGAAGGAAAGTAACTTTTGATCAATTTGCTAACACGTGACTAGAAAATGCCAGAAAACCAAAGTGCAAAAAACAAAAATGCTTCTAGTTGATCTGCAAATATCTGCAATAATGTTAATATCTGTATCACCCAATCATTTTACAATATTTCCACTAAATGCGGCACGTTTTGTCATCCAAGTCTTCGGCCGGCTGGTATTTTGTCCTTTAGAAGTTCTTTCTTCCATCGCAGTGGGTTGAGCTGCTCGAAGGAGGATAAAGTTAGCAGGTTGTTAGGATATTGAGTGTGCGTTCATAGTCACAGTAAATTATATTTTATGTCTCTAAATTGCTCGTTGAAATCCCCAAGAGTTAATAAGAGTTTGCTATTAAAGGAAGCAGCTGCACTATAACTTCCAATCACTTCATTCTCTCTCTTAAACACACTCAAATATAATAATGTGTGAAAGAAAAGTCGTTTGTGTATCATTTATATTATATATATATATATAGTATTTGTTTTAAGTTTGCAGGAAACTTTATGGGTATTTTGTTTTTGCATCGTTGACTTCTGACAGATGTTCTGTCGACTTCTCTTCGTGTTGCCCAAAGCATCCGTCTCTGCTCGCACGAATGTTTACGTGGATCTTTGTAGAACTATAATTCCATAGTTTTCTTCTTTTTTTTTTTTTTTTTTTTTACTAGAGTGACGAGATGGTAAGAGAAAGAAATTCATCCTACAAAGACTACCGGTGTGTCTCATTTCGCACACTTCAATTACTACATACACATGTTGCAGCGCGTACTTGCATCGTGGGTATATTTCGACGGGGTACGTTGTCCTAAATCGCACGCTGAACATTTGAATGAGTCACCGGACAAAATAATCTGACAGCTTTGTTTGCTTATTCTACCAAGAAATTGGTTTTTATTCCCTCCTGTTTTACGCACACGATAAAATGAACCTGAACCGTGTTGTCTTCCTTGAACTGACCACGTGGTTTTGGTTCCTGAACCGGCACCATCTTTTGCATAAGCCGTGAAATGTCAGGCGACGCAAGCCAACGGAAAAGAAGAGGCGAAGAAAAACGAAGGCGTGTCACGATGTCTAATCTCGACTTTGAAACAAATACGTAATACGTGGATCTAATCAGCCTCCAAAAAAATGTGGAGCTCTGCGTGAGGCTGGTTTGTCTTTTCTTTCATTTCAGAAGTAGAAACAGCGTTTATGTTTGGCGTGACGGGTTGGTCCAAAAGTTCCAAGTTTCTACAGAAGAAGAATGTCGATACTGTGAACAGAAATGGTGAAACACCAACGGCTTCCTGGAAGGAACGAAAACAAATGGAAAGTTCAGAACAGTGACAGGCACTCCTACACACGTTATATGTGGGGTTTTTTTATTTTCGGAAATGGGTGAGTGGATAAACATTAGGACACTTAAATGGTTTGAACTGGGAGGGGCCTCACCGTTTGTTCTTGCGAGCCCTCAATTTATGTCATAACTGTGAGCTTCAGTGGAGCTGAAGAGCGTCCCACCAAAGACCTGCTGTGTGTGCAGGGAAACACATCCATGTGTTGGCAGTCTTGTATCCTGTTTCCACCGCTTCATTATAAGGCCCTTTAGTAGCCACGGTGTTGTGTGTCATTATTCTTTGCATTCCCATTGTGCAGTCACAGAGGGGACCACCCCCCCCCTCCCTCCCCACCAACCCACCCAACCCCTCAACCCTCCCTCCCAGTATCCCCGCCCTGCTGGGTTCCCTTCAGGTAAACTGCCACTTTAAACTCGGTGTGCAGATGTCTCGTTAAATTAAAATCAGTATTTAAATCCTGAAAAAAAAGGAACAAGTTTCCAACTTCAGGTATATCGTAGTGTCAATGTGTCTGTCGGTGCCGTATAAACGCTGCGATTGTTTTCATGTGTCTGTACCCTGACCGCAAATTTGCTCCGTTGAAATTCTGCCCGGCGTCGACAGTCGAGAGGGGAAGTTAGATGGATGGAAACCTCGGTGTGTCCGGATGAAGCTGTCAGAAGAAACGGCTTTTCATCTTTTTTGTTTCCCTTTTAGTCCGCAGCATACTTTTAGACCGCACAATCACTGCATGCAGCAGTTACTTTAAGTAGGCTATATATCTATTTACAAAACGGTTAATAGCAAAAATGCATCCTTGTCTTTTAATTTTTTTTTAAATAAATACATTTTGACTCCTAAGTTCAAAACTCCCTCAAAGATTGTTTTTATTACTGCTTTGGAATTTATTTCCACAAAGCACTTTAAGGTGTTGCAAAAGCAGTTGGTTTTTGTTTGAAATGCCAAAAAATTAATCAGAAACATCTTCAAAACTGACATTGGCTGCCGACACAATGAAAAACTAAAAAGTGAAAACAGGAGTGTTGGGTTTCCTCTAAGAATTTGCTGATTGAAACTTGTAAGTGCTTTTCATTTGTTATCAGTCCAACGCCAAGACTTATATAAAAGACCAGGCCAATACTGCAAAACAAGAAAACCATTTTCCACTGAGCGGTGTCGATTATCGCTGATAAAGTAGGCAACCGATGCCAGGGTAAGTACCCTGCCTCCAATCAATAGAAATCGGACATTTTCTGAGTCTTTCATTACGAGATAAATGGCTCGTGGCGCCGTTAGATTTCATGCATCATTATATTGAAACCGTCCAAAAAGCCAAAAATACCCGCTATTACACAGCTCGCTCATCAAACGGGCACAAAAGATAAAAAGGATGAATAATGCAATTCGAAGCATTTCAAACGAGAAGCATGTGTGGTTGTATCATCTCTGTAATCTTGAGTCACCGTTCGCCAAAAGTGAAGAAATCCATCTTTTCTGCAGTTACTTTCATACGTTTGAATGCAGACCGCGCACGCGCTGGTATGTACGTCTTCGAGGGATCAGCCGTACCCTCGCGCTCTGAAGTCCGATATGACAAAAAGCTTTTTCCCTTCATCACTTTCATATATTGTCAAAAGAAGTGCAAGCTTATAAATGGACGTATGTGGCTTTAAGTCATTATAGAAATCTATTGTTTTGTGAGGAGGTTTAGCTTTGAGCTGTGCAGGTGCAGGTTGGCCTTTAACCATCTGTATGTGCTCACTGCTGACACCCAAACCCGTAGGAAACCCAGGATGCAACTCGTTCATCAAAAACAGACCGTCAACCCCTAAAATCAGGCCGTCTGTGCAAACAGGTTAATACGAGCCATATTTATATCGGTGACCGGTCGGGGCCGAGGGAAGGAAGTCGGAGGAGGCCGGATGGATCCAACATGGAGCGTTTATTTGTGTCCAATGTGAAATCAAAAAGCCAACACCGACTAACTTTTCCTCACGTATGTAAATAAACTTCTGTACGTGACGTTCACGTACACAATGTAGTCACGTGACGCGGCTTCAGGCTTCACGGCAAACGGCTAAATCAACCCAAACCTCGACCTTAGTAGATTTAGTGCCTAAACCTAACTCAAATATAATTCGTCACCATGACAACTAAGGTTTCGGTACGCTTATCGTGGAACTATTCGCTTGTCTGGGTATGACGCTGTCGGTCCTCTAGAGGGCAATTGAAAACACTCGTGTTGTCCGTTTTGCGTAAAAACTCAAATACATCCGGTGGGGAAAAACACGGCATCCTTTATGTCCTATTTCAGTGTGACGCAGCTTTCAAATGTGTCAGCCTGCTCTTCCTCTTTGGATAATTACCCCCTGCTCACATTTGTTGGCAGCGTAACACTGAAAAATGCTAGATTAAAAAAATATTTTGCACAGCAATGTTTTATGTCATTTTCATTTTCTTAAAATAGATTTTTCAAAATTGGTGTCGAAAAAAGTCACAAAATCAAGGCATCGATACACTGGTGTCATCATTTGTAATTTTTTTTTTAAATCCTCCTTTACGTAGTTGTAAGAACCACGATGGTTCTTGGTTCCTGCAGTACAGACACACAAAAAAAACCAAACAGGGGTAGTTCCTCCAACATTAATGAGAACTATGAAATACTTCCTGTGGTTTGAAAGTGCCCAATGATGAGTCAGCACTCCTCAAGGATGAAAACACCTACGTCAGCATTTTGGAGTATCGAGTGGCCTATAGTACCTTTGGTGACCGTTGTACTAGAGGGTAAAACTGAGAACTACATCAAGAACAAGCTTTTGTTTGAGAACACAGTAGACTTGGAAGAATCTCAGAGATCTCCATCTGTACATGTTCACTGTTCACCGGCTTCACCAGCTGTCTGACGGTATTTGGAACCAGTCAACCTTCGTTGTGTTCCAGGTATCACAGCTGCTTTTAGTTATGTGTGTAGGGAATTCTTTTTTTTAATTTTTTTTTTTACAGAGAAATAGAGTACAAGCCTTTGAAGCACCCGTATTCCCATAGTGGCCTTTTACACATATACACATTGAGGTCTGGCCACAGTAATCAATTCGTGACGCCTTTATTAAGTTGCACACTTCTAACAGCAACCCAAACATCAAGTTTACCGGTGAACAGAAGGAGTATGGAAAACTTCCGTTTCTGTACATTTCCGTACATGTGGATGAAGACTGCCGTACCAAAACCACTACCTACAGGAAAACCGCTCATGTTGTCCAGCACCTCAACTTTAGCTCGGTAATGAGAAGCTTCCAACACACATTCAAATTTCACATTAGCAAAAATACACTTATTTTATAGCGCTTTAACGTCACCCCCCAAACCCACTGAAATACAAGCATTTTGGGACATAAATTGATGTGGCGAAGCGCTGAGCCTGAAGAATTCCCGTCCAAATACTTACGGTCTCGATTAAGTGGACCTTTGATTGAAGTTAAGACCTTTAATCTTAAATATGGTTAATTAAAATTCACATTCAATTAACTTCCAAGAAGAAACCTCAAACTAAAGAGGGATAATGTTGTGAGGGCGGTACGCAGGAAAAAAATAACTCTTTCAGAGTAGATGTTTGGTGCGTTGAAAGTCGTGTCAAATCCATAATGGTTTAGTACTCATATTCTTAAACTATTCCAGAGTACGTCTGCAACCTATGACCCCATGAAAACGACTCCACTATAAACCCTTTTTAAGATGCTGGCTTTGAGGATGGTACTTACTGCTGATGGAATTTTTTTTTTTCTTTTTGTACTCAGACTTTTTAAGTGTTCAAAAACCTGATAATCACATCCCTAATGAATCCCAGAGGTGTGTTGCACAACAGCGAATGTTTTAAATTTGCAGTACCCCCTCACTAACAGGATCTATCAGTCTGAAAGCGATGTCTGCAGCTTTGTATTCCCCTGGGAAAAGAAACAGATGAATCGCTGAATCATTCCTTTTCGAACAGATTCGCCCACGCAGATAAAAAGATCTCGTCCATCCGTAGCCGTCTCTTGCAGAGATGGTGCCGGTTCCAGTAAAACCTCCCAAAGCTTCCCCTCAGGTTTGGCACTTCTTATCCAAGATCCAGCTGTGCGACGTAATCGTAGATCAAAGTTCCAGCAGCTGGTAAACAATACGCGTAAACAAAAGTTTTTGTGATAAATACACAAACAGAGCAATGACACCAAAAATCTTTATTATATAATTTTCCTCGGTGGTATTCTGCGTTTTGAAAGTGCCGCTTGTAAAAAGCCAAATCCACATTCATCCACCAGACCACCTGCTTGTCTGCCCTTTTCCCACTAAAAGCCATAACAGTTAACAACCAAACAAATGTGTTTGGGTCCTGAGATATATACAGATATATATAAGTAAAACAGTTGTTAATGTTCTGAAAAAGCCTGCACTTTTGCCTTTGCACCACCAGAGAGCACCAGACCATCACTCCATGAGCTGGCTAATATATCATGTAATTAAATGAATCACTGATAATGGACTGAATGATTGTCATGGTATTAAAAAAAAAAAAAAAAAAAATCAGTTTCTAATAGTAATATCAAACTTGTTTAGTATGTGCTATAGTTTGTAATTTCCCTTCAGAACAACAGATAGAAGCATTTTCTGAACTGAAACTGTTTGTCTACACCTTTTAAAACCATTAAGAAAAAAACCTTTATGCTGTGGATAATGTTTGGGCAAAGAATCGACTCGTTTAAAAGTTAAACACCATACGTTTTTAGTTAAAGTTGGGGACAACCAAAAGCATCAAAATCAATTGTGTAGGAATTAAGAAGAAGCCTTCATCTAATGTTAATTCTCAAGAAGTGATTTAAAGGATCAAAATCCAATTAAGACTGTAGCAACTTAAATCAAACTCAGACTTTACTAAAATATGCCATAAAGAGGGGTTCATAAAAGGGTGAGCTCATTAGTCTGATCTCCTTTCGGGAGGTGGTTCCGGAGGGCGGACCCCCGAAAAGCGAAGGCCCGGTCGCCCTCGGTCTTCAGTCTAGACGAGATAACAAGAGGAGCCTCGGCGGAGGAACCTCAGGTTACCAACAGGCATGTTTAGTGTCAGAAGATCCGAATGGCACTTAGTTGAAAGTCTCCATGCGGAGTCCTAAAAGTTATCCAAAAAAAACCCGTAAAAGCTTGTACAGGAGTACGAGGGGTGGATTTGAAAGTTCAGAGACTGCTCCTGTAGCATACGAACCGTGACATGCAACGAGCAGAGAAGCTGTAGACTTTCATGAATAAATACTCCCAAGTTTCGTCGCGTCATCAAAATCGGCGCCTGAGTTACAACTGCTTTTCATAGTTTAAAAGATGCACAAAACCTTTAAGGTTTTTGCTCTAATAATGATAAAACACAGTGACTTTAAAAAAAGACAAGCCACCCAGGCAGCCGTGAAAGCTCTTGAAGATATTATCATAAACAACTGAAAGCCCTCCCCCTTCTTCTGACATCAGAACCAAAAAAGAGACTCGTTTGACCTTTCAAACACAGAGAGCGTGAAATCTGTTATTGCATAACACAGGAGTTTAAAAAACAAAACAATGGCTTTAAAAGGTTCCCTGGGTCTTGAGGTCTCGGAGTCGGGTCCAATAGGTGTAATGGTTGGAGGTGTAGTTACAAGTGTAGAACCACTCGAACAGTGCGAACTGAACCAGGAGGCGTAGAGGATACAATAAAACGCTCGTGAGCCCGGAGCCCATCGCATTTAAAAAAAAAAAAAAACAACAGAATCTGTTCCCAGATCGGATTAAAGTTGTCGATGAGACGTGATTGTAAACGGCAGCATGGAAACTGAAGCCAGAGTTGAGGTCAACTGCCATGACGGGTGAATAAACTGACTTTTGCTTAATTTCCTATTTTACAAAATACAAGTACATTTGACTTAATGGGAACCGCTTGATCAGTTCTCTGCACGTCAAGTTTAATTAAGACATAAAGCGTGACGGTTAATACCCCAGAACATCCAAATGTCTGGTTTGAAGTACGGATTGGATTCCTGTTGGGGTGTAAAGACATCCCGTGCTCTCACACTGGGAGCGGTGGGCCGCCACGCATTGCAACGCCCAGTCGTACTGGCTCGTAGAGGCGTATCGACAGGCGTATTAACTCCAACCTACGCATCTGTGGGGGGAACCGGAGCAACCACCGGCAGGAAACCAGCTGCAATGTGCGAAACTCCACACGGACCGGACCCGGGCGGGTCGAACGTCCCTCGCTGCGGGGCAACGATGGCGCGAGACCACGTTGTAATCAGCCCCGATGTGGTGAGCCCGAAATCGTTCGCATGTGGCCGTCTCCGAGAACAACTTCGTACCGTGTCGTGTGGGAAAAACAACCGTCGAGAGGAGTGAGTTGAAAATTTCACGTCGTATTTCATTTTAAAAGCGACTCGTTTTTCTGCGGACCGAAGTCACAGCTGCACCTGTTTGTAGCCTTTAATGTGGAAAAGTTGCATCTTACGGCAAGGTGTCATCATGCGGTCACGCCGGGTGACGGAAACGCTCTGTAACAGCCACTCGTTGGAGAAATTACCGATTGTTAATGTCTGGGCTGAATTTTAACGGCCTTTTTCTTGGAGGACAAAGCGTGTTCCTTTCATCTTCGCAGCGAGCCCCTTTCTTCTCCCCCCCCCCACGGGGATAACGAGGAGACACAAATACCACCAATTAATTATATAAATTAATTTAGAAAGTCGTACACATGAAAAATGTGGAGAGCAAAGCAGTAGGTGGGATAAGCTCAAAAACCTGCCGGCTTTATTTTTCACCCTCAAACTTGTTTTGGGATGATTTTCCAGGTGCAAATCTTTTTATTTTTAATATTTCAAGTCAAAATGTGCAGCATTACACAATATCACATTATAGCCTGTCAGGGAGGCAAATTAATTTCAATAGAACCTTGGAAGAACATTATATTCTGCATATTGGATTATCTGCTATTTTCTTCTATTTTACTATAATTATTATTATTATTATCTCCTATTCAATCTACAAGTCAGATTTGCAATGAGGAAAATCTTAAGATGACATATTGTATGCCGTATTATACCGTACATACAGTACCGATTAAAATTTAAACCACAGCAAACCAGGATTTTATTTTGACATCAAGTAATACTGGGAGAATCCACATCTTGTATGTATAAAAAAAAAAAAAAAAAAAAAAAAAAAAAAAAAAAAAAATTCAGTTTGAATGTGTTTTCTCATTTTCCAGATGTTAGCCCTCCATTTCTAGTATTTTGACCTAGTGATGGTCCACCTTGCTGCTTCAGACTTTGATATAGAAGACCATAGTTCACTTTGCACTTTTGGACAGTTACATACGTTCATATTCTGGTTGCCCACTAATCGTGAGGTTGGCGGTTCGATCCAGGGTGAATGGAAGGCAAACAGTAAAGCAACATCAGACTGTGAGGTGATATAAGTGCAGAACATTTACCCCTTTAAAAAAAAAAAAAAAAGCGTTTCCACAGTCTTCTACTATCCTGAACCTCATGTTTATTATTATTATTATGATGATGATGATGATGATGATAAAGATGATGATGATGATGGATGGTTTCCTACCCTTAACACGCGAGTCCTTGTAACCCAAAACATGCTTCCCTGAACCACTGTGACATGACACATTGGTTTGTGAGCTACCATTCTGAAGACCACCAGAAGTGAATTTACTATAAAGAATAACACTATAAAGACTTTTTACATTTTTTTATATTGAATTTCATAATTGAAGTTTTTGCTCTTTGAATGGGAGTCTATTGCAGGCAGGGATTTTTGTTTTGTTTTGTAGTCAGCCCCTAATTGCCCTCAGTGGTACTGCATGTTTAAGGCATTTCCATATTGGCCTTAATTTCCAGACCTGGAAACTATGACCATTTAAAAAAAAATTAAAGTCTAAGCCTTTAAACCCAGGTTGTTTTTGTGCCTAAGCCTGCAATCAAACCTTTTAACATTCCATTACAGATCATAAAAGGAATTTACTTTTCAGTGAACTGGCAATTTAGTTCTGTCTGTTGTCCAAAATGGAAAAATGAACAAATAAGGTCTCTGAGGAAAACAGAAAGAAAAGAAATCCCTGCAAATGAGTACAGATTGTTCTTTTGTAAGAGAAGAGCAATGTTATTAGAAGGGGGAAATCCCCTGGAATAATACCTAATAATAATAATAACATTAATAATAATAATAATAGGATAAGAAAATATTTTAAACTCAAAATTTTCCATAGCCGCTGGTGTTCGTCTGCGTTAACTTCTCATCTCTGAACATGATTAAAATGAGTTTAAGCAACTGGATAATTGCAATAATGTGAGTCAAGAAACTGTGTTTTAAGTTCATTAAGATGTGTTATGGTTGTCAACACCCTTGTAGCCCGATAAAATCTTCAAAAGCCAAGAGAGACTCGACTGCCTTTGTTGGAACCCAATTTACCTCATAATTACCGTTGGATTTTTGCCGCTAACGTACAGGAGGTTGGCTAATAACTTGCATCTGCAGAATCTAAAAGGAATTTTCATTCATCGTTTTCATTCTCTTTGTCGAATCAATCTGGTCTCGCCCAGTTTCCCACCCTTATGAGGTCACTACTAGGACTCTTGTGTTGTCATAAGGTCTGTCACGGCTATAGACGGAGCCAGTCTGGTGTTCCAAGGTAAACCAAGTTTCAAGAATGAGGCAGGCGCCTCTCCTTATCAGGAAATATTAAACATTCTGGGAGACATTATTAACTGGACCTGGGAAGGCAGGAATTCAGAAATAGACTGGCTGCATACCTTCACACTCGGCACTCTGTTTCGCCTCGATAGATTTCCGTCCAATGAACGTCTCCTTTGACTTGACCAACAAAATGGATAGACTTCCTTTGTAAAGAGAAGTAGAAACAACAAAAAAGGAAAAGCAAATGTTTGACAGATTTAGAAGAAGTTCAACTCTACGCGATGACCCTGACGTTGAGCTTCGAGGTGATGACGGTTATGTTCTGATTGTCAGCGTGACCTGGCTCGTTGAGGTTGGAGAATGAGGTCATTAGAAACGCCGTCCAACCACGTTGAAGTGTTTACCCTTCCTCTGACTGGCCACACAGAAGTTGGTTGAACATCCTGCCGTCATTGTTTCCTGCTGCTTTAAACCATCGTCCTTATTTCCCTCTAAGAACACTCTTCTTTCTAGCTTTGTGTTTTTCTTTTGGGATTCAATGAATCACACTAATGGGAACAGCTCAGGCTTAAGGAATGTCTCTCCTTTGAGGCTTTTTTTTTTTTTTATATATATAGTTTTATTGGTTACTTTGTTGATTATTCAAACACTATGTTTTAAATTTCCTGAACTTCACACCGCTGCACACTTGGCTGGTTGTGGCATGAAGGGGGAATGGTTTTCAGACCGTCATAAATCGTAATAAATTAGTAATAGTAATAAAACCAGCCTTATGTGGGAGTGGACGATGCCATCATCTACCTGCTGCAACGAGCTCAGTCTCACCTGGATGGAACCGGTGACTCTGTGAGAATCACTTTCTTTGATTTCTCCAGTGCATTCAACACCATCCAACCACTGCTGCTGAGTGAGAAGCTGCGGGTGGTGGGGGTGGACACGTCCACCGTCTCCTGGATCACTGACTACCTGACAGGCAGACCACAGTTTGTCCGTCTGGGCAGTGTGCTGTCTGATACGGTGGTCAGTGGTACTGGAGCTCCTCAGGGGACTGTTCTGTCTCCCTTCCTGTTCACTTTATACACAACTGACTTCCAGTACAACTCAGAGTCAAGACATCTGCAGAAGTTCTCTGATGACTCTGCAGTGGTAGGATGTATAAGGGATGGACGGGAGGATGAGTACAGGGCAGTAGTGGAGGACTTTGTGGAGTGGGCGGGAAGAAATCACCTGCTCCTGAACGTGGCCAAGACCAGAGAGATGGTGGTTGACTTCAGGAGGAAGGTGACGCCTCCACAACCGCTGAGAGTTCTGGGAGAGGAGGTGGACATGGTTGAGGAGTACAAGTACCTGGTGTCTCCATGACAACAGACTGAACTGGAAGACCAACATCAACGCTGTCTACAAGAAGGGGATGAGTCGACTCTTTTTCTTGAGGAAACTTCGATCCTTCAATGTGTGCAGCAAGATGTTGGAGATGTTCTACCAGTCTGTTGTGGCCAGTGAACTGTACTTCGCTAGGGTCTGCTGGGGGAGCAGCATTGGAGCCGGAGACACCAACAGACTTAACAAACTGGTTAAGAAGGCCGACTCCATCATCGGCTACAAACTGGACAACCTGGAAAAGGTGGTGGAGAGGAGGACGCTGAACAAACTATTATCCATATTGGATAATCCTGACCACCCTCTCCACCTGCTGCAGGGACAGAGGAGGACGTTCTCCAAAAGACTCCTCCAGCTCCGCTGTCACAAGGACAGATACAGGAGATAATTCCTGATACAGGAGATCATTCCTGATACAGGAAATCATTCCAGATACAGGAGATCATTCCTGATACAGGAAATCATTCCTGATACAGGAGATCATTCCTGATACAGGAGATCATTCCAGATACAGGAGATCATTCCAGATACAGGAGATGGTTCCTGATACAGGAGATCATTCCAGATACAGGAGATCATTCCAGATACAGGAGATCATTCCAGATACAGGAGATCATTCCTGATACAGGAGATCATTCCTGATACAGGAGATCATTCCAGATACAGGAGATCATTCCAGATACAGGAGATCATTCCTGATACAGGAGATCATTCCAGATACAGGAGATCATTCCTGATACAGGAGATCATTCCTGATACAGGAGATCATTCCAGATACAGGAGATCATTCCTGATACAGGAGATCATTCCAGATACAGGAGATCATTCCTGATACAGGAGATCATTCCTGCCGACCGCAATAAGACTGTACAATAACTCACCTCTGGCAAAATCCATCACATAACAATAACACTGTTGACTGTGTTTCTTGGTTGTTTGTATATATATACTGTACTGTATATACTGTGCATTTTATATTTTATATTTAATATTTTTTTACTGCTATTTTATTGCTTTCTATTATTCTATTATTATCTTATTGCTTCCTGTATGCTGCTGTAGCGAAAAAATTTCCCCTCGGGGATTAATAAAGTAACTACCTAACCTAACCTAACCTAACCTTCCTTCATTTGTTCATTAAACTTGTGAGCAATTTGCCATCATTTTATCACTTTTGCTCAACTGTTTGGTATGCGCCTTTTTGGGTTTTGAAGCAAAGGGTTTCATGTTTTAAGAGGCAAATTAAACGAGCAATGTAATTTGTTTACAATATTACAGAAAACTATTACAACCGAATCCACATTCACTAAGCCAAATAAATAAATAGTTAAATTGAAAAAAGGGTTGTGAACCCAGCAGGAAACGCTGTTATTCCTCCAGTAAACACGGCTGAGCGTGTGTTCTTACTTGTCGTTTTTACGTCATGGTGATTTGATTTGTCCGTGTTGATTTGTTTCTTGTGTGTGTGTGTGTGTGTGTGTGTGTGTGTGTGTGTGTGTGTGTGTGTGTGTGTGTGTGTGTGTGTGTGTGTGTTGTGTGTGTGTTTGTGTGTTGGGTCGGGTCCCATGACGCTCCACATGTTTCCATTTGCAGTAAATAGGTGCAGAACAACAATTACGTTGGGGATAAGAAATCCACTCTCTGAGTTATGTTACAGTAATTAAACTCTCAGGACGGCAGTGTCTGTAATGATGACATTTTTTACCAACAATTTTTCCTTTATTGCCGACAGTGAATCAGAATTTGGATTTTGTCAAACAGTTTGATGTTAATTGTAGAAATGGTGAACACTGTAAACATTATACTTGCTCCCATGGCGTGTCTATTTCATTGACAGGTGTCTATTTCTTCTATAGGTGGGCGGGGCATAGTGTCCTCAGGTTCCCAAACAGATTTAATCAAATCAAATTCCATACTCAAGGCTTTAAAACAGCAATTCACAAACCAGTGGGTGGCGTCACTGTTGGTTGCCACTTGTCCTAAATCACCCATGATCACCTCCTAAATATTCTTAAACTTTATAATTTTAGCTCATTAAAATCTGTAAACTGGAGTGATGGCTGTAATGGTCTCCGTCACGGTGGTTAACGCCCAGTTGGGTCATAACTGACAGATAAGTTAGAGGTAAAATGATGCTATAAAAAGTTATATCGATAATCTTCAACGCTCATTTGATACCATATGTCTTTATATAATTGCTTTCAGTCAAACAGTCCAATTGGTAAAAGATGTTCTTCAGTTATGCAAAGCCATAAAGAAATCTGAAGATGTCAACTGCAACCAACGGCATTTTTTATGGGCGGCATTGGCGTGGCAGGAATATCATATCATATCATATCATATCGCTCCAGCCAAACATCTGTTGTTTAATTTCTCTGTTGTGCTGCAGCTCTTCCAAATTAAGTCAAACAGCGATTCAAATGTCAGCTCTGCTGCAAAGCTCTTGTGGGAACTGGTTCACGATTTCTGGCCTGCTGCAGCTCTTCGTCTTTCCCACTTGGCTTTCGACATCACCGACTCTCACTCGAATAACAAATAGGTGAAGGAACATCAAGCCAAGCAGCTGTGATGGTTGCTAATAAATTAAAAATGAAATACTTATTGTATTTTGAGCTCCAACGAAGCACAAAGCGTCTCTTTTGGAGAATTGCTCTCTCTCCAAATATGAGGCTGGCAATTGTTCCACGTTGAAATCAGTATTGTGTAAGTACGTTGGTAGGTTTTTTTTGTGCAGGTGCTTGATGTTACCTAATACTTTCACTCTGCTACATTTTAGAGGGAAATATTGTAATTTAGTGTGTTCGGGGTCACATTTCTACGAGTCTAAGAGTTGTTAACAACACGAATTTTAAGTTATATCGGTGTTGTTTGCTAAAGTCGCTCCTTCTTATTAGTTTTATGTTGATGTAGTTATTTTTATACGCTGTTGCACCACTGGTATTGATGAACTCGTAAAAGAATGCACACAATTTAATTGAAGTAAATGTGGTAAACTGTATCAAACCGGTATTAAAAAAAAGAAAAGAAAAGTGATTGTGGCTGATGCAAAGAAAAGCATGACACAAATTCTTGACTTCAGAGCAGATTTGAAATGTGTCCCGATCAAACATACATTTGAATGTTAATTCAAAGTAAATCAAAAAGAACAATGAATCAGAAAAAAAAAAGCAAAAATCTCAATATGTAAATAAAAGGCCGAGCAATGCCATCTGCACTTTAAACGATGGTCTCACTGATATGAAGCTGTAACGGGAAGAGGATGATGATCAAGATGTGACGAGTTTATGTTTCCCCAGATGTGCTTGACAGATTTGACATAATACTTACACACTTCTTGTTCAACACTAAACCTTTCGGGCTTTCAAGACGGCTTTAAAAGTTTATAGTTTCTTCCTTTTATTCGGGAGTCAAGATACTCAATGTTCTTCAGTGACCTTCCTGCACCGCTTCTCCATCTGTTTATTCCATGTAATCACCACATATGTGGCAAAAAAACACATTGCTTTTCTTTGGTGTCTGAAGAGTGTTGCAACACTTTGATTTGATAACTCCTAATAAGCTAAATCTAACTCTATTTCAGACACATTAGGTTTGCTTATCAAGAACTGTATTTTTCACAGTTTCTTATTTTATTCAAAGGTGAGGTGTTTATTGTGCTCCAAGGAGTTGGGGTACAATAACAACACCTCATCCATGCTGAGGCGTTACTGTGCCTTGCATGAGAATAAGGAGGAAACTGGAGCTTCACCCAGCCAAGGTAAGTCATTACAATATTACAAATGCACCGTCACAGTTTTTCTCTGTTCACTTTTGTTTATTGTGCAAATAAAGACAGGTAACAGACACTGTATTTATTCTCTTTTAACCAGCCACCAGAAAACAAGAGCTGGATGAAGCCCTCGTCTCCATGATAGTGAAGGACACACAGCCCTTCAGTATTGTGGATGATGTTGGATTCAGGGCATTTGTGTCCAAACTGGATCCTAATTATGTCCTCCCTACAAGGCAGGTATGTATGGGTGCATGCATGAAACAAATGAGTACTTTATTGTGTCTCACAGTTCAGCACTATATATTTTTTCCTTGAGGCTCTGAAGGCCATGGTGGAGGCCAAGTATGAGTCAGCTAAGGCTAAAGTGGAAAAGGTGGCTGCTGTTAGCTTTACTTCTGACATGTGGACATCCACAAAACCAAAAACTGTTGAGAAACTGTTATTTCTGAATAAAAATGAATAAAATGTCCCCTGTCCTGTACATCATTGTCCAAGTTACACAAGCATATTCAGTTCCCTCTTCCTAGTTCCACAAACACTTCCACTGTCCTCTGCCTGCTTAAGCCCATGCCATTTTCCTAAAGTGACAGAAAAACATTATTACACAACCTGCCATATCATATGATACTACCATTTTGGGAAAATTTACACACAGAATACATTCAAAAAATATTTTATTATGCACATATGTGATAATTTATGTACAGAAATTATTTGGTCATACATTTTTGTAATTCATAGTCATTCCCAACAGCCATAACAGACACAAAAATTCAATGCATCACATTATGTGATTCAGATACAGCTATCTGTGATTATACACTTGGCCAGTAGGTGGTTTCGTGTGCACATGAAGCTTCGAGAAATGAACCCTTTCTCGAACCAATTGGCTGAAGTGGTTCGATGCCTCATGAGGCTTCATCTCACCATCACTAGTTCTACTCCTTCATTGGAGTCCAGCTGTGTTTAATTAAACTGATTGGACTTGATTAGGAAAGGCACACACCTGTCTATATAAGACCTTACAGCTCACAGTGCATGTCAGAGCAAATGAGAATCATGAGGTCGAAGGAACTGTCCAAGGAGCTCAGAGACAGAATTGTGGCAAGGCACAGATCTGGCCAAGGTTACAAAATAATTTCTGCAGCACTCAAGGTTCCTAAGAGCACAGTGGCCTCCATAATCCTTAAATGGAAGAAGTTTGGGACGACCAGAACTCTTCCTAGACCTGGCCGTCCAGCCAAACTGAGCAATCGTGGGAGAAGAGCCTTGGTGAGAGAGGTAAAGAAGAACCCAAAGATCACTGTGGCTGAGCTCCAGAGATGCAGTAGGGAGATGGGCGAAAGTTCCACAAAGTCAACTATCACTGCAGCCCTCCACCAGTCGGGGCTTTATGGCAGAGTGGCCCGACGGAAGCCTCTCCTCAGTGCAAGACATATGAAAGCCCGCATAGAGTTTGCCAAAAAACACATGAAGGACTCCCAGACTATGAGAAATAAGATTCTCTGGTCTGATGAGACCAAGATTGAACTTTTTGGCGTTAATTCTAAGCGGTATGTGTGGAGAAAACCAGGCACTGCTCATCACCTGCCCAATACAATCCCAACAGTGAAACATGGTGGTGGCAGCATCATGCTATGGGGGTGTTTTTCAGCTGCAGGGACAGGACGACTGGTTGCAATTGAAGGAAAGATGAATGCGGCCGAGTACAGAGATATCCTGGAAGAAAACCTCTTCCAGAGTGCTCTGGACCTCAGACTGGGCCGAAGGTTCACCTTCCAACAAGACAATGACCCTAAGCACACAGCTAAAATAACAAAGGAGTGGCTTCGGAACAACTCTGTGACCATTCTTGACTGGCCCAGCCAGAGCCCTGACCTAAACCCAATTGAGCATCTCTGGAGAGACCTGAAAATGGCTGTCCACCAACGTTCACCATCCAACCTGACGGAACTGGAGAGGATCTGCAAGGAAGAATGGCAGAGGATCCCCAAATCCAGGTGTGAAAAGCTTGTTGCATCATTCCCAAGAAGACTCATGGCTGTACTAGCTCAAAAGGTGCTTCTACTCAATACTGAGCAAAGGGTCTGAATACTTATGACCATGTGATATTTCAGTTTTTCTTTTTTAATAAATTTGCACAAATTTCTACATTTCTGTTTTTTTCTGTCAAGATGGGGTGCTGAGTGTACATTAATGAGAAATAAAATGAACTTTTTTGATTTTAGCAAATGGCTGCAATGAAACAAAGAGTGAAAAATTTAAAGGGGTCTGAATACTTTCCGTACCCACTGTATATAGAAAGATACTTTATTGATCCCACAAGGACACACTTTTTTATCTCTTAGTCATTGAAGTAACTTTTAAGTAGGGACAAAATACGAAAGGCAGATTTAAGGGAACAAGTTTAAGGAGGATACATCTGCGCAACGGTAGTTTCAATGTTTGTGTAACGTTTTACCAACATTACTCGTTGCTCCGCAAGTGGACATAAATTATTCTAATTCTTATTACTCTGAGAAGAGGGAAAGGAATCTTGTGCAAACAATAATAAATAACAACGTGCTTTCTTGTAAGCAATAAGAATAATAAATAATAAATGAAAAATAGACCTCTGACTTTCCAATATTGTTTACATTTCATTTTTCACAACAAGATGTAAATCAAAACATTTGTTCAGAAAAGACCAGAAGAACAATTGGGGGCCACGTGGAGTTTTTAATCCAAGCCAGGATTATTATTGAGACAGAAGAAAAGCCTATATATCTGACCACATGCCCTCATTACAGGACAAACCAAATAAAAAAACTTTTAAGTTATGTTTAAATGGGAGAAAAAAAACGAGCTCAACATGCATGACTCCACTGGGTGAGATTAATCACCTTTGAACCGTTGCTTATAGAAACACAGATCAAAAGGCTCAGCAGGAATTTTGCTAGCATACAAAAGAGAGATTTGTAGATGCTGCACATATGTTTTTATACACCAGGTACTATTTGACACTGGCGACCCTGGATGCTCTTTAACAGCTCGAAAAACAAACTGTGGGCCATATTTTAATGATCTAGTCCAAATGCACTTTTACTAGTTTAATAGTGGATCATGTGAGTGCACTGGAAAGCATGTTACAAAGGGGTTGATATATACTATAAAGTGGAAAGAATAGTTTTCTCTGCACAAAAACAAAACTGCTCGTGCAGATCGATCAGATTGATGTACACGAAAATATTCTTTGCCAAAGAAATCCTTTTATTTGTAATCTTTGTCTGTGTTGCGTGCACAGCGTAAGCGTGCCGTGAACCTGCCTATATCACACGTTAATATCTTAATGATGCACCTTTTTTGAAATAACAGTAAAATATCGTGGATTTACTCTTTTTTTTTTTTTTTGGTTGGTCAATCGCACAATCACTTTCATCTGCCTCAAAATAGGAATACAGTAACAATGCGAATGACCACACCTCAATCAAAGACCAGTGAGTGCACAGATGGGTGGAAGTACTTTCACTTTTTTTTTTTTATATACGGAGGCTAGATGGAAAAATATTTTTCGTTTAAAACCGAAAAAGACTCGCGTTACACTGTAAGAAACAGCTTGATTCAGTATTCTGCCACTAAAAAGGGTCACGTTACCAATGTTTGGTTATTCGGTGGATTTTGCAGTCGTCTTAACCATTAGATGCTTTTGGAAGGAAAAGACTTTGTGTCCCAAAGTGACCCGAACCACCAGCTCGGAACCAGAAACCAGATTTTCGGAGACTGATTTCAATCAGTGATCAAGTTGTGTTGCAACGGAGCTTTTAAACTTTTAATTTGCATGTTTGGTGGATGGCCAAGCGAGACCTGGGGCCTCATTTCATGTGCACACAAAGACAAAAATGATGTAGGCTGAAAAGCAATACCATTTCTATAATGTGTGTGTGTGAAACATTCTCACGACAAACAACTTGAAAGCACTTCGGCTAGCCTGACGTTCCATCATAACTCCTCATTGTCAATGCTAATTGCTCGTAAATATTGATGTACATATTGTTCTTGTGGCGAATAGAGGCACTCCCAGAGCTGACGACTGCCGCCGGACTATTTCCACAACTTTAAGTGGTCAGGAAGCAATTTCGACTGTGTTTGAAGCAGAAGCACACTTAACTGCTTGGTATTTATGAAGCATCCACTGTATATATAAAAAAAACCCGTTCAGAGGCGATGCAATGACACATTCAATCTCCTTTATTCGCTGAAGCAATTGTTTTGCAATTGTTTAGTGAGTTAAAGATTTACAATAATTACTGTTTAATCCTATTTGAGGATAAATTTCACTTGTTAATGTGATAAATACTTTTTTTTCGTGTTACAAATGGCTTACTACCCTTAGTACACCAAGATATAGTAGTCTTAAATGTTAGGACTCTTACTTGTGCAGTACCGTAGATCGTATATAAAAGTGGACGTAGATGCGATGGTGCCTTAAGCTGCAATACCACCGAATGCCGCTAGGGGGTTGGCTCCAAAAATGCCTCCAGCTCTATAGACTCCCATTTAACTTCTTCCATGAAATACAAAGTTAACAATCAAGAGTCAAACTCCTCATTTTGATGTTGTCAGCTAAAGTCGCTCCTTCTTATTCTTTTTCTAGCTATTATTTTTGACGGCCAAAATCCGAACTCGAGGTCTCGTAACGGCCGGTCACAAACCAATAGGTGACTTCACTGTCGTATTAGAATTTCAACAGCGTAGTAGTGTCGTCTCTAACCGCACACTGACGTTCTCCGCTCACCTGCAGCGCGCTTTGATACTTGACGGCGTGAACGTACTTCGTGACTCTCGCTAATTTGAGCGCATCAGGTGCACTTTTTGTTTTCAAGGTGCGGTCAGTATGACGTAAACTTTAATTAGGTTGTTTTCTTTGATCGTTTTAACTTCGCAAAGCAACTTTGCGTAACTTGAAAAACACTATAAATGCTATTTGCAGATCTGGCTTCAATTCCCAACCAAACCACGTGTGGTTTCCGTCTCCAAAATGTCTGGACTCACCGGGTCAGAGTTTCCGAACAGGTGTGCACGCTTGTTTCCGTAGATCTACAAATCTCCGTATCATTCTGGCCTCAGTTGGAACCATGTTTTAAGACCGAACACATTTCTTGTGTTGTGGGCTTGTACATATTTGCTGTTTTTACATTGGATCTTTTATTTCTTTGATTCACATTCGGGCTCTGACTCATCTGGAAACATTTCGGGAGCCTTTTCCTAAAGAACCAGTTTACTCCGAAGTGATGGGAAGAGTTTCGCACGGCAGCAGGTGAGACAACTTCGTGATGTCTAAGCTAACAGTAAAACGCATTTAAACTGATCTGCATTTCTTACTTTAATACTGTAATTTTTAAAACATCATTCCAGGGGAAAATATCATATAAGTCTTGATCTTTTGTTTAGAAATAATGATTTTATTTAGATTTTCATCAAAAGGCCGACTGGCAGATTTAAACTGAAATAAAAAGACAACAACATCTCTTCAAAATTTTCCAGTTCTTAAAAGTCAATTTATGTTTCATAATAAAGCAGTCGTCCTGACATGATTTTATCCACGTTATGAGGATGGCTTGAATAGTCAGTCGGTCTGACAGTCCACCACTCCAAGACTTGAGTTTCTCCCAAACACATGATATAAAAGTGGACGTAACTTCCAGGTCTGAAAGAATTAAATGAAATTAAAATGAGTTAATCATTGAAATTTTGTATCGATAAAATTTGGGAAGTGTTGAAGAATTGTTTAAAACATTGTGATGTGTGGTCTCGAACGTTTGGGAAACAGCCGCTTGACATTGTTTTGTTTTTTTACTTTTAGTAAAATATCTTGACAGAATATAAAATTTGGTACGAACCCTCTTCTGAATGAAGGAGTCAAAGTAAAACAGTTCGTCCCGTTCGGTCCGCTGGTTAAAATCTGGGCCGTGAATTTAAAACGCAATCCAAAAAACACTCAAACTTCTGTGAATCAGTCCAATGAATGGCAAGTGGACAAGATAAAGTGCACTCTAATATCCACCACGATTTTTTTTTAGTCTTGATTTAGCGTTTCCTATGACAATAACGGGAAAATAAAAAAAATAAAAAAGTGTTTTGTTAAGCAGCAATACTCCAAGAAACCACCCCTGGTGTTCCTGGACAGCGAGAGCAGGAGGAGAGTCTGGTAGGAAAGAGGAAGTCCTTTCCCCACGCAGCCTTTGAACAGCTTCTCTGTATATAATTCAGATCGGGAAAAATCCAGAAGTAAAACTTTAAACCATTTGTCGGGGTGTTTAATACTGAAGACCTGCAGCCCTAAGCAGTCGTTGGAGATGCAGGAGTTTTATCGTATCGCCGAAGAACAATGTAAACGCAACGAGTACGAGAAAACCGACCGAACTGGGCCGAAAAAACCGCAGACTCGTCCACCCCTCGAGTAATACTTATGAAAGTAGTCTTTTCTTCGTATTGCAATTTTGTCACTTCTTCCTGTGTAGATTCACAACAGACTCAAACACCTGCTTGTAGTTAGACTTCCGTGTTGTTTGGAAATGGGACATAGGTCGTAGTGTCATTCTGGGAAATGCCGGAAAATATAAAAGCAGAACTTAGAATAGCACTAAATGAGGTTGAGGTGAATGTCAGTTTACAAAAACTGACATTAGAAATCACAAAGTGAGAGATCATCACAGACGGATGAAACAAATGGGAGTTGAGGATGGTTTTTTTCTCTTTTCTGTTGCAGAGGGCCCCAGTGGTAACACAAACCATTAACAGCACTTCACTGGACGGTCTGGTTCACATTTATCTGTCCATCCTTTTGCATAGTTTGACCCCCCCCTCTCCCCGCCCCCTCACCCCCCCCCCCCCCCCCCCCCCCCCCCCACCAGCCTACTGCAGCACCGTGTGGTCACGCCTCTGGTACAATCCTCCCAGTACGTCTTCATTATTAAGAGCAGAGCAAGGTAAGCAGAGATGAAAGGAGAAAAGTGAGGAGAGGAGGGAGAAGAAAAAAGAGGTGTTGGAGAAAAAGATTTTACGGACAGAGAGGAACAGAAGCGAAGGGAAAAAAAAGAAAGTGAGAGAAAACTAAGCAGAAAAGAAGATAGTTTGAGTGTAAAAAAACCCACTAAATCTAAGGTGAAAGTGTGTTGATGAAGGAAAGAGAAGAAGAAAAGGAGAGCGGTGACTTGTGGACCAAAGAAGCAAGAAAGAGGTGTAGCACAGAAAGGAAACAGGGGGGTTGAAAGAAGAGTGCACCGTTAAGACATAGCAGAAAGTGAGAAAGTGAGTTGGGACATACTTGACAGACAGCTGGCCTGGAAACACAGGTAAGACAAAATGGACATTTTATCTCTCCATGTTATTTTGCTTAAACTGTTCCAGGGATTTGTTTTTGAGTGTAGAAAAATGCATGCCGAGGAAATTACAACACTCTGGGCATGTATTTAGGATAATTCTTTTGAAAACATACATCTTTTATGAGCCGGATACTTCCCTTTTGAGCTTGTTAAAAAAACGTGTTTTTTTGTTTTGCCTTGTGTGCCAGCTGCGTTATAGAGATTTCCCCGAGCTGTGGCGAAATGCATCAGGCACAAATTCACATTACCCGCATGAAATACATCCCCGGGCCCATTGACGTAAATGAAATTAGCCATTTACTTGCTGAAATGTAGAAGTCCGGTTCGCCGTGTTCAATATTTGGACACAAAACTGTGACATTACTTTCAGTGGTGTCGTTCACGCTCGGTCGCCGATTTAAAAAAAGAAAAAAAAAAAGGTGGAACGAGATCGACCGGCTGTAAACCGGGAACCGAGTGCTGAAGCTGTCATTGCGAGCTTCTGCCACGGAGTCACACCTTTATATCGTGTTATCGGGTCGACTGGGTGGTTTTTAATGTCAGAAAGAAACACAGCAGCGGTTTTCCTGATTCAGTGAGAAGAAAAATCACAGTCTGTCCTCGGCACATTCCTCGGGGATCCGTCGGTCAACAGCCCTGTCGGGAGGAATACAATACACGTGGAAAAGATAAGCTGTCGTATGTTTGCGTTTATTGAAAAGTCCTTTGGAGAGCTGTTGGCTGAACGCCACGGTATTCTGGTGTCAGAGTCGAAGCTGCTGAATCGTATTTCTACACTTAATATGAAGACTGTGTCTTTACACACATTTACATTCACCCATGTCAAATATCAGTCCACTTGTAGTTCCACAAATATAGTCATCGTGTCTTATCGCCATAAATCAAATGTTTTTTTCGTGACCCGTGGAAACCTGTAGTTAGCTGCCAAAAGTGATAAAAACATCACGTTCCTCATATCCAATACAACTTTTGTTGATACGTCATAACCGTAATCATAATGTTTGTAAAAGAAAAACAACTTAAAGTTCCCCCTGACTATCAATCAAAATATGTTGAAATTATTGATCGTATTGCCTTAATAACAGTACCGAACACAGAAGAATTGTCCGCTGTCTTGCGCATTCCATTAAAAAAGTAAATACAAATAAACCAGAAGTAAAATGTCTGCGAGGATTTTAGTTTTTGAAGTACTTCTTATTTTCAAACTGTTGAATTTTTGACACATTAAATCGCATGTCTTCAGTTCTGCTCACAGCTTTGGCCTCTTAAACAGATGATTTCTCACAATTTATTACTTGTCATATAATTTAAACCATAATTAAAAATGCCTTTAGTATTTAATTGAGATTTTTAAAAACAATAACAACACAATAAAGCTTTATTGTCCGTACCTGCTGTGAAACCTCCAATATGTTGTTGTCAGCGGGGATTCTGGGAAAATGATCACATTTCAATCAGCAACTTGATGGTTGATTGAAATGTGATTGCTGCAGGTGCTCGTCACTCACACAGGCACTAACCTCCTATTGACATGAGTCACATGACAAGAACATGTTTAACATAATCTTTTTATCTTTTTGATGGAACGAAAAGAAAAAAACAAAGTGCTATAAAGTAATTTATAAATAAATGTTCACAGGAAGAGTTTTAATAATAAAACAGTTTCCTTTAAAAAAAATAAAAACACAAAAAACCCAATCTTTTCTGCTTGGAAAAGAAAAACCTAATTCTTTCAACTCTGTCACATTAAAGAAACCAGATTACTTTGAGAAAACAAGTCAAAGCGTCTTTTTGAAGTGTTTCGAGGATTCACTGCCACGCGTCGTCATTCGTCCCTTTTCTCCCCCACAGATCTTCACTCTCGGCACATTTAGAAGTCATTTAAAGACGGAGTTACTTGTCGTACGTGGCCGTGAACTTAACTTTCTTCTGGAGAGGTCCAGAAATCAGAAATCAGGTTTTCTCTACCGCAACTTCCAAAACCACATCTTCTTGTTGAGAGAGGTGTGCTTGGTTTTTTTTTTTTTCTTCTTTTTTTTTTTTCCATCACTGTATCAAATATAAACACAAAAACTAACCGAATTGGTCCGCGTCCGCTTCTCTCCAGGCATCCGTGGCGCACAGCTGGACCGTCGTCCAAAAACAATAAATAAATACGCCACTTCACCGTGATGTTCGCACTCGCTGGTTTCCTTTACAGCAGCAGACGTGCATCGGTTTGGTTTTGATTCAACTCCGCGGTCGCTCTCCTGCTGCCAGAAATGCTGACCGAAGGATTAGATGTCTAATGACCTGCTGCTTGACACAGTCCCCGCACAGTTTCCTCCTGCACCAGTAACTTAAGAACAACGGAACCAGCTGTTGTAGAAACACCAACGAGCCTTTTGTTCCTCTTGTTGGTTTTGCTCTTTTCTTGAGGGGGTTGAGGTTTAAGATTAGAAAAATCCAGAAATGTGCATTTAAACCTTTTTTGTTGTGTCATATTTGCAAAGTGTCAATCATAACGCCAAGCTTAAACATGGTGAACTGTCGTTCCCCCCCCCCACACACATTAGTGTGTGTGCTAATTGTGTGGTCTGCAGTGGCCACCAATTGAGTGCGTGACATTTATCCAATAAATCCTTCGTGGGATGTCATTTTCTGATTGGTTCTGACGTGTTGTTCCGTTAAACAGACTGATTGAATATGTCAGTAAAAAACGTTTTTTTTTTTTTTTTTTTTTTAAATGGTAATGAACGCTCAGCTGTGTGTGTTGACGGAGAACAGCAGGTGGATGATGAGAAATGAAAAACATTTGGAAAATTGGATTATCGACGGGATCCATGGAGTGCGACAGATTTTATGATCCTTATGAAATCAAGTTAAAACAGTAGCAGGTTGATCACACAGGTTGTATGTTTTGATTTCACGTCTCATCGTGAAAACTCTTCGGTTTCAAGGTGTTGACTTTAAAACGCGGCGGCAGAAGAGAAACCTTCAGATCGAAGTCTCTACGGCAGGAACGGAGCGTCGTCTATATCACATCACTTGGCGAAATTAAACTCTTTCTGTTGCGCATCTATTTTTAAAACGATGTCCCAACTCAACCCCACTCCCCCCTTTTCTTGTGGGGTTTTAATATCCCGACAAGAGAAATGAAACATCAACAGTTTGTGGAGTGGAAAGGCCGCTCTGATATGGTGGTTGCTGTGAAAGAAAAACAGCAGCGGTAAAATCGTTATTAAAATCCTCAAAGCCTTGAAACATCTTAAATCCTAGCATGTTTATAAAGTAATAAAACTATAAAAGAACTTCAGATAATGTGATTAACTTTCTCAAATTCTTTGCTGATTCCAATAATTTACATCAGCCGCGACAGACAAAAGCAGTTTGGAGCGGTTAAAGATTTCTGCAGGTAGACGTGACGGATATTAAAACCTTCGACTGGCCGGTCGAGCCTCCTTAAGTTATCGTCGCCGCAGTTATTTTACTTTTATTCATTTCTACGTTCATAAGGCCTGAAAACACGTCAAGAACTGGAAAATGTATAGGAGGTACTTTGAATAATACGGTTTTTTTTAATGTAAAATAAATACACAAAAAATACTCAATACAGGAACAGAAATGTAATAATAATAATAATAAATAAGATTGTGAGACACGGTTTGACCTTCAATTTAAACAGATTTTAGGCCTTCAGAGGTCAAGTTCAAAACTTTGTAGATGCAAAAAAAATTGTTTTTCCCTGAAGTCCATCATTATCATAAAAATACACAAAATATCTTACAAATAAACAGAAGAACTACAACCAGAATACACTTAGAAGTGTCAACAGTTAGACAACCTGTCAAAATGTACTACCACAACTACCACAACGTACGAAGAAAACAATACGGTAAAAAAACAACCCTCAAATCGCCTCATGAAATGTTCTTTTTTTTTTTTTTTTTTTTTTTTATACAAGAAAATGGGTTATTGTTGGAACCCGCTGTGAATCGAAGGTTTCCAGCCATCACAAAGGAGCAACATGATGTTTACCTCTTAGGCTGCATGCGGTGAGTGATGAGTACTCAAAACGTACATTTCTGTCAAAATATTGCTTTTATTTTACATTGAGTCTCGTTCAAAACAGAAGTTAATAAATCTTAAGTTCTAAAGATGTGGAGAAATGCATGAATACAAATACAATTTTTTACATTTTTATAGCTTTGTTGTATATTTTTAGATGGGCCACACGTTTTCCCAAAACTTAAAAAAAAAACTTAAAAGAAGAAATTTGAAATCGCAATATATAGCTGTGTTTTCACTGTGGAGAACAAAGTGTCAAAGGTCCATCCAAAGCACAAAGAAATAGGAAGAATAGTAGTTCCCATATTTATTTGCATTTATATCAGGCTAACAAATGAGAAATTATGATTAAATTGGATGTTGTGTTTTAAATAATATTGAGAACCATATAAACTGCTGCTTTGCACAAAAGAAATTGCAATTAGTTTGAGACCTGAAATTTAAAGATGACACAAAAATAGATTATTTAATTTGATTAATGTTCAGGTTTGCTTTATTTTTTTTGGGGGGGGGGGGCAAAACACTGATAAAATATTAAATTAAAAAACACGCAGAGGAGTTGGAAGTACTGTAGTTTTAATCTCAGGCTGCCTAGAACCCCAAACAACAACAACAACAAAAAAAAAATTGAAGGTGGCTCGTTTGAGGAACAATAGTTTGATAAATTTACAGTACATTTTTGCTCCTCTGGATTTTAGAAGCTGGACAGTCTTCACTGTCACTGTTGAGAGATTTTACTGAGAAAATTCAACTCAAGCTGTGACAGTGTGCCAAAGCAAAACACATATCCTCCCAAAGGGCAGAAAAAAAAAATCCCTTGGCCTAATTCTTTGTTTGAAAGGCTTTTTTTTTGTCCTTTACATATGAGCAGCTAATGCTTTGTTGTGGCCATTATGCAAGATTAAGGTCACACGATGCTGTTCCTTTAAAAGTACATTTAAATAGCAATCGGTATATGGTATATTTTGAAGCCAGTATTTATTTATTTTCCAAAACTCCCCACAGAAACCCTGTAAAGCTTTTTTTTTTTTTTTTTTTTTGGTAAAACTTTTTTTTGTTTGTGCCGTTTTGGATAAAACAATTTAAATCTATTCTCAACTTTTAACTTCAGGAGGATAAGCAGTTATAGCAAATGCATAGATGTTACGCTTTATTCTTTGAAAAGTAAATAAAATGTAGTTACTAATTGTAAACAGGTAGTGGTGCACCGAATGACTAAAACACATTCTGGAAAATACAATAATGTCTATTTTACTGATTTGTAAGAGGTTTGTTTCGTGATTAATGGTGTTTTAATTGTTCAAATAAAATGAGTGTTTATTTGGCTCTGTTCCTCTCGGTTTGGTAAAATGTTCGTTTTCTGTTTTTTTCGCGGTAGAAAATGAACCCGAAGGTGAAATATTGGGGTGTGTGTTTTCCTGCTGATTCCGATTCATTTCTCCAACCAGAAAGGCAAAGGACTGATGCAGGCCCATGTGTGAAAGTGGGGCCAGCAGCGTCTTCAACAGAACTGATCAATTCAAAAAGGAACCCCCTGTGTTTATTGCCGATTTCCATGGGGATGGAAATTACTGAAAATTATTTCAAAATGAGAACCAGGCCGCCGGGCCGCTCTGATGTTATTCTTTCTCCAGTTCCAGCACGATTTCCTCGACAAGTTCCTTCAGAAAATGTGAGTGTGTGTCTGTGTGGAAGATTCTTGGATTGATTTCTACCCAGTGCAAGTCAGATGTTTGGTCTCGGTGTGGCCAGAAAAGAACATATTTGATATAAGAACTGGTCTGGGTAAGATTGTCTGGTTAAAACAAATTTCAATCTCCCTTTTCATAGATCACAGTGCCATCATACGGGGATATACATAGTTTGTTATTACTGGGGTTTAGCAACTTGTTTAAAATTCAGAAATTCATTTTTTTTTCATCGCTAATTATATTAAAATAATTATATGAACATAAAACCTGCTGTTTGATAGTGAGAGCCAATTCTTTAAAACACTGTAACTGAAACAGATAGCACCTCCTTTCTTTACTGTAATATACCAAAAGTGTGCCGAATCTAATGAAAGAGTGCAGCAATTAAGAATGACTCAACAGAAAACACGATATCAGAGAAGAAATAAGGAATTTGATTAATTTTCCTCTAAAAACCACTGTGATGGAAAACAATTGATTCACCAACATATGTTTTTTTTGTAGTTTTATGGCTATATAATTTAATCTTTAACCAAAAAGCGGTTTCTTGTGCGTTTCGTGCAGTTATGCCTTTAGTTTCAGCATGCACATACGGTTCATACACACATCCAGTTTTGTGTAATGGATGTGGCTATGCAAAGAATGTGTTTCTTGTCAGGGAGCGTTACCATGTGTGCGTATGTTGACCAGTTTAAGTGGTACGCAAAGTACATAATGCACTCAGTATGTGACAAAATGGCAATGTCAAGAGGCCGAACTAGCAGCTGAACACAAGGAATGTTCAGAGTCCGAGTAGTTTTCCACGACGATGTAGAAAGTTAACCAAATGTGCGCCTTCTTTTTATTTCAAGATTTCTTGCAGCAAAAGTATTTTAAAATACATTTAGTTCTTTTTCGGTAAAAGTACAGTGTTGCGTTGTATAACAAAGACTGTTCCTACTCCACACTTCGCTGCATGTACTGCATAGACTGAAATATATATCCTTGAGTCTTGAGAAATTTTCATAATTTCGATGTAAATTATATGTTGTCAGATTGACATGAATCTAGTTGCATCACCGTTGTGAGGCTGAGACTCAGGGTGTTGTTGTTAAGGAAAGGTTTATTGAGTCCATGGGGTTGAGGTGAAGGGGTCGAAGGCTGACCAGATGCGTGATGGCAGATGGCGTGGAAGCACAGGCTAAAGAGGGCACAGCGAAGGTGGTGGCTGGTCAGAAAGCAGGTAGTGAGGTTGTGATCCTGAACAAAGAGACAATAGTAGGCATAAAGCAACGCGAGCAAACACCGGGAAGAAAATGTGGGAACACAAACGGCACAAGTATTCCAAACCATGGAGGGCCACCAGAAGCCTCAGGAAGGACAGGGTGCAGGTAATGTCTGGTGAACTGATGAATTGGGAGGTGTGCGCCCACTGGAGGACCTGTGAGCGAACAGAGCCAGGAACAAACAGAAAATGGAGCCATTAAGTCTGCCAAGCTACGGATTCAATCTGTCCGGTTAAAGCAGCCACCACACAGGCTGACGGAAGGATGATGTTCGAAGGTGCCTGAACAGTGACGTACTCACGCAAGACAGCATCCGGGTTTCCTGGAACCCGAACTGTCCGTAAGAGTGAAGGAGAATCAGGCGGAGAATTGCACCAACGGGCCTAAACGGGACGTTAGGTGCCGAGCTGTCTGATTCTTATGGTCTTTTCAAACAAAGAATGGGTTTTCTGGTCCGCTGCGAACATCGCCCACATTTCTCCAAGTTCTATTTTATTTTCATATTTTTTGGGATCATTGGTGACAAGGAGGCTGTGAGGGTTTCTTTAAAGAATGATGACCAATGATCCCAAAAAAATATAAAAATATAGAAATAAAATAGAACTTGGTTGAACACAGCTGTGGGTCATTTTGACCCAAGGACAACACGAGGGTTAACAGCCTGGAACACAACAGAGGTCTTGGTGAGGCCAAAGGACCGAACAAGATACTCCAAAAAGTCCTTGCAGAGTATTAAAATCTGGTTTCCACTTATTGCCCTCCCAGATTTGAACCAGATGGTGGGCATTTCTCAGATTCAACTCCAAAAAGACCACAGCTTATCCTGGTGGCTTCAAAGGAGGGCTAATTAGAGAGAAGGGTTGCTTAGGGTGTTTTCACACCTACGCTGTTAAGTCCGGGTAATAAATACATTTTCCCCCTCGCTGCAACTCATTTGGGTGGGTGTAAACAGTAATTTTGCAGATCAAAACGACCACACTGACACCTTTGAGAAGCGGTGGTCTCGGTCTGGTCTCAAACAAACTCTGTTCCTGTTTTGTTTGCGTAATAACGGTGTCTTATTAGCTGGTCGTTATTGCTACAGGATTTAACTGTGAAATTCACCACATAAATGGAACTGATAATATTGTGGCTGATGTGTTGTCTCGTTCAGGGTTTTGAGTATCAAACAACTAGGTGCGTGGGTGTTAAAGTTGCAAGTGAATTTTGTGATTTTCGGGCTGTTCCTGCGACCTACCCGAGGGGTGGTCTGTTCTGTGTTTTTCTGAGTTCTTTAAATTGCAGGAGACAGCTTGTGGTTAAACTGGAGACTTGTGCTTACTTTAAAATAGTGCCTGCCTCATGACAGCTGCCTCTTTTTCTGAATCCCAACCAGACCATGTGCTGTTGAGGTAGTCAGAGAGCTGGAACAGAGGAATACCAACATAACAATCTCATGTGATACATATTCACGAGTGAGAACTCAAACCCAAAATTATTACTCTCGTATCCAAACGACACATTTACATACATTTGTATTTCTCTAAAACAAAAATTGTATTTTCATCTTGGGACCTAAGATTAATGTTTAAACCCCTAGATGGAAGCCAGAACCCAAAGAGAGAAGATCTAGGTGGACTAACAAGTAGGAAACTCGAGCTTTTTATTAAAAAAACAAAAAAACAAAACTGGAATGGAAAACCTCTGTGGTGTAAACAATTAAGGTGTCACCGATCAAGTGCAGTTTAGTATTATCACAAAAAAAATTAAGTGGAATATTGCAGTGTGTAAAAAGATCTGTGTAAAAGGAAAGACTTTGTAGGAGCTCTCCGTTCAGCACCACCTAACCACTACACCAGAAGACCTAAGACTAGTTTCTTTTCTCAAGAGAAAGCAATAACTTAATAACTCCTTGTTGCACTTGTGTAACTGTAGCACAGGTACATGTAAGCTACTGGACAAGTTCTTAGGAATAAAGGAGTGTTTCAGCTAAATACAATTTTGAATGAAAAAGTCAGCCACAAAAAAACACACGCAAAAAGTTCATAGTAGGTGGACGGCAGACAGGTTGCGCTTAAACCTTATTTGTCTACCCCCTTTTCTTATCCAGAATAGGTTAATTTAGGTACAGGTTTCTGGTTATATTTGTTCATGTTAATTTCAGTCTTAATTTTCCTCGGTAAACAGCCTTAATTCAACTGGTTGAACCAACTTATTTGAGCTGTTTTCCCCTTTAAGGTTAACGCTTTTTTTTCCCCCAGGTGAATAGGTAAGTACTCTAGAAAAGTCCTTCGTTTTTTAGATTAATTGACCTTTTAAGTGTCAACTGTACAGAAGAAACACATTAATCAAACATCAATATCAGTACTACACTGTCAATTACTGACAAAAAACACAGATGTAAAAGAAGAATATTCCTTTGAGTTTTCTTTTGTATTTTAGTTTAATTAGTTAAACTCAGAGTTATGATAAATCCGCAATCCTACCGCAACAGTGGCGAAGCACTATTTTGGGAGGTCAAACCAGATCTGGGTAATTCGGTTGATGGGATCTTTTTCAATCTTTGTAGGCTTGCGATCTTGGTGTCCTGTGTGCTGCCTCCCACAGCTACACACACACTGATGGAAAAACCCGACTCCACGTTCAACTTCCTGAAAACTCCCTCCATGGGAAAAAAAACACTGAAAATACATTCTCTTTGTCATCAATCAAAAGAAATTGGCTGTTTATTCCTGCAAAAGTAAATTTAAAAAAAAAGAGACAACGGTTTTTATCTCAATAAGAATTATAAACTCAAACAATTTCAAAAAAAGGGAAAATTCTTACAACTATTTGCCTTATTAAACAGAAGAATTAAAGCATACGCCTTATGAAATCAAGTTTATCTCTTTTCCCAAATTAAGACAAGTTTGAATTGGTAACACTTCACTCTAGAAACTCTAGGAAAGTAAACTCACCCAATATTTTCTTTAATCTTTCCACCACATCAACAATCATGAACTCCGGTTTGGTTTGAACAATCTCTTAATTCAAGCGTGTGATTATTCTGGCTCGACACGCCGCTCTTCTCTGCAGCTTCTCTCTGATATTTACTGGTCTCGCTCTGCTCTCTGCTAGTTGCACTGGGAAGGTGATGCCGAGGGGGAGCGGCACATTAGAATGGAGGTCATGGGTTCATACAACACGCTTTTTCTAACCTCCATTTAAAACTTGAGTCACGAAACCAACATGGGCGTGAGATCCTGACGTGTTTTTTAAGAATTGTTTCAAGATCACGAGTGAAATATTTTGCTCTTCGAAATTCATTAGATAATATCACATGTACGTCAAGATTGAGGAGAAACATTAGACATGGATGAACTGAGTCTAGATAAAATGCTCTTCAACCACATAAATTATATATCCTAGTAAGTATATCTTTGGTGATTTGCAGGTCAAAAGACGCATAAAGAAAAGACTCAATATGTTGTTAAACTTTGGCCTAAAAATGGTCTGGGATGGTTTAATGCTTCTCACAACAAAATACTGTGAAAATATGTTTTTTTTTCTTCCATATGAACTATTCCATAGTGTGCATCTCATATCTGGAGACCATCTTGTCAACCAGCCTTTACGCTTAATGTTTTGCCTGCACATATTTTTGTCGCTTGTTAACTTTCCCACTGTCATTGTTTCACCTCGACATGTAAATCATGACGCTTTGAAATGTATCTACATGCTAAAGTGTGGCTTCCAAAACCTCGAGAAACAGCCACCCTGATCCTCTGCTAATGTTTTCATTAATGCAGGGCGGGGGTCAACTCAAGGTGGTTTGAGGTGCTATTTGACGAATCCCATGCGGTAGACGGTCTTGCTCGAAGTTTGCGCTGCTTTCAAAAGGTACTACTAGCTGGTCACGGCACACAAATACATTTTTGGAGTACCAAACCCCAAAACCTCTTGTGGGCATTGGAGGCGGCTGTAAAGAGTTTGTGGTTTCCTGCTTCATGAAGTAGACTTACTGTGGTCAGCTTGGATCCGTGGATTCCAAAGTAGTCAAAAAGGAAAATTGAATCAAAACGTAAAATCCCATAAGTGAATAAATATATGGTCCACAATGTGTCTGTTTATTTTTCCACTTTTTGTTTTTAGTAATTAGAGTTGCAGCATTTTCCAAGAATCAACTGGCTCTTCATTTTTTCCAGATTGAACTTGGTACTTTTATAATTGAATTTGGTACTATTGGAAGACTTTTAGGTAGTGCCTGTATTTTCGCAGCCAATTTCCCCACCAATCATTGTGTTCCTGGATAAGGGTTGCCATTAGAGCTGATCAATGGGAGCGGGACACCCTATGATCGGTTGAAAAAAGTGTAAGCTGCTGTGATTGGTGCTTTCAATGTAAATGAATTTGTCTTTGACCACACCCCCATCCCTAACCCTGCCTCCCCTTTGAAATTATCATTTAGCACCTTCTATTTGGGACAAACAATTTAGACCTGAAATTCTATAATGGAGTGTGATAACAATTATTAGGGTGCATTGGGAGAAGGGGCTGAGTGGGCTGAGCTCCTGTCCTAAAATCAAAAAATATATAACTGTATTTGTACAAATCATTTTCCCCATGAGTAAGTAAAACAGTTCAGTTCAGTCGAGGTTTATTTGAACTCTGCCAACTTTAGATTTATTACTTTGTTTAACACCTTTTAAATCGTCCTTAATCCACATGAACGGTTTCCTTTTTCCAGCAAATATTCAACAATAAGTCACTTTGTCACTTTCTGCCAGGAACTGAAAGTAAAAAAAAAGACATTAAAATGTATGTTCACTCAACAGTTCAAGGACAAAATGTTGTTTTACTCTTTAGTCCCACAAATACACCATAAAACAGAAGGGTGTTGATGTCCTTTTTTAATTAAAAACCTTTGTAAGTCTGTAAATCCCTGACAAAAACAATCATTCACAAATGTTAAAAATTTGAATAAAAAGTTTAGAGGCTAAAAGTGCAACCCAACTCTTTCAAGTGGTTTCCTCGGTTTGTCTCTACATTAAATGCAGCCTTAATAAAATTACCATGAATGAAATATGCTCAGTGAATTCACTGATGGCACACTAGTTTTCACAATAGCCTTTTAAGCACTTGTGAAAAGTTAAATCAGAAATTTATAGTAAAAGTACTGCAGCAAAGTGGTGATTATTCACTACTTAAAAAAAAAAAAAAAAAAATTTCAATAAACATTGATAAGCCGTGATTACCAAACCTAACCTTTAAATGATTTAAGGTTTTGAATCTATTTAGAGTGGTTGCTTTTTCTTTTTTTTGTCTATCCTCGTATAAAACAAGGATTGCACCCAACGAGCTGGAAACCACAAACTAGTCTCGACTTCGAAAACAAAGAGATGATGTTTAACAGCAAAAATTTAACTACCATCAAAGAAAATTACAACAACACTTGAGCATTGGAACGGCAGAAAAAACAAGTGAAAGAAATAACACAGATTTTGGCTGAACCTCCCCGTTGGCCTGGAAGTGACAACTGTTCCCAGCAGCTCAAACTACACTTGCAAAAGGGCTCCTGCGTAGCATCATCCTGTAACAGTATTACCAGAAATTAGCATATGATCATTGTGAGAAAGGAAACCGAGTCTCTCATTTGTTGCTCTATGCGCCGCTGATACTGCGTGGCCGTTTGATTTTCCGATAAGAGTTATCGTAGAGACGGAAAAACATTATTTCTGAATGTTAACTCTGTGTTATTTGGCGGTAAGACAGAAACCCGATAGAACTGTGTAAAAAGTTCCCACTTGTAGAAATAGTATTTAATTCATTTGTACAACACTGAAATACAACAACATAAAACGGCAGAGAAAGGCTGACCTAAACCTGAGCTGACAGTAATAGCAGTAGAGTATCTACTACATCTTCTCCAGAACAAAGTCAGGAAAAATGTTGGCACTCCACAGCCAAACTAATCATGTTTTGATCTTTTATATTCCCATATTTAAATAATTACACTTTTACATCCAAAAGGAGGTCCTCTAATTCCACATTTTTCCAGTCTTAGTATACTTGTAATGGCAGCACATGTACAGTATGTTTCATATTTTTTGGGGTGGTTCTAGAGTTCATCACCATCACAAATACACATGCTGCAATCCAAAAGAACAGCTCAGCTGTAAATTCTACTTTTTCGAGATAATTCTGATTTATGTTTATTAGTCAGGTCATAGTGGGTGGTTTTCCATCATTAATGTTAACAGGGTGGTTATAATATTACCATCACATTTCAATATAATGCGATCCAGTAAACCACCACTACGATGCCAATATAAACATAAAGCTGATTTATCACCTTTTTAATAAAGTGCTTGGCAACTGTGGTCCAGCAAGGTAGGGCTCCTTAGTAACATCTAGTGTCAGAGGTTACAGCTGTTATATCCACAGTGGTATTTAAATTAAATGAAGATACTTTTACCTAAAAGAAAATAGAATTTGTCAAGTGCCTTCTGTGCTGTCAACTGTTTCGGGCAACCAACAGATGACTAAAATAGAAAATAATAGCTATATTTTTAGAAAAGCCAAATACACACACATCACTTGAAAAGAAATTGATATACAAAACAATTTCTAATTAGTTTTGCATTCGTTTAAAAAACACTTGAGAAGTATAACTGATGATGTCATGTACATGTTGATAACTCTATGCAGAATCATCTGTGCATACTTGTTTGACAACCAGATAGCTATTAGAAAACTGAGCTGAAGTTTCAGCCTTGAAATACTTCGGTTAATTTAAGTAAATATGGAAATCATTGTCATGTTATAAAAATATTCTCTTTGTAGTCTGAGATTCCCACTCTCGATGTTAAAGAAACTGAATTTACATCATTATTTTGTAAAATGTTCATCCTGTCAACCCTCCAATTTCATGTCATTTCATTAGTTTGTATAATTTCACATGCTGCTGGAATAAATGTGAGGCGATTTCAAACTTGATAGCTGAAGCATGAAAACATCGCTGAATAACAACACGTGAAGCCGATAAGCTACAAATACTCAAGTGACGTTTTGGATGCAATTCATACACGTAGTTGAAAACGTCCAAGTAAACTCTTTCTTTTAAATATATTTTAATGATGATAATAGTAACAATAAATGGATTAAATGGAAACTTATGTTTTACTTTGGAGCTCTTCATTGGTGGGGCCGGTTCCGAGTATCCAGGAAAGCTGGGATACATTCAGTTGATTCAGGTCAGATAGCGGGTAATTTAGCCACAGATTTCTGGTCTGTGTTAAAATGTTTCTATGTCTGATACCCAAGTGGATCCAAGTAGATTTCACTCTTGGCAGTGACTCTTGATCATATATTTATCCGATCATTTTTTGCTACTTATCTGTGGACGTGTTCTCCACAACGTCTTCCAACACCTCCTCAGGAGATTGTGAGGCGTTTCCAAGCCAGATGATATATATACTTCCCCCTCCCACCCCCTAGTGAGTTCTGGGTTTCATACATACATTCTGGAAAAGTGAATCTCCTCAACTGGCTCCTTTCAATATGAAGGAGCAGCAGGACTACTTTGTTCTCCCTCTGAATGTCTGAACTACTTACCATATACAGTATCTAACGATGAAGCCGGTGCTCGAGACCTTTCGTCATTGCTCCTGCCAGTGTAGGTGCATGAGCGATGGGTCTAATTATCTGTTTAGTACTGTTGTCTATTTGAACCTCTAAATGGGAATTAACAAGAGGGAACAGCTGACTTTCATTACACTGGCTTCCTCTATATCTTTGAACGTCCAACTAGTAACTACTTCAACATCTGCATCCGCTTTTAAAGGATTGAAATGCTCTGACTTTAAAAAACTCTTGGTGCTATTGTTTGGTGGCCCAGGAAAAAAACGACTGGATGTTACAATTTTAATAAAGTAAACCAGTCAAAGCCATACTAGACAAAGCAGAAACTATTAACTACTACTTTTTTTTCCTGCAGCTGCACCCAAAATCAGGATCGGTGTTCATTTCTACACTGAGGCAATCGTCATTCTGATCTTTTGCTGCCAGCCATAGTTGAGGTGATCTGCAAGCAGCAGCACTGATGGGACCGGTGGCAATATTATCCAAAGACAACAAATGTCAAGGAACACATGCATAAAACAACAAGAGTTGAGAACCACCATTACCAGGACGCATCGGGGACCGGTTATGTTCCCAACAAAACACCACCTGACATTTGTTCGGTGGATTTTGTGGTTAACAACACATTATACCAATTCAAAGCACGACTGAGACTCACCGTAAACCTGCTTACAAAATTCCAAGAAAATAAACCGCTGATGTAATGCTGAGGTCAGGGAAGTGACTCATACAGACCTAAACATTGATTTTCCCCTCGTGTTCTTCGATAATCTAATCAAATTTTGGTCATCTGTTAAACCATGACAGAACATTACCGTAACAAAGGATCAAACAACAGATGGCGTGACAACATGCCGTAGAGCACAAAAAAAATGCCTCTAAAAATAATGAAGAGGCCAAAGAGAAATTTTCTGGATAGCAATGTGTTGATTTTTGCTACCTCGCAGTGACTCCATGAATGTCAACGTTGGCTACATTGATTCCAGACTGAAATATCTACTGAATGGATCAAATTTTGTTTTGTACAGTCTGCCCCAGAGGATGAAGCTTAATTACTTGCCGAGCTTCCAGATTTTTACTTCATGCCCCAGGAGTTTGAAATTTTGGGGTTTGAGTGATGTGTCCTGTCAACATTTGGATGGCTTGGCATAAAATTTGGTACAATCATTCAAGTTTTCCAGAGGACGAACCCTAAAGATGTTCTTTTAACTGTTCAACTCGTGCCATCACCGGGAAAAATATTTAATTTTGGAAAACCTAATGTTCAGTAGTTCAAGTTTGATTCCAAATGTTATGTTTGCTTTTTGCTTAAATCCATGGTGAAATTGTAAATAACAACTAAATGTGCTTGAAGTGTATTTTTTTTATGATTTGATTTTTACTTTAAAAAAACAGACATTACCAGCTATCTATTGTTGCGTTTTGTTTTTTTATAGAGAAAGATGCACGCCTCCCTGCTGCTTGGCTGCTTTGTCTTCGCTGTGACAGAGTACTTCCGTGGTTCTGCCCACATGATCCCTGATGAGAAACTCTCCTCCAATAGGGTTGTTGTATCTAACGTTTTGTCTCCAAACGTAGGATTACCCTCACCCCCGGTGGTCATTGTAGGTAAGTTTGCAAGTATATAAACTGTAGTATTTACACTTTAATTTGTAACATTTGGATTTCTGCCAGTATCAGTTCAGGTCCATTTATCACCCTGTATGGTGATGATACAGGGTTTTTTTCTGCAAGTATTTATATTCTCTGACGTTTTCTTTTAGAGTTACCGAAATCACCGAGGAAGAACAAGAGAACAAAGAAACAAAAAAAGGTAGGCCTGGAAAAAGTTGCTAAAAGTGTGTCATGACAATTAATTCAGAAATTGTGATAGCAGTATTACTTAAGAACACAAAGTTAATCAATATGTACAAATAATCTCACATTAAAAAGTCTTGTGATGCTGATTGTGGTCGTTACCATGAGGTATGATTGAAGGTTTAGAAAAAGCAAAAAATTTGATTTCTGAGTTTACATTTTTCCGTCACATACTGTTGCTAAAATCATGAAATGAACTTCCACAATCAAACATGCTTCTTAATCTGTCACAATGCAATCATACGAGGATTTTTAGTCAAAATATGTTCTAATTTTAATTTTTTTTTTTGTTTTGTTTTTGTTTTTTTTTAACCCTGAGAGGCCCTCAGCCAACATCACTGTCCTTTAGAGGCTCTTAAAGTTAAAGAGAAGATACTGTAATTATTTCAAACTAGAGGCATCTATTCATTGTTATCAACCAGGCGAACTGCTTTCACACTGTGCTCAGCTTCATTTTAAATTCATGTTCAGGATCCCAGATTCCAGATGGTATATACTGTACCTCCTGTAGGTGGCATATACTTGTACTCTTGAGATGCTATCTCCCCCTAAAGATCCTCTGCCCCCTAAAATAGACCAAAAAAAATGGTTTGTGGTGGGTCGCCAAAGGTTAACACATTGCTGTTATTTATGAATATTTACTGTGCCTTACAGCAAACAGCTGTAAGATCTCGTGTATTATTACGTCTTCTCCCTCTCTCTTTCTCTCAGAACAGATTTGGTGTGAAGAAGCGCCCCCCTCCCCCTGCTCACTGCATTTCCCTGGAGGAAAGCTGTAAATCTCCGGGCAACGTGTGCTGTGATTACTGTGCTTTCTGCCAGTGTCGGCTCTTCAGAACTGTCTGTTACTGCCGAATGGGCAATCCTCGCTGCTGAACAGCCATCTGCGGCCCCCGGCCCGACTCTTAACGGCTACCGGAATAAAACGTCATGCCAGAGCAAACCACTTGCAGTGAAAACCTTAAGGGGGGGTGGGGTGGAGGGTGAGGGAGTCGGGGGGTGGGAATCGGTCCTTGCCCCTTGGTTTGCAGTTTTGCCTAAAATTCACTGCATGAAAGCACTTTATCAAAAAAAGGACTGCGCCATAGTGAACTTTCCTAAAATCGTACAGGGTATAATTCTAGTAGCACTGCCATTAAACTTACAAATACAAGTTGTAAAACAAGTTGTACTTTGAGCTTTTAGCACACACAGGTAGAATTTATCCGCTCATTTTATATATTGCTTTATTTTTACACATAAAGAATGTGCAACATATTTACAATGGAGTATTACATATTTTAAGAAGCTTTGTAAGAATGAAATGCTCGTACTATGTTTTATGACTGTTTATGGTTTATTCAGAGTGTAGTCCACGGGACAGTTATCAAGCTTTTTTATGTAATGCTACCTGTTTGATGGAGTGATATAAATTCACATGGATAACTGATGACGAGTCAAGAAAAACAACAACCTTAACTCATCTCAGTACTTTACGACTTCCCAAAGATGTCCTTGGGACTCGAGTCTAAAACGATTGTTCCTTACCTGAAATATACATCCTTAAAGACAATTTGCCAACATATAATTGTATTTCTAAAACGGTCTCTAAAACGGAGTTCCTAAACCAGTAATGTATGTATGTGTTTCCATACATTACTCAGAGAATAAAAAAGTTGATTTATTGGTGACTATTTTCACTGTTGGAATAAGAATAAGTGTTGTAATTAGGTGTTTGTAGAATTGATGTAAACAAGCTGTTCATTATTTTTTTATTTGAACAAAGTGGAAGATACAAGTTTCTTGGAAGCTTTCTTTTTTCACCTGCCCATCATTTATGATCTTGTTTAATCTGTGCGGTAGTGCAGGCAGAAGTCGGAAGCCGGTAACGAGCTCCTTTTTCGCCCAATGAATCGAAGATTTCAGTCCTTCCCTCCCAATTAGTGCACTTTATAACCGTATCGTTATTCCTTCATTCTCTCTGCTTCCTCCCACAACATGTTTTTCATCACATTCCTCACATTGTGTCCATTCATTCAAATGTTGTGAATCTCAGGCTGTGCCGGGGGAGTTAGTCTGCGTCACGCTTCCTCGGGCTGTTTCCAGAGCATCACTCTTGTGCAGAGTCGCCCTCAAACAAATTGCATGTCTTTTTCTTTAATAAATGGTTAAATCTGACGCAGTGCTCGGATCGAACTGTGTTTTACTGAGGATCATAAAGTTTAGTTCTGAATTTCTCCTCCTTTGGTTTTAAATCACTTCCTGACTGTTGGGCGGATAGCTAACATGTTTCGTGGGACCTTTAGACTGTGATTTCCTGCGAGTCATTGATACGTCACAGGGAAAGTGAAACTTTATGTTGTTACATAATGAAGAATAACGAGATGTCTTTTTGGTAACTGTGGCCTTTTAATGACGGATTGCATTCGAGCGTGTGTAGCCTGAATGATCGACGGATTGTATTATAAAGAAGTCATAATTCACCTTTGATGATGGCTTTTCTTCAATGACGGTTTTCCTCAGCTGTTTTGTTCTTCTATGGGGACTTATTTTCAGAAGGATCACAGGTAAATGAAATCCAGAAATGTTTTCACTACTAAGTGCTAGTCGCATAATAAGAGGGGTATACAGTCTTTGATTTTGCTATATAGTATGACTTTTTTTCATAATTTGAACGACACGCTATAGTATGACTTTTTGTTCATAATTTGAACGAAACGCTAAAGTATGACTTTTTTTCATATTTTGAACGACACGCTATAGTATGACTTTTCATCTTTTAAACGACACGCTATAGTATGACTTTTTTCATATTTTGAACGACACGCTATAGTATGACTTTTTTTCATAATTTGAACGAAACGCTAAAGTATGACTTTTTTTCATATTTTGAACGACACGCTATAGTATGACTTTTCATCTTTTAAACGACACGCTATAGTATGACTTTTTTCATATTTTGAACGACACGCTATAGTATGACTTTTTTTCATAATTTGAACGACACGCTATAGTATGACTTTTTTTCATAATTTGAACGACACGCTATAGTATGACTTTTTTTCATAATTTGAACGAAACGCTAAAGTATGACTTTTTTTCATATTTTGAACGACACGCTATAGTATGACTTTTCATCTTTTAAACGACACGCTATAGTATGACTTTTTTCATATTTTGAACGACACGCTATAGTATGACTTTTTTTCATATTTTGAACGACACGCTATAGTATGACTTTTTTTCATAATTTGAACGAAACGCTAAAGTATGACTTTTTTTCATAATTTGAACGACACGCTATAGTATGACTTTTTTCATATTTTGAACGACACGCTATAGTATGACTTTTTTTCATATTTTGAACGACACGCTATAGTATGACTTTTTTTCATAATTTGAACGACACGCTATAGTATGACTTTTTTTCATAATTTGAACGACACGCTATAGTATGACTTTTTGTTCATAATTTGAACGAAACGCTAAAGTATGACTTTTTTTCATATTTTGAACGAAACGCTAAAGTATGACTTTTTTTCATATTTTGAACGACACGCTATAGTATGACTTTTTTTCATAATTTGAACGACACGCTATAGTATGACTTTTTTTCATAATTTGAACGACACGCTATAGTATGACTTTTTTTCATAATTTGAACGACACGCTATAGTATGACTTTTTTTCATAATTTGAACGACACGCTATAGTATGACTTTTTGTTCATAATTTGAACGAAACGCTAAAGTATGACTTTTTTTCATATTTTGAACGACACGCTATAGTATGACTTTTCATCTTTTAAACGACACGCTATAGTATGACTTTTTTCATATTTTGAACGACACGCTATAGTATGACTTTTTTTCATAATTTGAACGAAACGCTAAAGTATGACTTTTTTTCATATTTTGAACGACACGCTATAGTATGACTTTTCATCTTTTAAACGACACGCTATAGTATGACTTTTTTCATATTTTGAACGACACGCTATAGTATGACTTTTTTTCATAATTTGAACGACACGCTATAGTATGACTTTTTTTCATAATTTGAACGACACGCTATAGTATGACTTTTTTTCATAATTTGAACGAAACGCTAAAGTATGACTTTTTTTCATATTTTGAACGACACGCTATAGTATGACTTTTTTTCATAATTTGAACGACACGCTATAGTATGACTTTTTTTCATAATTTGAACGACACGCTATAGTATGACTTTTTTTCATAATTTGAACGAAACGCTAAAGTATGACTTTTTTTCATATTTTGAACGACACGCTATAGTATGACTTTTTTTCATAATTTGAACGAAACGCTAAAGTATGACTTTTTTTCATATTTTGAACGACACGCTATAGTATGACTTTTCATCTTTTAAACGACACGCTATAGTATGACTTTTTTCATATTTTGAACGACACGCTATAGTATGACTTTTTTTCATAATTTGAACGACACGCTATAGTATGACTTTTTTTCATAATTTGAACGACACGCTATAGTATGACTTTTTTTCATAATTTGAACGAAACGCTAAAGTATGACTTTTTTTCATATTTTGAACGACACGCTATAGTATGACTTTTCATCTTTTAAACGACACGCTATAGTATGACTTTTTTCATATTTTGAACGACACGCTATAGTATGACTTTTTTTCATATTTTGAACGACACGCTATAGTATGACTTTTTTTCATAATTTGAACGAAACGCTAAAGTATGACTTTTTTTCATAATTTGAACGACACGCTATAGTATGACTTTTTTCATATTTTGAACGACACGCTATAGTATGACTTTTTTTCATATTTTGAACGACACGCTATAGTATGACTTTTTTTCATAATTTGAACGACACGCTATAGTATGACTTTTTTTCATAATTTGAACGACACGCTATAGTATGACTTTTTGTTCATAATTTGAACGAAACGCTAAAGTATGACTTTTTTTCATATTTTGAACGAAACGCTAAAGTATGACTTTTTTTCATATTTTGAACGACACGCTATAGTATGACTTTTTTTCATAATTTGAACGACACGCTATAGTATGACTTTTCATCTTTTAAACGACACGCTATAGTATGACTTTTTTCATATTTTGAACGACACGCTATAGTATGACTTTTTTTCATAATTTGAACGACACGCTATAGTATGACTTTTTTTCATAATTTGAACGACACGCTATAGTATGACTTTTTTTCATAATTTGAACGAAACGCTAAAGTATGACTTTTTTTCATATTTTGAACGACACGCTATAGTATGACTTTTTTTCATAATTTGAACGACACGCTATAGTATGACTTTTTTTCATAATTTGAACGACACGCTATAGTATGACTTTTTTTCATAATTTGAACGAAACGCTAAAGTATGACTTTTTTTCATATTTTGAACGACACGCTATAGTATGACTTTTTTTCATAATTTGAACGAAACGCTAAAGTATGACTTTTTTTCATATTTTGAACGACACGCTATAGTATGACTTTTCATCTTTTAAACGACACGCTATAGTATGACTTTTTTCATATTTTGAACGACACGCTATAGTATGACTTTTTTTCATAATTTGAACGACACGCTATAGTATGACTTTTTTTCATAATTTGAACGACACGCTATAGTATGACTTTTTTTCATAATTTGAACGAAACGCTAAAGTATGACTTTTTTTCATATTTTGAACGACACGCTATAGTATGACTTTTCATCTTTTAAACGACACGCTATAGTATGACTTTTTTCATATTTTGAACGACACGCTATAGTATGACTTTTTTTCATATTTTGAACGACACGCTATAGTATGACTTTTTTTCATAATTTGAACGAAACGCTAAAGTATGACTTTTTTTCATAATTTGAACGACACGCTATAGTATGACTTTTTTCATATTTTGAACGACACGCTATAGTATGACTTTTTTTCATATTTTGAACGACACGCTATAGTATGACTTTTTTTCATAATTTGAACGACACGCTATAGTATGACTTTTTTTCATAATTTGAACGACACGCTATAGTATGACTTTTTGTTCATAATTTGAACGAAACGCTAAAGTATGACTTTTTTTCATATTTTGAACGAAACGCTAAAGTATGACTTTTTTTCATATTTTGAACGACACGCTATAGTATGACTTTTTTTCATAATTTGAACGACACGCTATAGTATGACTTTTTTTCATAATTTGAACGACACGCTATAGTATGACTTTTTTTCATAATTTGAACGACACGCTATAGTATGACTTTTTTTCATAATTTGAACGACACGCTATAGTATGACTTTTTTTCATAATTTGAACGACACGCTATAGTATGACTTTTTGTTCATAATTTGAACGAAACGCTAAAGTATGACTTTTTTTCATATTTTGAACGACACGCTATAGTATGACTTTTCATCTTTTAAACGACACGCTATAGTATGACTTTTTTCATATTTTGAACGACACGCTATAGTATGACTTTTTTTCATAATTTGAACGAAACGCTAAAGTATGACTTTTTTTCATATTTTGAACGACACGCTATAGTATGACTTTTCATCTTTTAAACGACACGCTATAGTATGACTTTTTTCATATTTTGAACGACACGCTATAGTATGACTTTTTTTCATAATTTGAACGACACGCTATAGTATGACTTTTTTTCATAATTTGAACGACACGCTATAGTATGACTTTTTTTCATAATTTGAACGAAACGCTAAAGTATGACTTTTTTTCATATTTTAGACGACACGCTATAGTATGACTTTTCATCTTTTAAACGACACGCTATAGTATGACTTTTTTTCATAATTTGAACGACACGCTACAGTATGACTTTTTTTCATAATTTGAACGAAACGCTAAAGTATGACTTTTTTTCATATTTTGAACGACACGCTATAGTATGACTTTTTTTCATAATTTGAACGAAACGCTAAAGTATGACTTTTTTTCATATTTTGAACGACACGCTATAGTATGACTTTTCATCTTTTAAACGACACGCTATAGTATGACTTTTTTCATATTTTGAACGACACGCTATAGTATGACTTTTTTTCATATTTTGAACGACACGCTATAGTATGACTTTTTTTCATAATTTGAACGAAACGCTAAAGTATGACTTTTTTTCATAATTTGAACGACACGCTATAGTATGACTTTTTTCATATTTTGAACGACACGCTATAGTATGACTTTTTTTCATATTTTGAACGACACGCTATAGTATGACTTTTTTTCATAATTTGAACGACACGCTATAGTATGACTTTTTTTCATAATTTGAACGACACGCTATAGTATGACTTTTTTTCATAATTTGAACGACACGCTATAGTATGACTTTTTTTCATAATTTGAACGACACGCTATAGTATGACTTTTTTTCATATTTTGAACGACACGCTATAGTATGACTTTTCATCTTTTAAACGACACGCTATAGTATGACTTTTTTTCATAATTTGAACGACACGCTATAGTATGACTTTTTTTCATAATTTGAACGAAACGCTAAAGTATGACTTTTTTTCATATTTTGAACGACACGCTATAGTATGACTTTTTTTCATAATTTGAACGAAACGCTAAAGTATGACTTTTTTTCATATTTTGAACGACACGCTATAGTATGACTTTTCATCTTTTAAACGACACGCTATAGTATGACTTTTTTCATATTTTGAACGACACGCTATAGTATGACTTTTTTTCATATTTTGAACGACACGCTATAGTATGACTTTTTTTCATAATTTGAACGAAACGCTAAAGTATGACTTTTTTTCATAATTTGAACGACACGCTATAGTATGACTTTTTTTCATATTTTGAACGACACGCTATAGTATGACTTTTTGTTCATAATTTGAACGACACTCTATAGTATGACTATTTGTCATAATTTGAACGACACGCTATAGTATGACTTTTTACAGCTTTTGAACGACACGCTATAGTTTGACTTTTTTTCATATTTTGAACGACACGCTATAGTATGACTTTTTTTCATATTTTGAACGACACACTATAGTATGACTTTTTTTCATATTTTAGATGACACGCTATAGTATGACTTTTTTTCATAATTTGAACGACACGCTATAGTATGACTTTTTGTTCATAATTTGAACGACACGCTATAGTATGACTTTTTTTCATATTTTAGACGACACGCTATAGTATGACTTTTTTCATATTTTGAACGACACGCTATAGTATGACTTTTTTTCATAAATTGAACGACACGCTATAGTATGACTTTTTTTCATATTTTGAACGACACACTATAGTATGACTTTTTTTCATAATTTGAACGACACGCTATAGTATGACTTTTTTTCATAATTTGAACGACACGCTATAGTATGACTTTTTTTCATATTTTAGAGGACACGCTATAGTATGACTTTTTTTCATATTTTAGACGACACGCTATAATATGACTTTTTTCATATTTTGGACGACAGGCTATAGTATGACTTTTTTTCATATTTTGAACGACACGCTATAGTATGACTTTTTGTTCATAATTTGAACGACACTCTATAGTATGACTTTTTGTTCATAATTTGAACGACACTCTATAGTATGACTTTTTGTCATAATTTGAACGACACGCTATAGTATGACTTTTTTCATATTTTAGACGACACGCTATAGTATGACTTTTTTTCATATTTTGAACGACACGCTATAGTATGACTTTTTACATCTTTTGAACGACACGCTATAGTATGACTTTTTCCATATTTTGAACGACACGCTATAGTATGACTTTTTTTCATAAATTGAACGACACGCTATAGTATGACTTTTTTTCATATTTTGAACGACACACTATAGTATGACTTTTTTTCATAATTTGAACGACACGCTATAGTATGACTTTTTTCATATTTTGAACGACACGCTATAGTATGACTTTTTTTCATATTTTGAACGACACGCTATAGTATGACTTTTTGTTCATAATTTGAACGACACTCTATTGTATGACTTTTTGTCATAATTTGAACGACACGCTATAGTATGACTTTTTTCATATTTTAGACGACACGCTATAGTATGACTTTTTTTCATATTTTGAACGACACGCTATAGTATGACTTTTTTTCATATTTTGAACGACACGCTATAGTATGACTTTTTGTCATAATTTGAACGACACGCTATAGTATGACTTTTTTCATATTTTGAACGACACGCTATAGTATGACTTTTTGTCATAATTTGAACGACACTCTATTGTATGACTTTTTGTCATAATTTGAACGACACGCTATAGTATGACTTTTTACATCTTTTGAACGACACGCAATAGTATGACTTTTTTCATAATTTGAACGACACGCTATAGTATGACTTTTTTTCATAATTTGAACGACACGCTATAGTATGACTTTTTTTCATATTTTAGAGGACACGCAATAGTATGACTTTTTTTCATAATTTGAACGACACGCTATAGTATGACTTTTTTTCATAAATTGAACGAAACGCTATAGTATGACTTTTTTCATATTTTGGACGACAGGCTATAGTATGACTTTTTTTCATATTTTGAACGACACGCTATAGTATGACTTTTTGTTCATAATTTGAACGACACGCTATAGTATGACTTTTTGTTCATAATTTGAACGACACGCTATAGTATGACTATTTGTCATAATTTGAACGACACGCTATAGTCTGACTTTTTTCATATTTTAGACGACACGCTATAGTATGACTTTTTTTCATATTTTGAACGACACGCTATAGTATGACTTTTTACAGCTTTTGAACGACACGCTATAGTATGACTTTTTTTCATATTTTGAACGACACGCTATAGTATGACTTTTTTTCATATTTTGAACGACACGCTATAGTATGACTTTTTTTTCATATTTTAGATGACACGCTATAGTATGACTTTTTTTTCATAATTTGAACGACACGCTATAGTATGACTTTTTGTTCATAATTTGAACGACACGCTATAGTATGACTTTTTTTCATATTTTAGACGACACGCTATAGTATGACTTTTTTTCATATTTTTAACGACACGCTATAGTATGACTTTTTTTCATATTTTGAACGACACGCTATAGTATGACTTTTTTCATATTTTGAACGACACACTATAGTATGACTTTTTTTCATAATTTGAACGACACGCTATAGTATGACTTTTTTTCATATTTTAGACGACACGCTATAGTATGACTTTTTTTCATATTTTTAACGACACGCTATAGTATGACTTTTTTTCATATTTTGAACGACACGCTATAGTATGACTTTTTGTCATAATTTGAACGACACGCTATAGTATGACTTTTTTCATATTTTAGACGACACGCTATAGTATGACTTTTTACATCTTTTGAACGACACGCTATAGTATGACTTTTTTCATAATTTGAACGACACGCTATAGTATGACTTTTTTTCATAATTTGAACGACACGCTATAGTATGACTTTTTGTTCATAATTTGAACGACACGCTATAGTATGACTTTTTTTCATATTTTAGACGACACGCTATAGTATGACTTTTTTCATATTTTGAACGACACACTATAGTATGACTTTTTGTCATAATTTGAACGACACGCTATAGTATGACTTTTTTCATATTTTAGACGACACGCTATAGTATGACTTTTTTTCATATTTTGAACGACACGCTATAGTATGACTTTTTTTCATATTTTGAACGACACGCTATAGTATGACTTTTTGTCATAATTTGAACGACACGCTATAGTATGACTTTTTTCATATTTTAGACGACACGCTATAGTATGACTTTTTACATCTTTTGAACGACACGCTATAGTATGACTTTTTTCATAATTTGAACGACACGCTATAGTATGACTTTTTTTCATAATTTGAACGACACGCTATAGTATGACTTTTTTTCATATTTTAGAGGACACGCTATAGTATGACTTTTTTTCATATTTTAGACGACACGCTATAGCATGACTTTTTTTCATATTTTAGACGACACGCTATAGTATGACTTTTTTCATATTTTAGATGACACGCTACAGTATGACTTTTTTTCATAATTTGAACGACACGCTACAGTATGACTTTTTTTCATAATTTGAACGAAACGCTATAGTATGACTTTTTTCATATTTTGGACGACAGGCTATAGTATGACTTTTTTTCATATTTTGAACGACACGCTATAGTATGACTTTTTTTCATATTTTGAACGACACGCTATAGTATGACTTTTTGTTCATAATTTGAACGACACTCTATAGTATGACTATTTGTCATAATTTGAACGACACGCTATAGTATGACTTTTTACAGCTTTTGAACGACACGCTATAGTATGACTTTTTTTCATATTTTGAACGACACGCTATAGTATGACTTTTTTTCATATTTTGAACGACACACTATAGTATGACTTTTTTTTCATATTTTAGACGACACGCTATAGTATGACTTTTTTTCATATTTTGAACGACACGCTATAGTATGACTTTTTTTCATATTTTAGACGACACGCTATAGTATGACTTTTTTCATATTTTGAACGACACGCTATAGTATGACTTTTTTCATAAATTGAACGACACGCTATAGTATGACTTTTTTTCATATTTTGAACGACACACTATAGTATGACTTTTTTTCATAATTTGAACGACACGCTATAGTATGACTTTTTTTCATAATTTGAACGACACGCTATAGTATGACTTTTTTTCATATTTTAGAGGACACGCTATAGTATGACTTTTTTTCATATTTTAGACGACACGCTATAGTATGACTTTTTTCATATTTTGGACGACAGGCTATAGTATGACTTTTTTTCATATTTTGAACGACACGCTATAGTATGACTTTTTGTTCATAATTTGAACGACACTCTATAGTATGACTTTTTGTCATAATTTGAACGACACGCTATAGTATGACTTTTTTCATATTTTAGACGACACGCTATAGTATGACTTTTTTTCATATTTTGAACGACACGCTACAGTATGACTTTTTTTCATAATTTGAACGAAACGCTATAGTATGACTTTTTTCATATTTTGGACGACAGGCTATAGTATGACTTTTTTTCATATTTTGAACGACACGCTATAGTATGACTTTTTTTCATATTTTGAACGACACGCTATAGTATGACTTTTTGTTCATAATTTGAACGACACTCTATAGTATGACTATTTGTCATAATTTGAACGACACGCTATAGTATGACTTTTTACAGCTTTTGAACGACACGCTATAGTATGACTTTTTTTCATATTTTGAACGACACGCTATAGTATGACTTTTTTTCATATTTTGAACGACACACTATAGTATGACTTTTTTTTCATATTTTAGACGACACGCTATAGTATGACTTTTTTTCATATTTTGAACGACACGCTATAGTATGACTTTTTTTCATATTTTAGACGACACGCTATAGTATGACTTTTTTCATATTTTGAACGACACGCTATAGTATGACTTTTTTCATAAATTGAACGACACGCTATAGTATGACTTTTTTTCATATTTTGAACGACACACTATAGTATGACTTTTTTTCATAATTTGAACGACACGCTATAGTATGACTTTTTTTCATAATTTGAACGACACGCTATAGTATGACTTTTTTTCATATTTTAGAGGACACGCTATAGTATGACTTTTTTTCATATTTTAGACGACACGCTATAGTATGACTTTTTTCATATTTTGGACGACAGGCTATAGTATGACTTTTTTTCATATTTTGAACGACACGCTATAGTATGACTTTTTGTTCATAATTTGAACGACACTCTATAGTATGACTTTTTGTCATAATTTGAACGACACGCTATAGTATGACTTTTTTCATATTTTAGACGACACGCTATAGTATGACTTTTTTTCATATTTTGAACGACACGCTATAGTATGACTTTTTACATCTTTTGAACGACACGCTATAGTATGACTTTTTCCATATTTTGAACGACACGCTATAGTATGACTTTTTTTCATAAATTGAACGACACGCTATAGTATGACTTTTTTTCATATTTTGAACGACACGCTATAGTATGACTTTTTTTCATAATTTGAACGACACGCTATAGTATGACTTTTTTCATATTTTGAACGACACGCTATAGTATGACTTTTTTTCATATTTTGAACGACACGCTATAGTATGACTTTTTGTTCATAATTTGAACGACACTCTATTGTATGACTTTTTGTCATAATTTGAACGACACGCTATAGTATGACTTTTTTCATATTTTGAACGACACGCTATAGTATGACTTTTTTTCATATTTTGAACGACACGCTATAGTATGACTTTTTGTTCATAATTTGAACGACACTCTATTGTATGACTTTTTGTCATAATTTGAACGACACGCTATAGTATGACTTTTTTCATATTTTAGACGACACGCTATAGTATGACTTTTTTTCATATTTTGAACGACACGCTATAGTATGACTTTTTACATCTTTTGAACGACACGCTATAGTATGACTTTTTCCATATTTTGAACGACACGCTATAGTATGACTTTTTTTCATAAATTGAACGACACGCTATAGTATGACTTTTTTTCATATTTTGAACGACACACTATAGTATGACTTTTTTTCATAATTTGAACGACACGCTATAGTATGACTTTTTTCATATTTTGAACGACACGCTATAGTATGACTTTTTGTTCATAATTTGAACGACACTCTATTGTATGACTTTTTGTCATAATTTGAACGACACGCTATAGTATGACTTTTTTCATATTTTGAACGACACGCTATAGTATGACTTTTTTTCATATTTTGAACGACACGCTATAGTATGACTTTTTGTTCATAATTTGAACGACACTCTATTGTATGACTTTTTGTCATAATTTGAACGACACGCTATAGTATGACTTTTTTCATATTTTAGACGACACGCTATAGTATGACTTTTTTTCATATTTTGAACGACACGCTATAGTATGACTTTTTGTCATAATTTGAACGACACTCTATTGTATGACTTTTTGTCATAATTTGAACGACACGCTATAGTATGACTTTTTACATCTTTTGAACGACACGCTATAGTATGACTTTTTGTCATAATTTGAACGACACGCTATAGTATGACTTTTTTTCATATTTTGAACGACACGCTATAGTATGACTTTTTGTCATAATTTGAACGACACTCTATTGTATGACTTTGTCATAATTTGAACGACACGCTATAGTATGACTTTTTTTCATAATTTGAACGACACGCTATAGTATGACTTTTTTTCATATTTTAGAGGACACGCTATAGTATGACTTTTTTTCATAATTTGAACGACACGCTATAGTATGACTTTTTTTCATAAATTGAACGAAACGCTATAGTATGACTTTTTTCATATTTTGGACGACAGGCTATAGTATGACTTTTTGTCATAATTTGAACGACACTCTATTGTATGACTTTGTCATAATTTGAACGACACGCTATAGTATGACTTTTTTTCATAATTTGAACGACACGCTATAGTATGACTTTTTTTCATATTTTAGAGGACACGCTATAGTATGACTTTTTGTCATAATTTGAACGACACTCTATTGTATGACTTTGTCATAATTTGAACGACACGCTATAGTATGACTTTTTTTCATAATTTGAACGACACGCTATAGTATGACTTTTTGTCATAATTTGAACGACAGGCTATAGTATGACTTTTTGTCATAATTTGAACGACACTCTATTGTATGACTTTGTCATAATTTGAACGACACGCTATAGTATGACTTTTTTTCATAATTTGAACGACACGCTATAGTATGACTTTTTTTCATATTTTGAACGACACGCTATAGTATGACTTTTTGTCATAATTTGAACGACACTCTATTGTATGACTTTGTCATAATTTGAACGACACGCTATAGTATGACTTTTTTTCATAATTTGAACGACACGCTATAGTATGACTTTTTTTCATATTTTAGAGGACACGCTATAGTATGACTTTTTGTCATAATTTGAACGACACTCTATTGTATGACTTTGTCATAATTTGAACGACACGCTATAGTATGACTTTTTTTCATAATTTGAACGACACGCTATAGTATGACTTTTTTCATATTTTGGACGACAGGCTATAGTATGACTTTTTGTCATAATTTGAACGACACTCTATTGTATGACTTTGTCATAATTTGAACGACACGCTATAGTATGACTTTTTTTCATAATTTGAACGACACGCTATAGTATGACTTTTTTTCATATTTTAGAGGACACGCTATAGTATGACTTTTTTTCATAATTTGAACGACACGCTATAGTATGACTTTTTTTCATAAATTGAACGAAACGCTATAGTATGACTTTTTTTCATATTTTGAACGACACGCTATAGTATGACTTTTTGTTCATAATTTGAACGACACGCTATAGTATGACTTTTTGTTCATAATTTGAACGACACTCTATAGTATGACTATTTGTCATAATTTGAACGACACGCTATAGTATGACTTTTTTCATATTTTAGACGACACGCTATAGTATGACTTTTTTTCATATTTTGAACGACACGCTATAGTATGACTTTTTACAGCTTTTGAACGACACGCTATAGTATGACTTTTTTTCATATTTTGAACGACACGCTATAGTATGACTTTTTTTCATATTTTGAACGACACGCTATAGTATGACTTTTTTTTCATATTTTAGATGACACGCTATAGTATGACTTTTTTTTCATAATTTGAACGACACGCTATAGTATGACTTTTTGTTCATAATTTGAACGACACGCTATAGTATGACTTTTTTTCATATTTTAGACGACACGCTATAGTATGACTTTTTTCATATTTTGAACGACACACTATAGTATGACTTTTTTTCATAATTTGAACGACACGCTATAGTATGACTTTTTTTCATATTTTAGACGACACGCTATAGTATGACTTTTTTTCATATTTTGAACGACACGCTATAGTATGACTTTTTTTCATATTTTGAACGATACGCTATAGTATGACTTTTTGTCATAATTTGAACGACACGCTATAGTATGACTTTTTTCATATTTTAGACGACACGCTATAGTATGACTTTTTACATCTTTTGAACGACACGCTATAGTATGACTTTTTTCATAATTTGAACGACACGCTATAGTATGACTTTTTTTCATAATTTGAACGACACGCTATAGTATGACTTTTTGTTCATAATTTGAACGACACGCTATAGTATGACTTTTTTTCATATTTTAGACGACACGCTATAGTATGACTTTTTTCATATTTTGAACGACACACTATAGTATGACTTTTTGTCATAATTTGAACGACACGCTATAGTATGACTTTTTTCATATTTTAGACGACACGCTATAGTATGACTTTTTTTCATATTTTGAACGACACGCTATAGTATGACTTTTTTTCATATTTTGAACGACACGCTATAGTATGACTTTTTGTCATAATTTGAACGACACGCTATAGTATGACTTTTTTCATATTTTAGACGACACGCTATAGTATGACTTTTTACATCTTTTGAACGACACGCTATAGTATGACTTTTTTCATAATTTGAACGACACGCTATAGTATGACTTTTTTTCATAATTTGAACGACACGCTATAGTATGACTTTTTTTCATATTTTAGAGGACACGCTATAGTATGACTTTTTTTCATATTTTAGACGACACGCTATAGCATGACTTTTTTTCATATTTTAGACGACACGCTATAGTATGACTTTTTTCATATTTTAGACGACACGCTATAGTATGACTTTTTGTTCATAATTTGAACGACACTCTATAGTATGACTATTTGTCATAATTTGAACGACACGCTATAGTATGACTTTTTACAGCTTTTGAACGACACGCTATAGTATGACTTTTTTTCATATTTTGAACGACACGCTATAGTATGACTTTTTTTCATATTTTGAACGACACACTATAGTATGACTTTTTTTTCAGATTTTAGATGACACGCTATAGTATGACTTTTTTTCATAATTTGAACGACACGCTATAGTATGACTTTTTTTTCATAATTTGAACGACACGCTATAGTATGACTTTTTGTTCATAATTTGAACGACACGCTATAGTATGACTTTTTTTCATATTTTAGACGACACGCTATAGTATGACTTTTTTCATATTTTGAACGACACACTATAGTATGACTTTTTTTCATAATTTGAACGACACGCTATAGTATGACTTTTTTTCATATTTTAGACGACACGCTATAGTATGACTTTTTTTCATAATTTGAACGACACGCTATAGTATGACTTTTTTTCATATTTTAGACGACACGCTATAGTATGACTTTTTTTCATAATTTGAACGACTCACTATAGTATGACTTTTTTTCATATTTTAGACGACACGCTATAGTATGACTTTTTTCATATTTTAGATGACACGCTATAGTATGACTTTTTTTCATAATTTGAACGACACGCTATAGTATGACTTTTTTTCATAATTTGAACGACACGCTATAGTATGACTTTTTTCATATTTTAGATGACACGCTATAGTATGACTTTTTTTCATAATTTGAACGACACGCTATAGTATGACTTTTTTCATAATTTGAACGACACACTATAGTATGACTTTTTTTCATATTTTAGACGACACGCTATAGTATGACTTTTTTTCATAATTTGAACGACACGCTATAGTATGACTTTTTTCATATTTTGAACGACACGCTATAGTATGACTTTTTTTCATATTTTGAACGACACGCTATAGTATGACTTTTTGTTCATAATTTGAACGACACGCTATAGTATGACTTTTTTTCATAATTTGAACGACACGCTGTAGTATGACTTTTTTTCATATTTTAGACGAGATGCTGTAGTATGACTTTTTTTCATATTTTAGACAACATGCATGCACGCATGACTTTTTTTTAATCATATTTTCTACGACACACTATTGTAATTCATTTTTTTGATATTTTGGCCAACGCACCATAGGATACCATTTTTTACTCTTTGGACGGCATACATTTTTGGTATGATGCAACCATCTTGTTACGGCTCAACCAGGAAATAAACAGTTGTTTACAACACACGTGACACTGCTCAGATTTCGCTGAGGCCCTTTATTATTTCAATATTTGCTATAAATGCATTGATACATTCTTCACTAACCTTTTTAGAGCTTTGAAACGCAAAACGTTATTTTTACTTTCAGTATTATGACCGATGGGTTTAAATGGTTAAATGATTTTTCTTTTTTCACGGTCCTTCCAGAAGTGTGTGTTAAGGCATCTGGTTCGGAAAGAAGTGGGACAGGAGAAGGAGGATTATCGCGAACAGCTGGAAGACAGACACAGAACAGGAGAAAGATGCTGAAATTCTGACAAAAAGCAGATCACTTTAAATCACCCCAGAGTCTGCCAAGCTTTTTTTTCCCCCCCAAGCTTTTAACAGCAGATCAATAAAGAGGACATCAAGTTAAGATAAATTATTTCACTTCTAACTGGAGATAATTAGAAACATTTTGGACAGTTTTGTGAGACTTGAGACTCTGAGACTTTTAGTGGATGGCTGCAGTTGTCACCAAATGTAAAGGGCCGGTCGTTGCATTTGGCCTTTTGGACTCAGGAGGGGGGGGGAACGAAACGCAGCACAATTGAGCCAAACATGATTCCACCATAAAAGATGCAAGTAGACGAACAACAGATACAGAGGTAAGATTTACAATTTTTCAAAACTATTTTGTTTAGGTTTGACAAGAGAAAAGACTTTAAGTATAAAGACTGACCTATTTGGTTTGACAAATGTAAGTCTGTTTATTATCCCCACTTCCAGTAAAGAGCAGCACACAACCACTTCCCCAAAGCTTTTCTTTGGAATCTGGGGCTGATAGCTATACAGTACGTGGAATTTGCTGCTACTGTACACTACTGACAGAAAATACAGACTAAAGATCAAATTACTGGCATTTATGTGTCTAAACCCTTCCTTGTTATCGTTGTCTTTCTAAGATTGCCAACAAGTTGTACCAGATTGCAAAAATCGCATTTCATTTGTTGTTTTTGCTGATCCGACTCTCAAAAATACATCTGGATACAATTTGGATTTGACAACAATCGGATTTGGGCTGGCAGTCTGAACATAGCCTCGGATTATCTGTTGCCTACACTTCAAGGTTTCCCAAACTGTCAAACTGGGTATGAATTTTTTAAAAAAAGGTATTGTTTTCTATTTCCGTTTGTTTCATTGTGGATCCGAATGTTTGAGTTTGTTTTTAAAAAATGTTTCATTTCTACCCATAAAATCATTGAAACCACCTTTATCCCTCTGAATTCTGGAACACAGTCAAGTGATGCAACAAAAGACAGAAGTGAACGGTGGATACCTGAGTGCATCGAACATCTGCTCCCCTGCAGCAGTAATAAAAGCAGTCTGTATTTTTCGAGGTGTATTTCCCCCACGAGAGGAAGAGTCAAGCTGGAGGTCTAATCCTGAGATAGTTTCCGAAAACAAGCCCGAATTGCATCGGGAGTGTGAGGAGTGCCGGGAGACACGGTCGGCTCGGGTTTTCATTACAGGTCAGAGGGCACATTTGGTCACTCCATGTGACCTGACCATTTCCAACCATTTTCAAAAGACGGGATTTATGGGAGGTAAAGCTCTATATCCTATCTGGGGGCTTTGTTTGATGAATTTTAGCAGAAATAATAACACGCGATGATTTGAATTGATGTGAGAAAATATTGTTAAAGAATTAAATAAGTCTTGACTCGAGGCCTCTTTACCCTTCATTGCTGCCAGTAGTGAGAAAAGGATGTCCTGAAGTATCAGGTGAAAGGTTTAGCATCAATGATCTGGGGTTTTGTGTTCCATAGAATACTTTTTGGTAGAGCTGAAGATTTATAGGCTCCAGTGAGGCTGAACATACCTCTGTAATTTTAGAAGTTACCTCGAATTAAGTGAAATATTTTCAGCATTTTTCAATGATGTTTTGCTAGAGGCCCTTTGATAAAGCTGGAGCTGACGTGTTTGAGAATACCTCCGTCCAGAGGCTGACACATCATCATGAACCAAGTTGCGACCTTAAGGAGGGATAAAAAACAAACAAACCTTTAGGTCATCGAAGTGCCGCGGATTTATCCATCAAATTCTACATGTGTTCTTTCACGTAATGTTTGTCTTCATTGGGACTTTGATGAACATTACAAGAGAAACATTTCAACGTGATTTTGCCTGTCGCCATCTTGCTATTTTGGAGCAGGAAGTGACCATATTCTGACGAGCGCCTGCAGCGAAAACCTGACAAAAAGACACGCCGAAAGCCTTCCGACTTTTGAAGCCTAATATCTAATTAACTTTGGAATTATTTTAAGACAGACCGCCAGAAAAACAAAAATTCAGAGTGACTTTAGCAAATGACACCAGAAGAAATGTATTGACTTTGTATTTTGTTGAGTGAAGTTGAATGGGAGTCTATGAAGTCAGAGCCCTAGTGGCCATCAGTGGTAATACAGTTTAAGGTACTTCCACATTGGCCTTATTTTTCAGACTCACCAAACTGTAAAGTAGAGACCTTCCCCCATGTGTGCAGGGTGCAACGCCACGTTGGTAACCTTGCCACGTTGGTAAACCTATAAAGCCAACCTTACTTTGTCTCCACTGTATTCTAACTTTATTGCTTGTTTTGGTTTGTTTTTAGTTCATTTTCTTTTTTATTTCTGCAGAATAAACTGAATTCTAAGTCACAGCTCATGTGTGGTCTTTGCCCAACCCTGAGTCAGGGTTTGACTCCTAAGAAATACTCAAAAACGTCCTCTACCTTAAACTTCTCTGATGAAGTCAAGAGTTCAACTTCTTCGAGACTTCTGTCGACTACATTGGATACGATTATGTAGGACGTAGCATCACAACTCACAATATATACATTAAATATATTTAAAAACTTAGTTTGGGTTGGACAAGAGATCTTGTAACCAGAGGTAAAAAAAATTTTTTTTGAGGGGAAACATGCAGAATAGGTTGACATGTGACTAACACTCAGTGGATCTGTTCTTAAATGTGTGCAGGTGTCGAGGTTACAGGTTCACATCCTGCCTTGGATTTCAAGTACATCCTGAAAGCCAATACATCAAACGAGTGTAAATAAACTTCTCCAGCACTTACCTCACAGTTTGTGGGTTTAACAGTGTGTTGGGGGTGAAGTTAAGGGCATCTAGCCTCAATTTCAACTCACTGTTACCACTGCAAAAATTTGCAAAAGGAGAAAGCAGAAAACCAATATATTAGTCGAAGATCCGATCATTTCTGTATATCTGGAAAAATGTCTTTAATAGAAAACCTCATTACAGCCGTTTTCCCTGTCAGAGCACTTGACTTCTTGATTGTGGCCTGTTTATACAGAGTTATGATGAGCAGCAAAATGTCTTTTACAGTACATGTTATGAGACTATCAATGCATCAACTTGACAGAAAAGGAATGTATTTTGGCCCGAAGTGTGGAAACAGCAACAGCAGAACATCCTGTCATATCCTGCGGCACTCTCCAACCCCCCCACACCACCACCCCATGTATTTGAAGCTGTAAAAATGAAGGAACCAATATACCAGAAGCAGATCGGTGCACCTAAAAGTGAATTCCTACAAGGATCATATAGGTCTTTTTTTTTTTTTTAACTACTGTTTATTTCAGGTGCACGAAAAGTGTGAATTTGTCCTAAACATTGTAAAAACAAAAACACGTACGATACGCCGGCCTGCAGTAGTCGGATCACTTACTGTGACATCTTTGTCATGGTTCAGGTTATCTGAGGATAGCTGTCACAGAAGGTGGAATGAGTCACTCTCTTGCTGTGAGTGAGCAGCAGGTGCAAACATTTAAAGAGGACGAACGGGTAACAGATGTTCTCAAGTTCAAAAGCATTACTGGGGTGAAAAAAACAAAACCTGGCCTACCACTGTCACAACTTTAATTTCACAATAATTAAAAAAAAAAAGAAAAAAGTTATGGATAGAGCCACAAGATGAGTCATTGTAGTTATTGATATTTGCAATAAAACATTTTTAATTTGTCAATGTTTTTGAATATTGACTTTTTTTCAGCTTTTTTTCATTCTGTTTATTTATTACTTAAACGTAAGTAAATTCCATTGAAAATTGTTGACTTTTTCCAATAAATTTGAAAAAACACTCAATACTCTTTGAAACATAAAAAAAGAAAAGAAAAAGAAAAGTGCCAGACAACACTGATATTTTGTAGTCATTTTCACAATCTAAATAACTTGTACACGTATACAAATACCCAGATCACTCACGTGGGAAATGTTACATTAGAACAAATTTAAATTCATAAAATTAGAACCAGGTGTTTCGGATTAGGTGTTAACGAGTAGAACCTCGTTAAAGAAGAGTTTTCTGTTCTCTTTTGCGTTTGAGGTTTGTGGTGTCATCCGAAGGCAAAGAACCAGACCTTCTGGAATAATGAGCTCTCCCTGGATGGATCAAACAGACAGTTTGGCTGCAGTCACAGTAGACAAATCTTGTGCAGACCAAACAGTCTTAAAGGAGAACAACCTCCGTGAAGCAAAGAGAGGGAACGCTGTGGTATTGGGTATATGGAGGCTGTGGCTCAGACGGTAGAGTGGGTTAAACACTAATCAGAAGGTTGGTGGTTCAATCCCCGGCTCCTCCTGTCAACATGCCTAAGTGTCCTTGAGCAAGACACTGAACCCTAAGTTGCTCCTGATGTTGTACCATCAGTGTGTGAATGTTTTCCTGATGGCAGCACCTTGCATGGTGATCTGTCTCATTAGTGTGTGAATGGAAAAACATGTTAAAGCGCTTTGAGACGATACAAGTATTGACCATTTATTGAGTCGTGACAATAAAAGCAGATCAAGCTAATCTTTGCATTCTTTGTGGGAGCTTACAATTTTGCAAAATTCCAGTGATTTCACCGCAATAATGAGCCGGCGTCGTCGTTCCATGATTGCACCACCAGACTAGAAATAAAAGCACGTCGACAGGTTGTTCAAATGTTTAGCTGTGCATGTTGAACATTTTATTCAATGCTCTAAATGTTGGAGCGCAGATGACATTTTTTTCGTCCACCACTCCAGAGTTGCCCATCCTCTACCTGCAGAAACCTGAGGATGGAACAAGTCATTAGGGTGAAATGGACCGACCTGTTTTGGCTACGAGACCATATAAGCTGGTGCCGATGAGCCGGTACCGGTTTTGTCACCCATGACTTCTACCCAGCTACTTCTCCTTCGTTCTGTAAAAGAAACTCCTAGCTAGCAGCTTCTGTCTTCTCATCCTCTTTGTCAAAGTTTTGACACCAAAAAAAATTCAAAACTCCATCCGGTATAAAAGGTATTTGTATTTTACCATCCATTTCTAGTCAGCTACTGTGTTGATTTTCTATAAAAAAAAATATTTTGTTGGTTGAGGTGCTGGATTTAAGAGGGTAACACGGAAATAGATCGTACTCCCAAGAAAATACACCGGTCCCGTTCCCGGATAAAAGGCTTTAAAGCTAAATCACGATATGAAGTTAACATTTTCCACATTCAAGTGTCTTCTGAAAGATAGCGTTGCAGATAAAAGAGAAATTCTCTTCAGAGAACAAAGGTCAGAACGACTCGCCCTCGGAGGATTAAATGTGTTGAGGGTTGCTGCTTCACATCCTGCCTCCAATTTGAACTATTCTCCAAAAGCCAGTTCCAACGATGGACTTCAAATGAGCTTTTAAAATACTTAACCTCATGCACTCAGTGGGTCTAATGGATAAAGTCGGTCAGGTTAAGATGACAACAGCGAGCTCTAAATTTATACAGTGCACATTTTTTAAAATCATCCATCTGAAAAGCGTCGTGGGAACGAGATTTTTAACACCAGTGTGTTTTACAAGCTGTCGGATAAAAACAGGTGTTTTGACCGGGAATATGCAAGGCACCAAATACAATTTTTATAAGATCCCAAGTTTTTGAAAAGGATGGGAGGATTTTAAAGTACCTGGTATAAAGTCGTACTCCCACAGGAGGGAATTGGATAAATCTATTGTGCTGCAGCTGTAAAATCACATTGTGTCTGAAAAGGAGATGACCCACGGCACAGTCGCTGGGCCGATTTTTAGGTGTAATATCGTCGTCATGACTGATTTACCTGAGTTGCCTGTTGCGGTTCAGGTTTAATCTTAGAAAAAACAAAGAGCCAAAAATGGAAAGAAAACGGAAAAGCTCACCCCATCAATCTGCAGAGTTTGGTCTGTTGTATAAAGTCTCACCTGCGACTGGTGCATTTTTTGGGGTAAATTCCGGTTGGTCTTGCTTTTTCTTTTTTTTCTTTCTGATTTCACAATACCATCAAGGAGTGAGCCAATAACTTCTTACAGCCACCTTTCCATAATTTACGTAAGATTTGTTTTCATCTAAAAATATGAATACCTTCCCACACGGAGCACACGGGTCAGTCCTCGTTCACTCACTCGCCCTCTTTTTGTCCGTCTCGAACCCTCATGAGTACAAAGGGAATCTGCGAAGCCCGTAAGCCGCAGTGGATCCTCAATGAATCCTTCCCCAAACCACCAGGCCCTTACCCTACTTCCATCGTCCTCATCTATCCGTGTCATAATCTTATCGCTTGACTAAGGTTGTGATCTTTGCTTAGGAATTGGCTACGAGAAGACTTCTAAGACGACTACACATCAAATAAAGTAGACTTTGTTTTGTTGAGCTCTACAAGCTGTTATTGAAGCAGACACTATCAGACTGGCCTCTACCGTCCTCATTATCATCGCATTGATATAGCAAGAGATGGGATTTGAGTTGGCTTTTGGACAAGCCCTCTAGAAAATTACACATTTGAAGTTATATCGGTGAGCATGAGCAAAGCCTTTATCAGCAGTTTGCTCTGGACAGATTATTATTGCAGGTATGAGGTATGTACAGGTACATCATAAACTTTTAGTGTTGCACTTTTATAGTTAAGGGATTTGAAAGAGAACGATAAGAAAAAAAAAAGAAGAGAAAAAAAAGCATCAACTCAGCAGCAGAGGCCAACAGAGATTACGCTTGTTTAAGATAAGCCAGATCCAAAAGGAATTGATCACCAGCTATATCTGTCTGGTTTAATCCCCATTTGTTCTGACATCACGTAAACATGCCAACAACAGCCACAAGGTCAAGGCGCCCGCAGTTATTGGAGCCAGGAGCCGCAGTTGTTTTCAACCGACTGTTCATGTTTTGTGTGGTTGGTGACATCATTCAGTCATAAACTCAGCTTCAATTCCAGAATGGTCACTGACGCCATCTGCTCATGTTTCTTTTTCCTGGCGAGATGGATTCTCCCATTATGCATCCGGCAGCTTCTACAATTAGGCAAGCCCCGTTATGCTAGTTGACATCATTCAAAATTCACAGCCCAGAATACAATTTTTGTTCAGAATTCCCCCAAAAATATTTTCAGCCTTAATTAACTTTACATTTCCAAATAGCTAAATATGTAACATGGAGGGGGGGGGGGGGGGGGGGAGGAACAATTAACCAGCCCAATCTTCAATAAAGGAAAGTGATTCAAACAGATTCGATCTCTGAAGAAAATTTTGTCTGTGATTTTCAGGTTCTTTCAGTGCACTGGGGCTCGGTACAGGAATCATTTCCTCATGTTGGCTCCATCAACCTACATTTCTCTGTAAATATACTGCTTTATCTCAGCCCCGAGGTGCAACCGGCTATAAAGAAAATGTGATAATTACTTTACTTCATTGCCTTCTGTGCAAAATATTTTGTCGTAATGCAACTTCATAAATCTCCAGTTTAACAGATGATGTAAATGTCCAGCTCTATTGACCAAAGACTCGTTCCTCTTGTTACAGATCTTGTTTGTGATTAAAGGGTGATCGAAGGGAATACGGAGAGCATTCTGAATTATAAGTCTGTAATCACAGAGGTCATCCGACAACAATCATAACTTCCAACCTTTTTTTTTATTTTTTATTTTGAATATTTACATGTGTCGTAAAAGCCTCTGACACGCTCTTGGTGCAAACAGAGGATTCGGCATCATCATACAGTATGCACAAGTCATTAAAAATAACAGCAAAGTCTATTTAACATCAGCATGTAGAAATCAGACCGGGATGATAGGTGGGAATATGAATGGGGGGGGGGGGGGGGGGGGGGGGGACAGAGCCCACATTATCTTAAAGTTGTTCATAAAACAAGAGCCTTTGTGTTGTTTGAAAGACGTCCAATGCAAGATCAAAAGTACATTTTTGGGGTGAACTTTCCAACACATCAGTTAATTTAATGTGGGAGCTCACCTTTACCTAAACTGAGGAGTACAAATCTGCTAGAATGACATATTATTTATGGGTTCATAACGAGCGTTGAACCTCAGTAAAAGTGAACTTCACAACACCATAAAGCAACTTTAAATGAGCCTCAATCCTGAGCTGAACCAAGAGGTTTGTGGAACTGTTTTTTTGTTTTGCTTTTTGAGAAAATACCCTTCCTTCTGTAGCTAAATGTGAACCAAACTTACGCCAACGGGCTTCCCTAAAAACTTTGCAAATAATGTCAAGAAGAAGAGCAAGGGGGTAGATGTCCCTTCTGTTTCTCAGGCTAGATACATTCTCTTCATCTTCACACAGCAAAGGGCGAGAAGACGAGGTGGAGGAAGAGAAAAGAGTTGAGAAATGAAGAGAGGTCGAAAAGGACAAAGAAGGACAACGGAAAAAAAAGGGAGGATAAAGAAGCAGATGAAATAGATGACGGATAAAATGGAATAGGTAAAAATATGGGCTGAAAAAAATGGGCAAAGGAAGAAAAGATAAATGGAATGAAACTTGGGGGGGGAATGCAAAGATGGATGAAAGAGGGAAGGAAAAGACAATAAAAGCAAGAACTAGAAGAAAAAAAGAACAGCTGTTGGGAATAAAGTAAAAGGTGGCAGAAGCTAAGAGGACATCAATCAATATGGAACAAAGGAAAACACGAAAAGAAGCAGAGAACAAAGAAAAAACACGACAAGAAGCGGAGATACGCAGAAAAGGGATGTGAGCGGTTTTCTTTCAGCAGCAGACTCATTTTATCAGCAAGGTCGAAACTCCATCTGTTTTCTCTATTTTGACCTCTTTTAACCTTTTTATCACACTAAATCCTGAGGACTCTAAAACCTTCAGAGCTTCCCTTCAACACCACCTAATATAATAATCTGCTGTCATAATAATGCAATTCCTCTGTGTACCTTTCGTTCAAACCCATTTCTATGAAGAGACAGCTGGGAAAACTGAACTGGATTGAGCTTTATGTTTCACAATACGTATTTTTGGTCCTGTAAGGTTGAATTTCAAACAACGTGGCTCGTTTAGCTTTTTTCACGAGGTGTTGGAGTGTCCATGAACGCACCGGTTTTCCAACAGGTCACTGCATCGTCACACAACACTTTATGTAACTTTGAACACCCCACAAAACAGCCACTTTTACGTCTTTCAAGTTTCAGTGCACTGAAATAAATGTCTGACTGCATGGAGGGAAGTTCATCTAAAACAAATGATTTCAGAAGTGTGACGTGTGACGGAAACACGCAAAACCACCAGTATGTGTTTGTTACTGTGCATATGAATACGGATAAATTCACCCAAGTAATCAAATTGGATGTCTGCAGCAATAATACCAACAATAGTACCAATTAAAATAAATAGTAAGAAAACAATAATAATAATAAAATAAAGAAACCCTTTCGTGTCGCGGTTTTCATGAGGTTCTTTTGGCAGCAACTGCTTTTTTAAATTTGACTTGTAAACATCAGACGTGCCAGCATGAGCTTTTCAAAGGTCACTGAATGGGGTTCACAATACAGAAATCATCATATAAAACACCAGGGGTTTTGTTATGTTTGTTCTAAATCTCTTAATTCTATTTTTTTTTAAACTAGTGTTAAATTAAAGGTTGGGTTGATTCAGTTGTAATAAAACCGCATGTTATTTGTGCATAACTCCAGTAAACCACAATACAGAAATCATCATATAAAACACCAGGGGTTTGTTATGTTTGTTCTAAATCTCTTAATTCAAATTTTTTTTAAACTATTGTTAAATTAAAGGTTGGGTTGATTCAGTTGTAATAAAACCGCATGTTATTTGTGCATAACTCCTGTAAACCACAATACAGCTTTTGATATGAGGTGGACAGGTGTCTGTAATTATTAAAACTAGGTTGTTTCTCCATTTTTTTTTTTGTCCCCTGGTTTTGAACTCCAGCAGTCAGGGCAGCTTTCTGTTTGTCATGTTTGAGTAAAGTACAGAAATGCACCTCATTAGGACTAATGACTGACCGCATGTGGAGTACCAACCCCGAGGTTTAGAATCAATTTCATCAAGGAATGACATCACAACCCAGCTTTTTTAATATCACCGGGCAAAATTAATAAAATAAGTTTACATCATCTGAAAATAGCCACACAAAAAACAAGTTGAGATTTGGACTCGCCCTTAAAGATGTATTTTCCTGCTGTTCAATGAGCTGCATTAGAAGTACACGGCAGTCAAATAGTAAAGACCTAGCTTTCCTGGAAAAACTCAATAATGATTGCACTTCATGATGCTATTCATAAAAGTGGAATGTAGTTCATTGTATTAGATGGTAATGCTTTATTTTGTGTCGTTAATTTAAACGTTTTGATTTCATTATTTGGAAATTACATTTAGTCTCTGCATACATACTACCACCTGCCAATAATGATCTCAGCAGATGGTTTATCAGGTTTATTATGACCGGAGGAAGTCTGGAGAAGTCTGGTGTTGATATGACCAAATTTTCTTCGAGATGCAACCATGGCCACTGCTTTTGTAACATTACTGATTATCGGCATTTGTTTCGGAGATGATCTTCACCGAGTTATCTTTGTAGCAGGAAAACCAAACGTCTCAGAGGTCTTAAGTGTTTTTTGACCGGTAACTAACATCCTCATAGCCTGGTGTTCCCAGACCCAAAATTCACTGCATGTCTATATAGGTCTGGCTACCCTCCATGGGAAATTGTTTTCCAGTTGCCGTATCTTACCGGCCTTAGATCTCGGGTTCATTTTGGGACTATCAGAGCCGCCTTTAACCAATGAGCATTGACCACCGAATGCAGCGAAACTCAACCACCGCTGCAACTACATTTTGGAAAAAAACAACAACTAGACTTAAACGTCATCACACTTTAGCCACTCCCACCGGTAACCGATTGGTCCGTCCTTCAGTGTGGTCGTTAAAACATAAATGTAAACAGGGTTTCCAGACTAATAATAATAAGAAAAAAGTGTAACGCGGTCAGTTCCTTCACTGCATTTTCGGAAAGTGTTACCAAAAGACGTAATTTTCCTGAAACGGACGCTGAATTTGCACGTACACATTTATGATCGGAGTACCTTCGTATACGACACTGTATATCGAGAAACGACTGCTTGTTCGTGGTTACCTAAGCTGCTGTGCACTGGTTTGAAAAATTCTTGCTTGTGTTATTGTGAATCTATATTTCTTTTTTTGGGGGGGAGGCAGAGAGGGGTTGTCAATTGAGTAAACGTCTTCATTTCAAATTGCAGGTAATTTGATGACAGAAATTCTTGAAAGATTTGGAGATTAAACTGAATGATCAAAGTACAGCGAGTTTATTTATGGGAAAAATGTTGAAAAGCAGTAAATAATCTGACGGGCTCTCGCTTTCTCAAACATGGCTTCTGTCAATTGCAGCGATCCTCCTTGTGTGTGTGTGTGTGTGTGTGTGTGTGTATGTGTGTGTGTGTGTGTGTGTGTGTGTGTGTGTGTGTGTGTGTGTGTGTGTGTGAGGCCTGTCTTTTGAAGGAAGGGTTTTGACAACAGATGCCTGTTTTTACAGTCTCCGTGTAGCTCTGACAGTATCGAGTCTGTCTTCATTGCTGTGTTTTGTTTTCAGTTTACGGTATTCTGGAGTACCCCGCTGTTTTAGTATCTTCCTGTGGCTTGGACAAAGTGTCAAGCTGGTCTCTCTGGCGTCTATCTTTGAACGTTTCGTCTGTGAGAGTGTGTCTCTGGGTTCCCGCTGTTTGACGGCCTTCCTGTTGCTGTTATCCAGTTTTGTGTGTCCACAGCTCTCGTTCTCTCTCTTCCCCCTCCTGTCTCTCTTCCTCCAGTTCCCGAAGACTGCAACACAGAGGAAAAAGCACCGTCAACAAACGGAAACGACGAAACTTCGCAGGTATCGAGCACAATTAGGAATTCACCAGACACATTTGTAAATATGACTGTTGTCTTAAAAATAATGGAAACTGCTTATATTATCAAATAATCAGAAGCAAAGCAGGAAGTAGTGTGATTTATTTTTATCGGACGCCAAATAGCATTAAATGCATAAATCGATGACAGACCGGTTAATAAACCAACATTTGTTATCTGTTTTCATTTAATTCCTCACTTGGAGGGGAAAAAAAAAAAGAGGCGGAGCATCACCAACGCCGAAGGTGATGACAACGGAATAATGAGGAGAAATAGTTTAAGCACACATCGGTATGTTGTGCCGATTTTCTGGAGACACTTTCCTCAAAGTGTTGAGCAAAGTCTTTATTTAACACGATGATGGATGGGAAGAGACAGGAAAAGTGCTCGTGGTGGATTCAGTTGGGCTGAAACATTTTTAATATTCATACAATCCGCTTCAAATTTAGTTTTTCCCCTTGGATCTGATGTGCTGCGAAAACACCAAGTGTTTAAATCAATCCTGTCCTGCTGCTGGAGGTTTCAAATATTTGAATCTGTTTTTTGACAGATGAGCTGCCACTTATCTCCTCCCTTGGATGGCTGACGCCAAAATAGTTGTTGATCTAGCTGGTTGGTGGTCTTTCAACAAAAGTAAAACTGTTATTCGAGGTCATTCACGTTAAAAACAGCCACCGTTGAGACAAAAAAGAAAGATTATTCTGGAATAATACTGGTGTTTGGATCATTTTATTACCAACATTGAAAAACCAACAATATATTTATCCTATTAATATGTCATGTCTGCGTGATTTACTTTACTGTCGTCCACATGGAGGAGCCGCGCTGTGAAGCATTTAGGTTCCTTATTCTATTTTTATATGACCAATAGGCGGTTTGTTTCAAATTCAATATAAGACATTCACGTCCTGTCACACCGCTCGGCCCGACCCGACGTACCAACGGGCTTTTCTCTTTCTCTTCCTGCTGCTTTTCATGCTCAGTGGGTGTAAATCAGTTTCACCTTTCACACAATACTTCCGCCGGAGTTCATTCTCGGGCTGAAACTGGACCCTTTTTGTTCATGCCGTGCTCTGCCGCGGGAGTTCATTGGAAGCGTGACCGTGCGGATTTTCGGTCACGCTAAAAAAAAAGAAAAGAAAAAGAAAAACGTACGGGACTCGGGTGTTAATAGCGGAATCAGTGCAGCGGCGGTTACATAACCGCACCGGCGCCGTGCGCTCTGCGTTAGCGCCGTGCCCCCTCTTTCCTTGGTCTCGTTCGGCCCCCCGCGACGCGACCGGTTCCTCTTCAGGTGCGATGTTAACCCTCCGAACCCGACCGAGGCGGGAAGTGCTCCCTTTATTATAAAGAGCCGTCGGAATCGAATAGGAATGCGCAGATGACATAAACCCGCAGCTGAATTCAACGTTTTTTCAGCCCGTGAGAAATAACGAAGACAGCGTCAGCAAAATATGATGTAAATATGCACTCCTTAAAATATCAGAACTTTTTCTTTGAGTGTCAAAGTATTGATTACGCTGCAAGCAGGGAGATGGTTTTGAAATGTAAACTTGTAGATTCCCCGTCCGAGGAGATGCTGAACGCCTCCGGGGATGCCGGTGGTGGCTGCCCGTCAATATTAAATTGAAAATGACTCCAGGATAAGAAAGGTTTTATAATGTTGAGCTGATCTTTGTTAATGTATCGTATGACTTCGCGAGCATTTATTCATTTGGTTCTTTATTTCCTTCGTCTTTGAAGCCATGTGAGCAGCAGCTCCGGGGACGGCTGCGTCGGTCTGTTTCCGCTTTGTTCCAGATTAAAATATGGCATTCCACGTATTACCGTGAAATCAGGATCAGACATCAATGAAGCCTTGAAGGATAACTTGGAATCATATGTAGGATTGCTGGACTTTTACTCTTGCAGCAGCGTCAGGGTGGTATTTGTCAATACTTTCCCGAGACTTGCTTCAACCCACAAAAAAAGAAAAAAGAAATCTGCGCTGGTTGTGTGCTGGAAAGGTTGACGAGGTGGACGGTTCGTGGGAATTAGACGACAATATAATGACACGGACTCGGGGGAGGTTCTCTTTCGGTCGCAGAGCTGTTTCCGCTCCAAAGAAACGCCGGTGTGCAAAGAACTTGAAAGAATTAAGGACGGACGATTCCTCACGTCGCCGAACAGTGAGGAGGACGCTTGGATCCATCCCGTGCCTTCGCTCTTTCATTTTACTGAGGGAAGCAATTTGGAGAAAAGTAAGTCCGTCTTTTGAACTGCACTTGGTCCTGAATTGAGATCAGTGGAACGGCTTGTCAAACTAAAAAAAAAAAAAACAACGAAGATTTTTGACGCTTAATCCATCTCGCCCACCCTCGATCATATTTCATCCTATCGTAAAAAATTCCTTCCTTCCTTTCTTTTTTTTCTTCTTTTTTTTAAGACCTCAAGAGAGTCACTTACAAATTTATTACTTTAAGGTTCAAATATATAACAACGAAGCTTTTTAGTAGTTCTTTGATCCAGACGGGCTCTTTTGGGCCAACCGGGCTTTTCCCAGTGACAGATCCAAAACATCGGAACGGCTTCCACCTCCAGATTACTCGTGTTAACTTCTCAATTGAAATCACATCCACATTTTTACTATTACTTTTTAGGGTTTTAATAACATGTATACCTTCGGGGTTTGTTTTGGCTAGTTATTGTTTTTACAAATCTATTTCAAATCTGTTTCTATTTTGTTTTTATTTCTTAATTATTTCTGTCTTTTTTTTTTTTTTAACTCTACGCCTGCATTTAAATGTGCTGCATAAATGAACTGAATTATTTCACAAATCCTATATTCAGTCAAACCTTTCTAATAAGTGAAAAAGGTCGAGGTTAAATATAAATAGTGTTTTAGATTGCAAAAAAAAAAAAAATGATGTGGGTGTATTTGTGCAATAGTGGAGCGTTTTTTGTGGATGCCTCCATCGAATTATCATCCAGTAGGAGGATATTCAATTACATTTTTAATTAATTTTATTAGGATTACTGTTCCCAAAAAAGATGCAACTGAATCTCCAATGTGTCCTTTAATTATTATCTAATTTCCTGTGAATGGATAAAAACCCAGTAAGGTCCTTTAAACCTGACCTTAACGTGACCATAACAGAAGCTCTTATTGATTTAAACTCGGGGTTCGGTTTACAAGCCCCACCACGGACACATGAAACTACTGTGTCCAATTGTTGGTTTTTATCTTAAAATCCCATTTTGGCATTGACATCCATCCTTCACATTATATTTCTTTCCAACACATCATTTCTACGAGGAAGCATGTGGTTGTTACACAAGCTGCTTTGGGGCCCTTTCTTCCTGGAAGGAATCAAAATCAGGCAGTCTGCTCATCGAGGGTTTGGATGTTAACTTGGCGGGATAAGTCGAGAGGGAATTTTTGGAGGAGCGAGTGGAGATTCAGATTGAATCTCTGAAGACGCAACCATGAGATCACTTCATTTTGAAACGAGAACGTTAAAACCGCCACCGCCGGGAGCATGTAGGGCTGCCGGGAAACCGCAGAGGTCGTCAGATTGACCTGCAGAGCTCTCAACATCATGTAAACAAGTTTAATTAATTGTAACAGATCTAAATCAATGTAACCTTAAACTAGAACCTCTGGCAACTGTAAAAAAAACAAACAAAGAAAGCCGTTTAGCACAGCGGAGGTCTAAAGCTAATTGCAGAAAAAACATCTTAAGAAGAAAGCTATTAATCTTTGGGTTTTAATATAACGGTGACATTTGTTAGGTACGCTGCTACACTTGTAAATGTTTAATAACAGGTGTCGTTCTTTTTCTTTGTGCCCTTTCGTTCAGTTTATGGATAACACACAAAAACAGGAAACTGAAAAGGTTAAGCTGGACCACCAACAAGGAAAAATAAATAATAAGGGCCAATAAAGTCCACAGATTCGTGCAGGAGTTTATTCCCTTCAAATAAATATATCTCTTTGGTTCCTTGCATTACATTAAGGGCGGCACGGTGGTGCAGTGGTTAGCACTGTCACCTTACAGCAAAAAAGGTTCCGGGTTCGAATCCGGTCCTGGGCCTTTCTGTGCGGAATTTGCATGTTCTCCCTGTGCTTGCGTGGGTTCTCTCCGGGTTCTCCGGCTTCCTCCCATCATCCAAAAACATGCACCTCAGGTCAGGTTACCTGGCGCCACGCTAGTGGCAGCCTGCTGCAGCAGCTCCCCCCTGAGAGCCCCCCTGCTGTAGTGATGAAATTTCCCCTCGGGGATTAATAAAGTCTATAAAATCAAATTAAATTTTGTAATCCAGTTTTGAAAACAGGGCATCTGCTCTCACGTCATTTGTTTTACTTTCTATTCTTATGTAAATACATATTCTTCAACTTACAAGAGTACTTCAAACAAGTTTGTAAAAGAAGTTAACGTGAAAAATAAAAACAGATCTAAATGTCGAAAGAATGCGAGAAAAAAATAAATAAAACACTACGAAACAGTTTTAAAAATTTCTGGCAGCAAGCTTAAGCTCAAAAATCTTATTTTCCTCCTCGAGTCTTAAAATACTACGAGCTAATGAATTCCATGACGTCCTGTTGAATGAAAGCAGCGGGAGGGATCGGCGATCGGACAGAACGACCTCCACCGAGGAGAAGAAAGGACTTCCACTACAGCATGAAAACAGCTTATTTGTTTTAATTTCCATCAAGTTCACGAGTTGGACTTGAACCAACATTTATGCTGCGCGGCAGGTTATTTTTCCTCTCGTTCTTCTTTGCCAAAGCAATTTGCCTCTTTGTTTTCCTTCAGATAATCAGATAAAGAAATCCCAGCCGCGGGGGAACCGCAGCTCGGCTCCCGCCTCTGAAAGCCTACGTCGAGATTTAGAGGGAACCCTAAAAACATCCAGCCAATTATGTAGGCAGGGGTTATAAATTTAGACGTTCTATTCAGTAATGTTCCCGAATGGAATGACAGCAGTAAAACCACGTCAATGTTGCGTGTTCATTTACATCAACTTTCGAATGGTTGTCGTCCGCGCGCGGTGGCGCAGCGCTCAGATCTCCAGCGTTTCTTTTTCTATCAGGTCATAAACACAGCGTGGCGATAAGCTTTCGGGACCTCAAAGAGGTTGAACATTTCGTCTGTTCAGAGCAGAGAAACCACGTGAACTTCAAAGAGGAGGCAGCGCTGGAAAAGCTGGTGGCGGAAAGATGAATTGATGATTCACGTCTGAGTGCGACGCAGAGACGAGACGTCGGGACTACTTTCCGTGCCTCCGTCAGCACCGTCGACTGCATGTAAAAGCGGACGTAGCTTCCGACGCCGTAAAATGGCACCGATCCGGAAGTGCCTGAAGCTGCAATACCACCGAGTGCCACTAGACAAACGCAAAAAGTGAATACGTAAAACATTTAAAAAGTGAAAAAAAGTTTTCATTTTGATGTTATGATCTCTTCAGATGGAGACGCATGACTAAACAAGATTTTGAGGAGTGAATTCGTGGTTCTTCTGCAACATCACAAGCAGCAATTTAAAACCAAAACCTTTGACTTTTGTGCGATTCTGTGCTAGGTTATGTTTACAATAATACAACATATCATATTACTTATATATAGGTCGTATTATCAACTTTTAATCCTAAGGGGTAGACGAAAGGCTGTGGTTGTGAATGAGAGTGAGACTGCTGTGTAAAACCAAAAGGTCACAGGAGGAGGTCGGCAACCTTTGGGGTCACATACTGTTTCTCTTTAAAGTACTGTGCCAAACCAAAAGGTCACAGGAGGAGGTCGACAACCTATGGGGTCACATACTGTTGTTCTTTGAGTCATAAACAGGAACAAATTGCTGTAACAAGGACTCCAGGGTGTGAAGGAAGACAACCACTACCTCCACCAACCAACAAAGGACACATGACTTTTTGGTGTCCGGACTATAAGAAGACTGGGTCAGGAGGTCAGGAGGTCAGGAGGTCAGACTTCGTGAACTGACACGTACTCTGTTGCGGTCAGGGAAACATAGTCTGGACCCAGAGCTCTGTAAACTGGTTATTCTGCGGCTGTTAAATAAATATCTTGAAGCCTGACATCTTCTCCTATTGCCTCATTAAAGAACACGCAGGACTGGGGGCTGACACATGTACTAGCAGGAGCCCAAGTCCAACACTTTCTGTTCTTCAACCGTCAATATTTTTACAGCTATAATGTGTGTATATATACTGAGGCGTGTGAAAGGTGTATGTTTGTATAACCGGGGTGATGTATATTTTCATAAGTTTTGCCACCAGCCTGCACAAATTGCTAACTTCCTCCTTTTTTTTTTTTTTTTATAAAACATTAGCACAGTTTCACATTGTTGAAGTTTCCCACTTATTTCATGATCTCGTACATTTGACCACAATCTAACTTTAAAATGCCTAATAATGAGTCCAAAACTCTCAGGAAAAATTTGCACTCCCAAAAAATAATTAGTTTCAGAATATATTCACTTCTAAAATACAAATTGAAAAAATAATACAGTGGAGACAATTCACAACCTAAAAGAGCAACGCGGGCTGTTTCGGAGAGCGATATGCCAAAATGTTATCTACGTCGTCCTGCAAATGATTGTTTGACACGGATTTTCACCACATGGCAGTGGTTCTTTAGAGAAACTAGAATACTGTAAGGTTGTTGGTTCAATTCCTGGATGGGAAAGAGGCACATTTGCTGCCACTGAGCAAAGCGAACTACCAATTTACAGAATTAAGCTGCTGAACTGTGCAAGTCTCATCCAAATATTTGTGAAAAGAGGGCTTAGTTCTTCAGGGATAGTTCCCACAGTTTGAAAATAAAAGAAAAAGAATCAAACTGATAAAAAGCATTTGTTTAGTAATTTCTTCATCATTGAAGCCAGTTTCAAATTAGAAGAAGTCCAGACTGATATATGTCGAATTTGCCCCTTGGAAGCACTACGGAAAGCTCGGCACAGAGTCTTCCAGCACTGAACCGTCTGATGGGAACTGCATGTTCCAGATACGATAATTCCACCCGGAAAAATTCTAAACCCCGTTTGATAAATATGTGAAGTGAACGTCGCTGCCGTCCACCTGCGCGACTTCTCGTTAAGCGTGTTTGAGAAAGACGCTAAAACAAAGCAGGACAAATCCAAGAAGCAAAAGATTTCATTAGCCATCTTCAAACAGATCGTGGCGCCTCAGTCGTACAGAGCTTTCCTGATCCGATTAGAAAAAAAAAAGTTCCTCCTCAAACACGACAAGAGGACATTTACAATGGCTGAGATTTTATGTTTAATGGGTGATTTTTGGACAGCTGAGATGGAAGAAAAGCTGAGTGGAACCTAATCTTTGAATTTACCAGAGAAAGATGGACTCGTCCTGAAGTTTTGAAAACGCTCCACAGCAAATATTCTGCAAAATGTTTCCTTTCGTATGACATGCAACTCAATTTCATAATGAAAAGCTCACCTCTCATGGGTGAAGGGAGTCCATCTCTGATGATAGGTGACTGTTCTCCTGAAAAAAAAAACCAAAAAAACGCAGTCAAAACACACTAATATGTATAATGTATGAATAACAATTTTGTTTTTACTCACATTGGGGCAAAAGAACAAGGCTGAAATACAGAATTTAGAAAATAACTATATTTAGGTGTCCACAGCAGTTGATGGCAGAAAAGCTAAACTCATCAAAACACTTCAAAATTGTCCAAACAACAAATACAGCAGAGAATCGAACACATTGGAGCATTAATTATTATTATTATATTTTTAGCTGCACAACACTTCCAGTCGTAGTTGTTAAAAACAAAGAAGGCGCAAAAACTGCAAAGTCAGATATTAAACAAAGATTTCAACAAACTGGATCTTCATGTTGTGTCCTTTGGTTGTAACTTCATCCCCAAAAAAACACAAAATTGTCATTTCCAAGAAAATGAGGTCGATAAATTTATTGTTTTGTACGTGCAAATTTTTTTTTTACAACTGAGAAGCTCAAGCTCTGAGGAGTGTTAACATTTTTGGTTGAAAAGTCACGGAAAGGCTGTAAAATAAATTGTTTAATCTCAATACGAGAAGCTGTGGCAGCAACAATACAACACAATAAACTCGGAATCATCAGAAACCCACATCAGCTGGAGAATAATGATGCGGCCGCAAATACTTTAAAATAAATTGTTTTGTTTTTCTCTTGATAATGAAGTCCTTTATCTTGTGGGTACTTACTGATAACCCAAATTCATTCATTTACATCACTTTTTTTTATGTTGTGGAATCATCTGGTCTTGTTGCTAATTTGTTTGATTAATAAAACATGAGAAAACTATAACAAAAAAAAGAAGACAAAAACAAAACAGCCAATATAAGACATTAAAAGTGTGTAAGCAACATACTCAGACCAAAATATAATTAAAAGTGCATAAAGTGCCGGCGATGAGAAGAGATGAGGACGGGATGAAGTTTATCGTCTATTCTCACGGTTTGAATGAACCTGTTGCAAATAAATCAGTTAATAAGCCGATCAGTTTATTAAATAATTGTTTCAGCGCTCGACCACTGCAGCACAAAACCCCCGAATATCAAGTCAAAGACTGGACAGAAGCACTGTTCAAATTTAGAAAAAAAAAAGTGACTAAATTTTGACTACATTTGTGTAAAATATGAGCTATTTTGACATGGTGACAAAAAATGTAATATTAGTTTTGCATTTAGTTGAAGTGTCACGAATCTCTATATTTTCTAAGAAAAGACCGGTTTAAAATGTAACATTTTTTGGAAAGTGTTTTAGTTGTAGTATTATAACCAGTTGAAGGTGAAAGCTATGAGAAACATACAAAAACCCAACTGTGATGCGAAGAGGTTGAGATCTGACAGGAGGCGTCACAAGTCGCCACACACATCTCCGATGGTCTTTCACACTCACACACGTCCAGGTGTAAATACACACCATGTGGTTGTGGGGGTCATCATGCGTGTGCTCGCCCTGCTCCTCTTCCTCATCTTCCTCCTCCTCTTCCTCCTCCTCCTCCCCCTCGGCTTCGCTGTGCGCTCTCTGCTCGTCCTCGTCTTCCAGCTCTGAACTCGACTCCTCCTCGTCTTGCCACGCCTCCCCGCTCTTACACTCGTCTGCTTTAATCAGATCTGCGCAAAGACGCAAAAGAATCGACATGTCACGAAAAACTGATGCCGGCTTCTGCGAGTTTAAATGAAAGGAGCTTCATTGGCCTTTCTGGTCGTGTAAACCGAAAAAAACAAAACAAAAAAAAAACATTGAAAACTCAGAACCAGAAAATCCAGCAGTTTTGTTTTGGCTTCGGGCACCCCGTCATTCACACTGTATATGCTTTCAATAAAACTCTGTCCTGATGTTTCTTAGAACTGGACACGAACGTAAAGGTTTCTTTCTGGCAATGGCTGCGATTGGTTTGGTTCAAAACTCTCTTGATCGTACCGTCGGCAGCACAAGCATCGAATGGACGCGGCCCACCGAGAGTTAAAATGGCCCCACCAGGGAATTTCCAAACATTTGAGGTGTACGTTTGCACATTTTTTTTCCAAATCCGTCTTAAAACAACATTCAGGTCTTTGCGTAAACATTGGCACATGTTGTAAAGTTTTGCTTGCTGAGACCATTTCTTCTGCTGATTCTGGTCATTAGCGGTTCAAAACGCAATACGCTGCAATAGAAACAATGTGGGATAAATTGTGCTGTTTAAACTCTATCTTAAGCCCGTTTGACACTTCCAACAGTCTGAGTTGGGCAAATCAAGTATTTACTGAAGAAATTGGTCTCTTCAGTGAAAAATTGCCTGTTACTATCCATCCATTGGAACTGCTGTCAAGGGCAACACAATAACTTTGATTTTGGAATATAACCATTTCATTTGATGAACATTGACAGCCGAAACCACAAACTTTGGATAAACTTTGGGAGTATTGGAGTAAAAACTGGATTTTGTCCCACTGTCTCTTCCACTATAAGTATGTAGGAGACCTTATGAGGGCTCGGACAAACCGGAAAAATGATTCCAGCGAGAAAAACCTGTTTCTGTGTTTCTATGGGAACCTGACAAGCTACAGTTTCTGGTGTGCTGCTGGCTCCTGACCGTGTTGTTAGCAGTGCTAGCCAGACGACGACCAGAGGAAGCCGGTGTCCAGCCGTCATAATGAAGACAGATTGATCTTTACCTCCTTTTTTAAACTGTATGTCAGCAGGATTACGGAAAAACCACCAGTCCGATTTACATGAAATCTGGTGGAAGGGTGCAAAATGGGTCAAATAACCACCTATTACATTTTAATGTGGGTCCACAAATTATTTTCCACTTTCCTTTAAGCATCAAGATAGGGCATTTGTCCAATTAAATTCCTTACATCCTAAAATCCATTAGATGGTAGTAAAGTTCAGTAGTGCCAAAACATAGGCCATTCTAGAAATTCAATGTGATCCAAATCCACATTAATGGGTACCAGTTATCCTCTGGGATACACATGCACGTGGTGCATCTTACCACAGCAGCAGCTGTTATGGAGGAGGAAGGGCTTTCATAGCGGAGATGTAAGGCCTCATCTAAGCTTAAGCATATTTTGACGTCTGTCAAATATTTTTCTAAAAATATCTAGCATATATACAGTGGATGTGGTTTGAGTGGACTTTTGGCCTTGGCAAAGGTCTGCCCTTCTCAAGTCTTATCTTCACTTCCAACAGCCCCCATCTGTGTTGCAAATTTGTTCAGATGGAAGCTTTGGTCTTGTAGATGCATCTATTCCTTTTATTTTTTTTTTACTTTAAAAAGTTGATTTAGTTAGTGTGTGTTGTGCCTTTGAACCACCAGAAGAATTTGGAATAAGCATATTGTACCTGGAATTGATTTTCAAATGCCACATGTTGGTGCCTACCCAAGGTCTTACCTCAAATCCCATGTCCATACCAATAAACAAATAAAGATAATGCCGTGTTTGGAGTTCTGGAGAATCTGGGTCCATGTGTCAGAGCTCAAAGAATATGCAATATCGTTGTTTGATCATTTTCAAACTTTTACAAGTTTTAAGAAAAACTATTTTGAACTGAGAATGTGCCTTTTTTTGTTTTGTTTTTCTGTTCAGGGGTTAATTCAGAAAAACACTCCCGTGGGTCGTATTTGAGGGAAGGAAAAAAACCGACCTATATGGTTGTATGGGGTTAGTGTACTTTTTTGGAAAAAGTACAATTAATACGCATTGCAAGCATAACATTAAATACTTCCTCCAAAAACGTAGAGCGGTGCTGCACGTGTGGACCCTGAACAAAGAGGAAGTAAAGCAGATCCCTTCTCAACACACATGGCTTCGAGGCTCCAGCTGTCACGAGCAGGGAAAAAGTCTCTGGCGCCGCCTATGCATCAGAGCAAAAGCAGACCTCCGAATCGTGGCAGAATTTTAGATGTGGGCTGTCATTCAGAAGTCTGGAATCAGGCAGCACAAACACACATCTTTTCATACTTGGTCATGTTTCCTGAGGCTGCGTCCCAGACTCCTGCTGCAGATACAAATCAAGGGTTGTTCGGCTCCTCAGTGCTTCCAGAGAAACATGGTCACAACTCAACACTGCACAGGCCGCCTGCCCTTTCGTCTCATCTCGGATCCTGTTTCAGCTTTCTTGCATTACCGCAGTTCTTCAGAGCAGTAGCGAGTGCAAACACACACGGGTACCATCTTCACTGCTATGGTGGGTTGATTGTGATAATCAACCACATTCTTCACTTTCCACCACGTGACATGAAACATAATCTGGTAATGTGGTCGCGTTTAAACAAACTTTATTTGGATGATTAACGGTTGTATGAATGATATTTAGCTGGTTAGTACAGAAACAGTGTTGTTTTGTAAGGCTTTGACGTATTTAGTGTGATATCTTGTTAAAAAAGAAATGCTTTTCTGTGATTTAAAGCCCTCCTTCACGCAGAGAAATGTGTTCTGCCTAACGTTACTTCTCCAGTGAGCCTCACTGTACTGAATGATGCATGTTCAGAGTTTGACATGAGAAATTCTTCCGTTGAAAGTTGGAAGTGTCTGTCAGCTCAACTAAAATCTGAGATTAAGAAAAGACACGTTCGGGATGGTTGAATTCATCACAGTTGTGCTTTGGGCATAACATGAAATAAATCAATCGAGTGTCATGTCTGACGGATTAGTCGGCAACTGTGCTTTGCACTGCTGATTAGTTATTGCTGTTAGCCGTGTACTGCACATAGTTATTATGTACGAACGTCATGACAACACTGAGCTTCCAAGGATTTCTTTGAACTGCTCTTTTTTCTCGGACCGAATGAACGTCCGACAACCATTTTACAATGAAAAAAAAAACTAGAAAAGAATTTGGTAAACAAGTTATTTATTTTGGGGTTTTCTCAAATCAACACTTGGTCAAAAATATTCATAAAGCACCCTTGATGTTTGGTAAAAGAGTTCCTTGACCACTCGTCCTGGCAGAATTGACCATGTTTAATCAAATTGATTGGTTTCCTGGCACGGAGTTGACTTCTTTTTTTTTTTCCGTTTTGATGTGTGTTTGTGGTCATTGTCTTGTTGTGACCACGTTTCAGCTGTCTGGCTGATAGTGTGAGGTTATGATGAAGGATTATTATTATTCTCCATTAGTTCATCCTGCCATTTGTCCCCGGCAACAAAACAGCCCCAAGAGCATGATGGCCAAAACGCACAGTCGCTGCATGGCCCGCCTTAAAACAGTTAGGTTAGCTCCGGTTAGGATACCTCAATCAAACTCTTTATGCAGGCACAGAAAAGCTACTGACTAGTCAATCATGATCACCAACAGGAAGTTCAGAGTCCTTGGCAAGTTCAAAGAAAGTTAGATTATTAATTTAGTGACGCTGAAAGGTCCTAAGTGGACGTATGCATGTTTTTGACCGAAAATGTTGGCAGAAAAATAAAAGTTCAACGAAATCATTGAAACATCAATATTTCCATATGATGAGTGTATATGCATTTCTGACTACGTGTGACCTCTGTGGCAGTCTGAAACTAGAAAACCACTTGTAAGATCGAGCCCGAAGTTTTCGTTGGACGTACATGGAGAATAGTCTTTACAGTAAAGTAATAAATTAGCCATTTTTTTAACAATAAAAATACATTTTAAGAATTTCTAACAATGCAGAAGAACTCTTTTCGACATCTTCAAACATGACTTGAAAAAAATCAGTATGATTTACACATCCATCTCTCTAGATGGACGTTTTTCAGTAAATATTGCTGAATGCATGTTCATCTGGTTTATTTCGGCACTGTGGCTGTCATTTTGAACTAAATCTGCCCTCCGGCTCGGGATGTTTCAGATGTCTCAGGTCAACCACCTCAGAAATGTGAGGCCTTCTGTTCATCGCAGCAGTCTATCCACAGCCTGACAGCAGATGGGAGAATATTTCTTGGCCTCCCTTTGGTACCTTATGTGTGCCGTTATCCTCTATTTTACATTAATTATACTTAAGATTTGAGCCACTAAGTGGCATAGACAGATGTCAGAGTGAAGATTTCCCCCAACGGCGCGCTTGTCCAGCTGAATTTTAATTATTTTGATTGATTTCCATTTGAGATTTTGCTTTGGTATGTACAGTATAGTTTTTATTGTGCTGTGTTTGGTTGTTACTGCTCACATAAAACCTTCTCTCCTTGGTTTTACGGCGTACTCCGCAAAATAATGTGGTTTATAACGTTAATTTTTGCTTTCCTTTTCAAATTTAAAAGAGTTAAAAAAAAAAAAAAAAAAAAAAAAAAAAAAAAAATCCCACAGCATGCAAATAAAAACAACTTCCTCTAGTCTGCTTGTTGTTAAGGAAAATTGTCTTTCTGTTTTTGATGTGTTTTTGTGGTATATTAAATACAGCATGCATGATGTGCAAATTATATACAAATCACACATGGAAAAAATAATGAAAACATACAAAAATCCTATCTGTATGTAGAGTTGTATTAGTATTGGGCCATTTGGGGAAGCTTATTTTCCCATGTTTGAGGGGTTTTGTATAAAAGTTCATTTTGTTATATGATATATACAAAATTTAAACTCGTATGATTTATAGTACTTTTTTTTTTTTTTTTTTAACAGATAATGTTTCTCTTTATTGTAAAGGAAGAAAATGCGAGCAAAATCCAAACCAGCCAATAACAAATGAACGGATTTTGACTAGTTTCCAGCCAATCCGAAACCTCTATAATCTTGTTAACTCTCCAGATAACTTAATCAAACAGCTGGTAAACTTTCTTCTTTGGAAATTGTTTTGTTTGTCTATGTTCAAAGAACTACTGCACTGGTGCTGAACCGACATATTCTTCACATAAATTGTCCTTAACTGTTACATACTGTTAAAGCAGCAGACATATCAATACATCGATCTTTCTTTCATCTTCTGTTAATGGTCAAACAAACACTTCAAAACTTCAACACAAGAGAAGCAACATCTCAAAGGCTGTTGATACAGTTTGTTACCTTGGAGATATTAAGTACTTCAATAAAGATATTTTTGTCTCCGTGCTCAGAAACCTTTGGTAAAATATGACTCACCTCAAAGCTATCAAACCAAGCAACAAACAAACAACACGCTTTTCATCAGGATCAACGAGAGCTCTTCATGCCAAAACATTACAACAGATCCAAGACTTACGAGACTTTTATGAGCCAAAGTCTTTAACGAATTAGCTACATTTTTAGATTATTGTAAATACATTAATGTTTTTAATAAAACATTTTTTTTTATTTTCACTGTCTCTCTTGTAGAGGGATGATAGACGCTTGACCTGACTCTTAAGACAGCACTTCTGTGTTGGAAAGATTTGTAATGATGGAGACTGCAGATGGGATACAATATCAGTGCATTTGAGCCAAGTAAGGTCAAACTGCAATTGTTGACCTTTGCTTGTAGGTCTCTTATTCTTGTTGGCAAGAAAGGCTCTTCTGCTTCTTGGCTTTTACGACAAATTTCAGGTATTTTCTGTTCCTGTTAGTGCACACAGTTCAGAACAAATTAACTTGTTAAATTTAAAATGATTGTTTACTTTGAGCAGAGGCAGTTAAGGCTGAGTTGAAAGTCAATAAAAAAAACAAAAACATAAACTCTCCACATAATAAAGAAGGAAAATGCAATATATTTTTTTATTGTTATCCATAGCATTCCAAATATGGTACCACGAATTTGATCAAGCGTTGATGAAAATAAGATGGGGCCTCAGTGTGTCTTTAGACAGCAGCACAGGAAGTGACAACCCTGGGATAAGACATATTTTATTTAATTTCTCTTCATATGACAATTCTATTTTTCCTTCAGGGGCACAAGTGGCTGTCAGAAGGTTCCCGAAAAGGAAGTGAATTTATCACCAAACAGCTGAGGGCCCCTAAAAACCTTTCTTTGAATTTAAGCATTTATGTTTAAGCTTATTATATTTCTTAACAAAAACTGTGGTTATGATTTGATAATATTTCCCACCTCTTTTTGACAACATTCCAATAGCAGCAGGTTCTTTTATATAATCGAATAAAATAACAGGTTTTTTTCATGTTTCGGTTTGCCGAGTCATGATGAAACACAGCGGAGCGTTGAGTTTTTAGCTTTCCAGTTTGAAAGATCACTCGAGATAATGTAAACGGGGCTGTAGCGAAGAAATTTCCCCTTGGGGATTAATAGAGTGAAATAAAAAAAAAAATAAAAAAAATCAAAGCCATGTGGAGTTTACAACGTCCCTTCGGTATGCTGGGTATGCAGAACTCAGCAGGGAATTTTGTTTTGCCCACGTGCTATCGAAGAAGCAACAATCTTTCCCGTTGTGAAAAACACCCAAAAATAGTTTTTTGTAAATGACAACATTGGAAGAAGCAGAATATTGAAAACTTTTATCCACCAAACGGGGTGAAGTGTCACTGTTTGTTTTTCAGTTGTTTTTCTTAAGCCCAGCGCAGAGCAAAAGATTCGTGAAACCGTTTTGGAGCATTTCAGGGAAAAGTAGCAGCAGTGTGAACCGGCCCGTCACAATCAGACAGCTGAGTCGGCGAGGACTCAGCTTGTCAAGTCGCAAGTGGGCAGTTTTACAATGTAAGGAACAATTTTTTTTTGTTTTTTTACGATGAAATAGAGGAGACACAAACTCCCCAAAATTTGACAGAAATTGACAGCACAGAAAAGATCTCCTGTCTTAAGTTCACGGTGTGAATTTGCATAAACGTCCTGGGTGTTTTTCACTGAAGCGCCCATGGGTGACTCCAAAATTCTCAAACTTTTCTGTTTTAAAAAAAAAATAAATCTTTATGCCTTTTCATCGCTGCTCAAAATGCAAATGTTACAAATTATATTCAGTTACGAAAAAGACTGCAAAAAGCCAACAGTTAAAACTGAAGTGCAGAGAGTTGTTGCCGTGGAGATGTTACGTTGTCCCGTCTAGTTGCTTTGGAGTAAACTGGTGCATTTTAAAAATGCGGCGGACTGGCGAATGGCGAGATGTTGCTAGTTTCAAATCAACTTTCCACGAACCTTTGGCCTGAACCGGCCCATAGGTGCACGGCACTCCTTAACACATGTGACCATGACAACGGTGAACTGAGGAAATAATCACACTAAAATAATGACAGTACATTGCTTGGCTTCATCTTACTCATATTCCCATTATAAATATATGTGATGTGTGTGTTACCTGTGGCGGTAATGTGTGGGTCTTCTGTGATCTGCTCCAGTCTACCCAGCAACGCCTCAATGTTGGCTTTAATTTGAGTCAGCTCCGACTTGATCGCCTGAAGCTCTGTGCTTTTCACTGCTGATAAGAGAGACACAGAAAGAGAGAGAGAGGGGAAAAGAGATAAGCGCCCATGTTCTGATTAATACGTCTACAGAGAGTCCAGTAGATGTTTACATTTCTGGGGCTTTCTGAGAGATGCTTCATTTGCTATGAAGGGGGTGGGGGGTGGGGGGGGGGGTCTGTTTGGTTACACGTGGTTCCTCTGTTGGTTACAGAAAAGCAGAGAGGTCAAGAGGATATAAACTCCAGAGAAAAGGTCAGGTAATCACCAAAAACACCAGCATCCATCTTTTAGGGGATCCTGCTGCGGATCAAAGTGATGGATTACTGTTTTGCTCTGCAAATGTTAAAAAAACTTATTCCTCTTGTTTTTTTTTAAATCAGGTCTCCCTTTTTCACACTGAAATTTCAAGGTTTATTCTGATCAAAACTGAAGGAAGCTTATATGGATTTTCAATATGTTACAGTAAAAACGAGGTATCTTTTTTTTTTTTTTACAGTATTTTGAATTTTACTATTCACAAGAAAAAATGGGACTACAAACTTCACAGTTTAGTAAAGGCCGGATTTTCAAATACTGAATGAAATACACCAAAAACATTCATTTTGCATTATGCTCACTTATTTACTACTATTTTATATTTTTTTTATATTTCTGATTTAGTAGTATAGCCTATAAATTCACATTATATTATGACTTTTTTTTTTTTTTTTTTTTTTTTTTTTTTAAGGAATTGAAGTTTATTTGTACAGGTTGTTAATAATGCAAGTAAGATTTAGAGACCAATTGTCTTTCACTTGTCAAAGAGCTTTACCCACATTCAATTTAAAGAAACATCAAGAAATTTCTCCCTTTTTCACACTTTTTTTGCTTTACTCTACGACCTACCAAAGACATGCAGATAAACATGAGAAAAATACTCTGAATTCCATCACTTTTCAGGGTTACTAAAGCATTGTTTGAATGAGCTGTAAGAGCACCAACAAATTCCTCCATGCCCGAATGAGACAAAAAAACAACAACAACTACAGCCTTGAAGAAATGACACAAATACCAAAGCATACAGAAATATGGAAAGCACAGATTTGATGGAAAACGTTAGGTGGAGAGTTAATACTTTCTCTTAATGTAAGTACTTCAACCTTTAGTGAAATCCTGAAGAATGAAAACAAAACTCACAAATTTCCAGAGTAAACAACTTCAAATACAAAAAAAAAAAAAAAAGAGAAAGAAAGAAAGGGTGAGGGGGTGAGGAGGGAAGACAGATAAAGTGATGAGTACATTAGTGGCAACAGAACAACTGAAGCCATGCAACACATCTGGTGGTTATTTTTGCTAAACACACATTCAACAGTGTTCCCATCCACTCTTTCCACATCCCTCTTCCTGTTGTTGTCCTCTCTTTCACTGCTATCACCTTACTTTGCTTCTTCACTGTGGACATCTGTCTCACTTTTTCTGTCTGTACTTCCTGTCTTTCCATGTTTTGTTCATATTTCTCATTCTTTGTTTATTCTCTTTTTGTTCTTTTGCCCTCATTTCTCTCAGCATTCCCTCATTTGCGTGTCCTCGTTTTTTCTTTCACCCTTATTACTGCATTTTTGACTCGTCATATTTCGTCTACCACTTTTTCTCCACCTGCTTACATTTTGTAGTGTGTTAATTGCTAATTTCTAAAAAAGATTGCAAGTTTGCACAAAACCTTCCAAATGAAATTCAACAGCCATCTGACTGTCAAACAGAATGTGTTAAGCAGGTATTATATTGTATCTACTTGAAAGGCTTTATCCACGTTCAGATGTTAATTTTGGCAGGTTGTCTTTGGAAATATTATTATATTTATTATTTAAGCAAATGGAAAACGTGAAAAATATAAAGCAAAATGTTAAAAGCAAGCTCAAATGTAAAAATGATTTCGACTGACATGAGAAAACCAAATTGGCTTCAAGAATCTTAAGTTCCCTCTAAAAATGGTCAGGACCCAAATTATTTTTCTTGAAATGAAACAAAGCTAGTCACTTCATATACTTTATATCTCAGCAACATAAAAATATAATTAATTGTAAAGCTTAACCATTTTAGATAGATGCAGGATGTATTATCATAGCACATCTATTGACCAGAGTAAATAGAGAAACACATCATCTGCATACAGTAGAAGTTTCATCTCAGCTTCCAGTACTGAATGGATTTCTTTATCCAGTCAATAATTAACAAAATGTAAGTCTTTGTAGGTCTAAAAAAAAAAAAAAAAAAAAAAAAAAAAAATGTGTCTGCCGAGGCCTTACGTGCATCAGGATGTCATGACAACCATGCAGTCATTACCGTTTGGATATTTGGTATTAAGACTGACACTGACGAGAGGACCGTCTGAGTGGATAATGTTTCTTGGCCAGCATTTCAAAGTTTATCTTTCCATCAAATTTCGCAACACATTTGGTCTAAAAGCTGTTTCTGCTTCCTGCTTATGTTTTAAGAGAAGTCAGATGTTTTCATGCACTAGGGAGGAGGGCGGGGGGGGGGGGGGGAATTAATTATCCCTGAAGTTAGATGGAGAGAAGGGCGAGCGAAAGGCATATGGGAAGGATTAACCTGTTGATGATTTGACAACTTAAACTGGGCAATCCATCTTAAGTGCTGCTCGGACCTCCCTAACGGCATCGCTGTGTTTTAGTGTGCAGGGAGTCAACAAAATAAACTCATCTGGGAGGCCTGCGGTTTAATAACCAAGCATTTGGCAAGAGGTTAAGGTCAGTCAAACCTTATTTAGACCTAAGATCTAATGTCCTGTTTGTTCCTTCAGCAATAATTAAAGTGATGATGTTAATAATCAGTTGTCTGGTTTATATTGGACCACCTGCTGGGTAATCTTTACTTTTGACGAATGAAGCCCCTCTTATTCACTAACTAAATACTTTCGCATGTTTTATTCCATTATGGATTGTGCAATGCGTACACAATGCACCTGGAGCATCTGTCAGTCAACAGCAAGATAAAAGATTACAGCTGATGATAATTGAAGATAATTTCTCGTCCGTAAATAAACAAATTATGTAATCACGCTCTTCGGAAAATGATTTCACCCAAATTAACTACCGCTGAGATATTCCCGATCTAATCCAGGACCTGTCAAAGTTTAAATCGAAAAAGCTCTTACTGCTACATCTGCATGCGTTTAAAGAATTAATTGAGCCTTATATGTGAAACATTAAAATTCACGTGGCTGCAGCACCAAATTCTGGTTGAGATCCTTGTTATGGCTGAATGAAGGAGAAATGGCTGGCAAGAGCAGATCTTTACTGATAGACGTGGAAACATTGAGCAGTAGGAGGCAAAACATGTCGTGGTCAAGTATTCCAGGTTACGTCTCTGTTTGTGCCAAAAGGAACGGTCTCGAAATGTTCTGACCCCCATAATCATGAACGTTTTACAGCCCCTTATCTCCAATATAATCTGTAACCAGGACTGGTGTCAATTCAGTGGTTAAATTCAAATTTTATAATGTTTTATATGTGATTTAAGGACCTTCTGTGAGCACAGGTGACTTCACATTGACAGTGCTGAAACAGTAAGTATTAGCAGGAAAAGTATAAACGCGAGCGTTTTTTTCTATTACTGTTCAAAATGATGTAAATTTGATGAGTACACAGGAAGACAGTCAAACCATTGACATCAAAAGTGCTTTTTAAACTCGAGACAAAGAGACATTCAAGGCATCTTGGCAGGATTAAAAAAAACAAAAAACCCTGCTGTTCAGAAATGGAGGTTCAGGTTGAAGTCAAATGTGAAAGGAGCTGACATGGTGTCGACATCTCTCTTCAGAACCGCAATCTGAACACGATTTTAAATGAATATTTAATGAGCAGAATGCAAAACAATAAAGTGACAACAGATGCCCTGATGTTTGAACCTTCCGCTGTAAACACAAAACTTGAGCGATAGATGAAAGGGTGGGGAGGGGGGGGGTTGGTTCAAAAGACTCAGAAGATAAGAGAGAAAATAATAATAGAAATGGAAAAGGGATGTTTGCTGGTGTGATGGTGGTTTGTATCAGGATATTCAACAGGATGATGATAAGCGGCCACCAGCAGCGACGGTTAGAAAACTAATAAGTAGCGACATTAGCTAACAACACCGAAATTACTTGTGAAAAAAATGTTTCTACTTCGAATTTCATGAGAAAAGTTGAATGGGAGTCTATGGAGCCGGAGGATTTTTGGAGCCGACCTCTAGTGGCACTCGGTGGTATTGCAGCTTCAGTCACTTCCGCATTTTTCAGACCCGGAAGCTACGTTCACGTTTCGATCGGGAAACAATTTCTATTTATACAAAATGTTTAGATTCAGTTTCTTTAAATTTGACTAAGTTCCTATTCCTATTCCTATTACTTGTTGTAATAGCAAATTTTTTTATCGTAAATACTCAAATCAATGCAATAGCTTTTATGACACAATAATCCAAATTTAATTCATTAATTTCCACACGTAGACAAGTTGGAACTCACATTTCTGTTTGTTGCCGTTGCTGGTGGTGAGAACGGAGGCGTTACGCGCCAGCAGTTTGACTGGCAGAGATTTGACTCGTCGCACGAGAGGCACCGTCACCCTCTGCCGCTTGACTGGAACCACTCGAGGAACCGGAGACACCCTGCCACGGAACTCAAACAACCTGAAGAAGAGGGCAGGAAAAGGGGAAGACAGGAAGGAAAGTGAAGACACGGGGAAGTCAGATAGAGGAAGTGAAGAAAAGAACAGAGGGTTGAAAAGGAGGGAAAAGTTGAGATAGAAGAGAGGTAAAGAGCAAGAAAAAAAACGACCAGTTATTTATCGTTAAAAAACGACTTTCAAAAATATATAAACGATTTATTACAGCAAATTTTACAGCAACGTTTAAATTTTTTTTTTTTTTTTTTTTTTTTTTTTTTTTTATCCCACCTCACTTGGTCAGGCACCATTAGCCTGAACTTTAGTCAAGTCAAATCAGATTTATTCATATAGCACATTTAAACACAACAAAGGTCAAATCAGGTGCAACACTCAAACACTCTTGATGATAAGAAGAAATAAGCAATAAAAACAATTAAATAAAACATCAGAAGCGAGACTAAGCCAACGCGAAGCAAGAAGAAAGAAACTGGCTTTAACAACGGGTTCAATTTGGAGATCCAATTTAAAGACAATTAAAAAATAACACCCAGGTTCTTCACATGGGGGAAAGATTATTATTATTATTATTATTAAGTGACACCACTGGAAGGCGAGCACGATGACCAGCAAAGATCTCCATGACCTTTCCCTTGGCTTTGTTCCAACAAACACTCAACAGCCTGTAAAGTAACAGTATATAAATGCAGGGTTCCTTAACTCTCTCATTAAACATGAGAAACTTTTGGGACAACAGCAAAGTTGTAGAAGCCACACGGTTGCTCTGTTATTGTCTTTATGAGAATAAATAGTTGCACCAAAACAAAAGTTCCAAAACAGTTCATTATTTTTGCAGAAAATAAATTCTTTTGATTTTCTGGGGGTCGAAATTGCCGCAGTTTGTTAATGAGACAATGTTTTACTGATGTTTATGGTAATTCCAGCAATTAAAAAGATCTGGTTATCTTTTATTGGACGGGACATCTACGTAAATAAGGGTGGCTTTAGACATTTTAAGAGGAAAGGATTAGTTATATATTACTGTCACATATTTTTGTCTTTTCGTGAAAAGCACAAAGAAGAATCGTATTTTTGGGGGATTCCAACATGTGACTCTGATTATGCTGTGGTATACCCCTGATGATGTGTTTCAACAAATTTATGAATTTTTGGTTTGACATGCGTAAATCACATAATTAAAGATACACTGCCAGAACAGTGTAAACGCTGCACATCATCTGATCAAATAGAGAACCCGTGTGATTAATGTCACCTTTGTGAACGTGTAATTCTCAGTTTCAGCCTTGTGGTCGCATTGAAACAATTACAAAACACAATGAGACTGCCGAGGCAAAACATATGAACATCAAATGTCTGTAACCTAACTGCGGTTATGTGATGGCTGGACGTGAATCACGAGACATATGCATGAATTTATTGTCATTTGCAGTGGCGGCTGGCTCGTTATAAAGCCGGATGAGTTTTCCCCTTTAAATTATTCAGAGAAATAAGGCTGCTTAAACATGTTAAAACTCATTTAAGTAAAAATGTAATATTTCCTAATTATCAGACACAGTTGGTTATTTTCGTGTCTGTCAGGTATAAAAATGATCAGCAGCTAAATTGAATTTAAACAAATATTATTGAAGAGAGAGAAAATAAGCCAAAGCCATTGGTCCATTTTAACATGTTGATAAATTAACATTACAGTATTTTACGTGATTTTTTTCTTGCTTGGTTTTAGATTGGATCAGCGGGAAGGACGCTCTTCATGTAAACGGTTGTTAAACTGTGGGGAGGGTGGTGGAGGGGGAGGGGGGGGGTTAAAGTTAGGCACCAGTTGATTGACAGTGAAACAACCAAACATCGCTTCCCTTTGTCTGATCTAATCTAGCGCCAACCGTGTTCCTGTTCTCGCCGAGTGCTTTCCTACATCGCTGGCTAGTCTAAGTAACAGTAAATGAACCTTCTAATAACACTGACCGTTGAGAAATGGGCCCAAAGACAAGAGTCAGATGATGATACAGCTGAGCTTCAAAAGTCCAACAATCCTACTTTAACAGTAGTAAACGTGAGCCGGGAGCAGCTAGCCATCAAGCGAAGGGATCGTTGATGTAGCGTTAACATCAGCAAAAAACACCTGTGGCTACGATTCAGTAACTCCAGAACAAACTGTAATGCTGCGACTTCCTGTGTCTGTTTCAAATTAAAAGCCCTTGTTTCAAACTGAAAGCCCTCCGATGTTTCATATCATCCAGCCACAACAAGGTTTTGACCAAATGTTGTGAATCCAACAATTGACATTGGTTAAATAAATCGTTGTAAATAACAAATAAATGGGAGTTTTGGCACTTTTAAGCAATGAATGACCTAAAGAAATGAAAACTGACAAATATTTGTTTTTAGTTATGAGACCACGAAGAGCGAAACCTAGACTGTTAAAACATTGTTTTGCACCCAACAACAATGTTTGATTATGGCCAAGCGTGGTCTGTTCCTTTGTTTTGTAACCACAGCCAGCTGGGAGTGTGGTAGGATCGCTCCCGTATACATCAGAGCTCCACAGCGTGCTGTAAAAACGTAAAGACAAAGAAAATAAATATTTCCAAAATGGGGGCGGATATGCTTTCTGAAAATCGTAATCGCAAAGACTATTTTATGGTATATGCACATGCTTTTTATTGACTGTCATAAATTGGGCAACATGTTCATGCAGCTCCTGTCACACATAACCAGGATAAACAGCACTGAGGTGACTGCGGACTGTATTTTATATTCTTGTTTACCGTTAAGCGAAGGAAGCTTTAGTTCGGTCTGATTTACGGTCAATGGGGGCGCAGAATAATTCAAAGACTAATCAATTCTTTTCAAAAAGCAGAGCAGATTTAAATAATGAAACTTCATTTTGACACCATAATCCAAATCAGATCTCACCGTGGCTTGATATGTGGATAATGCAAGCTTTTTTGTTTTGTTTGTGTGCGAGAAGGAAACTGCCGTTCTTTCAAAGCATGTAACCGAATCCTGTGAACCCCAAGGTTAGAGTACACGTCGAGTCGTGGTTAACAAAAACAAACTCATGCGTCAATCCAAAATGTATTTCATGGAGACAGGCATGTCATGAGTTGGGATTTCAACCCCGGGTCATGATAATTGACGACAATTTGGGGTGACCTGTGTTGAATACAGGCAATTTTTATGTCAATAATTCTGGCAACATTGACCTCCCTTCGTCTTTGGCTTCACTGCATCCGACTCCTAACAGTTCTTTCTCTTGCAGTTTTAACCATCCGGGACAAGCAGCAGTTTGTTTTGGTCTGTTTTCAATAACTACCGTCAAACAAGATCCAAATTCTTAATCAGAGAAACCAGATCAGCTCGGGTTGTTACAAAGGGGTCATAAAACTGTGAAGTGAGAGGTCTGATAATCCTCACAGAAAATCCCTCCAGATGACAAGGTGCTTTTGCTCCCCTACCTTAATATAAAATAAATCACAGTAAATCACATTGTGTTGATATATTATTATTATTTTATATATATTATTATATATATTGATATATATATCATATTGACAACTTAATACTACCACATGGACGATCCTGTTCTACTGCATCACGCAAGGAACCACATCTCTAATCTCCAGATTTAGAACGGGAGATGGATGAACTGAGATTTCTTCTCAGGTCATGTTGACTTTGATATACACAATGAAAGAATAAACCAATGAAAAACACTCAAACAAATAAACAGGATTCTTCCCTCTTGTCTAGTTCTTTTTGCTGTAACGCTTTCCAAAATAAAAGCTGAGACTCGGCACTTTAACGTCGTCTCCAGGTCTTTTTTTTATATTTGTATTATTATTTCAAATTGAATGGACTCAAGCAAAGAACCTAAATAAGACTATGTGTGTTACTGTCGAGATGTATAGGCTACAAATGGTAGAGAGGACATGAGACTGACAGATGAGACGAGTGTAAATCATGGCGGACGTATGCGGCTCAGCTGGTCGGCATGTTTCAACAACTGTTAACACAATATGTTCGTCCAACAAAGTTCAGGAAAAATTTCTCTCACTTTGGAATAGCGGTTAATTCCAGTGGATGAAACGAGTTTAAAGATGCCAGTTTGCGGCAGGAAAAGGTCATCGGGTTGGTTTTTCCAAGCGGGTTGGCTCGGCCGTCCCCGACACCAACACCTGAAGGTGTATCAAGTAGGTTATGCAATGTTTTAGTGGGAAGTGTTGTTTTTTGTTGTTGTTCTTTGTAAAGGTAAAATACAAAAATTTAAAACAAACATTTTGTTCTCACATTCTAACAATATTTTTCATAACATTGATGTCCTATTGTTTTTAGTAGCACTTTAAAAAAAAAAAAAAAGTTTTTATCATTATACAAATGTTTTGTGTAACAGCTAAAAAAAAAAGAAAAAAAAAAAAAGAAGCTTGATTTGTACACGTGCAGGGAGACCGGCTAACACGTGTAACTGCCTGCTCTCGGCCTAAATGCATACGATAGAGTGTAAATCAACCGTGTGGGAACTGTGGCTGTTTTATATACACCAATTTTCGAAGAATAACATTGGACAGGTTAATAAACTTTGATCAATTCCTAAATATCATCATTTGGTAGGAAAAACTAAGTGTAAGTGGACAACCTAGTCTGCATACTTTTGCGTCCTTTGGGTCGTGGTCTCTGTTTTTCATCGTTCTCCACCTTCGCTTCACGACAGCATAAACCTGATATTTGTTGTGGAAACAGTTTTGGGAAGGCCCTTTTTTTTTCTTTTTTCCCCCCCCTGTTTCAACAAGATTATGTTCCAGTTGAACGAAGCCAGGTTCATCAAGGAAGTGGCTTTTTTTGGTTTGGCTTGTCAGGCCTGGGCCGAGCCCTGACATCAACCCCGCGTCCGACACCTTCTGAGATGAGCTGGAACGCAGAATGCGAGCGAAGGCCCAACCTCACAAATGATCTTGTGACTGAATGGGAGTAAACCCCTGCAGTTGGGTTCCAAATTCTGGTGGAAATCATTTCCAGAAGAGTGGTTTGGCTGTTAATCTTACGAGGCCAGAGAAGACTAAACTATGTATTTGAGGTCGGTGTGCTGGATTTGTATTCACAAAGGAACTTCTTGTTGAGGTCAACGATGACCCTGCATGTTACAAGAGACGGCCTAAACTAAGTTGATTTTGCTGCAGGTTGTTTAAGTCCTGCATCCTCTCTACATTGATTCAACTTTTTTTTTTTTTTTTTAAATAAAAGCATTGAACATAGGCATGGTCAACAATTCGGACACTGCTCTTTGTGCCTTGTGTTATAATGTTATTCTTATGGTTAACATCTCTAAATATGTTTGTCATAACTTTGCGGCATTTGCATTTTAGGTTTGGTCAGGCGAGAATCACACCATGATTGTTTCTAAATTTGTAGCATGTAAAAAAATAAATGACAAAAAAATCAACTTGTTTTTTCCGTGAGCTTTACATAAAGATAAAAAAAAAAAAAAAAAAAAAAAAAAAAAAAACGAGCCTAAAAATAAAGAGCACACAAGTTCAATTATTGGGATAAAGCAATAAAAACAAGGAAAATAAATCAAAGTTTACTTTTTTCAATCACCAGAAGATTTTATGGAGCTTCTTTGTTCAATTATCTGGTAAAATCACAAATGCGTACGTACTGGTGGTAACAAAAGCATGTGAGACACAGGTGCTGATGTTGGTCAAGAGATCCAAATAACTTGGAATAGCAACTCACGGAAGGTATTACTCCCCCCGCCCCCCAGTCTCAGAACGGTTTAATTGCCCTCATAAAAATATATGTCAAGAGTTTATTTGAAAGTCTCAAAAGATTTAGAGCCCCTTGGAGTGCCGCTTCTCTCCGTACTTTTTGGTCTCGACCTCGGGAGCAATTGGATGGTTCGAGTCAGATGATCTAAAAGTACCTGGCAGCAAGGCACATGTGTTTTAACAATGTCGGATAAACGAGGCGAAGCCATTCAGTGGTTGATGACCTCATGGGAAAAAAAAAAAAAGGAAAATGAATTTAAAAATAAATAGGTTGTAAAAACTTTGGAATTGGAATAATGTCAGCTCTCTGGTTGCTGCTGCATTGAATAGCTTTCTGAGTCCAGCGTGCCAGTGAGGGCAGCAGGTTTGAGCTTTTCTGCATCGTCCCGGGAGAGAAACGGTCAGCCATTATTCCTTAAACGATAGAAGGACACCTCTCTTACAGCACTGAATGGTTTAGGGCCAAAATACATTTGTGATCTGCTGCGACCTTCTGAACCGTCCCGACCCCTCAGGTCGTCTGGGACGAGTCTTCTTCCTGTTCCCAGAGTCACAACTAAACATGGAGAAGCAGCGTTCAGTTTCTATGCTCCACATATCTAGAACAAACTCCCAGAAAGCTGCAGGTCTGCTGAGACTCTCAACTGCTTCAAATCAAGATTGAAGACTTTTTTTTCCCTGCCTTTAATTGAACCAGATTCAAGGATGTTGATCAATTTCCTGCATTTCTGCATTTTATTTCTGTTTTATTTCTTAAACTGCACTGCAACTTTTATTCTATTTTTTTAGCTTGTTTAAAGTTTTAATGACTGTTTTTAATGTTTCGATCAATGTTCTTAATGGTTTTTAAATGTCCTTTTTCTTTTGCCTCATGTTTTGATGCTTTTAATGGTTTTATGTGAAGCACTTTGAATTGCCCTGTTGTTGAAATGTGCTGCACAAATAAACTTGCCTTACCTTTCAAATGCGACATTCAAAATTCATGTCGCAGTCAATGGCTACGCCGGCGTTTTTCACCTGTTCTTTGGTGTTGTAGTTTTAGGAGGCCCGACATCTATTAATAGTCAATAAAGTACAACAGGTAAACCATGGAATAAATGAACTAATCAGATGGCCACAAGAAGCAACAGGCAAGCTTTTGGGAATCTTTCTGTTTCAATTATTCGCTTATTTACCTCAAAACTGGTGACTTGTATGTAAAGGGTTCTTTCAAATGTAAATCAAAGAGCCGGGGTCTGACACAGGGTTCATGGGGGTTACATACCCCATCCCATCCCATCCCATATTTTCATGAAGGTCTTTGATGTTTTGAAGATCTGCTGGGTAAAATAAATTCACTGCCGTGGTTCGTGAAGGGAACTATCCCGAACCGCAGCACGCTGGCCTCAGAGGAGGAAACTGTTCTTAGGGACGCTGTTCAAATTAAGTGTTGACAGCGAGCCAGAATAATTGGAGAAACGGTACAATACGGCTCCTAATAGGCATGAAAGTGTTGGGTAAATTTGCTGGAAAAGTCAGCACATGTAATTCGTCATTGCCATGTGGGCCAGGGACTCCGACTCGTTGCATTTCAACCACCGAACATGTGAAAATCAGCACATTCTGCTCAGGTTACCTTTAAAGTGTCCGTTATTCAGAGCTGGTTTTGTGGCATTCATTTTTTTACATGTTTGAATTTTTCCTAATAACTTTGTTAATACACTAAATGAGCTTCACAAAACTGTGATTGTTGCACGTGTTGTAAATTGTAATTCAGATACTGGCCTTTAAAATAATGGTAAATTTTTTTTTTTTTTTTTTTTTTTTTTTTTACCATTATGATTACACTACTGCTACTGAGACTATTGCTCTTTCCTTTGTTACCCGTCCTTGTCTTGTTTTTTTTTTTTCAATTAAAGACCCCTCCCAAGGGTCGAAGTGAAATGGTTTTATGTCTTGTGCAATGTAAATATAGGTACTGTCATAATGTCCAAAATCCACACCACTGCACACTTGTGAATGTCACAGAATTTGGGGGGCCAAAGTTGAACTCTGGTTTCAAAACCTTGCAGAAATTCAGGACAGTCTGTGTTTAGTTTGTGCATCTGTGAAGGAAACAGTTTTCACACTATCCCGTCAAAACGTAGACTTTTATCTGCGTAATATCACACTTGCGATTTTTGGAGAGAAACCAGCGGACTCGCCCAGATGCCCGAGAATTGACAGAACGGGATCATAGCATTTACTGGAGGCATCCAACCCTTAAAAAGTCCCACACTGGCTCCAGACAACATGCCATGTGTTTAATAAAACCCATGAAAGTTAGATTCTTTGGTGCCCCCGCCCTCATTTGTTCTAACCGGAATGGTGATGTATTGTTCAGAGAATTAACATCACAACTGGTCTTCCTCTCCAGGACATTGAGAAGTCTCCATTACCCTTTTTTTCCCCTGCATTAGGCTGGTTTATCTCAAAACAGACGGAGCTTAATGCGCTTTGACAGGAGTCAAGAGGGTCCTCGGGAGAGTTGTTTTTCTCCCGCAACCATCACCAGCTTCTGTGAAACACGAAACCTCTCCACCACATAAATTTCTGCATACAGTGACACCAAATAACCCCGGATTGTTTCACAATTTCTTTTCTCAGAGTAAATGCGACGATGTAATCCTCAGATCGGAGACACGTACAAGTTTGACGAGCGGATGCATCGTAGCAGATTTCCATCAGCTGGTCATTCGTGTATTTGACACTTTTCGAAAATAAAACGGTGCCAAATTTGGCACCCGAGTTATTTATTTTTCCTTCATTAAAGATGAAAAGATTTGATTTCAAAGCCACGAACTTCCATAAAAACCCGTTGAGAAATACACCAGTGGGTGGGTGCAAAGATTGAAGCACGAGAAATGTCAAGACCGCAGATGCAGCTTGTTTTTTTTTTTTTTTTCACTCGTACATTTGATTTGATTTTGATTTTGATTTTATACACTTTATTAATCCCCGAGGGGAAATTTCTTCACTCCCCCTCTCAGGGGGGAGCTGCTGCAGCAGGCTGCCACTAGCGCGGCGCCAGGTAACCTGACCTGAGGTGCATGTTTTTGGATGATGGGAGGAAGCCGGAGAACCCGGAGAGAACCCACGCAAGCACAGGGAGAACATGCAAACTCTGCACAGAAAGGCCCAGGACCGGATTCAAACCCGGAACCTTTTTGCTGTGAGGCGACAATGCTAACCACTGCACCACCATGCCGCCTTTTGTGATGCCTTGGATGATGACTTTCACCTGGTCTTGTCAGCAGTAATAGTTACCACACTGTGACTACGACTGCAGAGGTTGGTGTAAATTTGACGGCATTTGACCAGATGTTGCTCAGACCGGTTTCTATCGAGAGGCAGGTGCAGGGAGAGAAGCCAGATTATCATCTAGTCCAAAGATTTGGTCTGAGATTTGTTACCGTTAGATGTAATTAATCAACTGAGTGTGGCTGTCCTCCATCTCCTGCTACAGCAATGCGCATCAATATTATTAAAAGCTTCTGTCCTAGCTCCAGTAAATCAACAGGACGACACTTATCTAATGTTGGTGTCTTCTTTCTATTACAGAGTTGAATGAGTATTTAAGTAATTTTGAAATTCTTGTCCTTTTCTTCTTTTTTTTTTTTAACTATTTATTGTCACTAGTTTTTAATCCAAATCCAAATGCGCTTCAATCAAACATGAAGATCTTCATTTTTGGCGACAGACGATGGGATGAAAAAGGTCTGAGATATGCACACGAACAGAGCACAGCACAGTAATGCACATGGAGCAGCGGGAAGCAATAACTTTCATAATTATACTCATATTTCATGCATTTTTCTCGCCCCTCTGGATTTCTTTCTTTCTTTCTGCTTCCCAAAATGTTGACACAAAAAGTCAAACACAAGATGTGCACGTACGAGGTCACAAAAAGGTACAACTCAGGCGCTGATGTCGATTAAGTGACGTAACTTGGAATAGTTCCTTTTGAAAGCTGCAGCTTCCTCCTGCTCAAAGCCCATCACCGCACTGCACTCTGTTCCTGAGCAACAGGTACCGTCTCCAAAACCTTTGGGTGACCAAGTGGAGACGATTCCCTTTTCGGTAAACTCCTCAGATACTAACTTACTGTAGTTGGGACGCTGTTTTGCCCACCGGTCTGTCATACAACCTTTGGACACGCTTACACAAAGTGAATACTAACGTGAGACTTACCTGAAAATGAAGCCTCACGATTCAAGTGAGAGTTTGAATTAAAAGTTGTCTAAAAATGCCTCGGTTAGGATTTTTAAACCAACCGGACGTTTCCATGAAGGTAACTGTGTACTTCACCCTTCCAGCTTCCCATCTCACACAATCCCCAAATACAAGCAGGGTCTTTTAACACAAGATATGAAAATCATCTTATCCACACCGTTATCAGTATCATGTACCGTGTATTGTGCATCATCTAATTCCCAGCAGTGAGCTCTCAACACGGATTTCTTTCAAAATGATGTGTCTGCTGAGTTTTAAAATTGTTTAAGTGCAGGAACACATGCACCTGCCACAGCTGGTGCACAATCTCCATTTCACCCGACTTCAAAGACAAACCCAGAGTCTTTCCCAAATGAACCATCCATCTATTTCTTGATCTGCCTCTTCTTGTAGCTGGAGTGAATCAGTCAGTGCGTCCAATTTTTTGTTTTTTCTCAATCAATGATACCAAAACCAACTAGTTGTCCCGTCTATACACTCGTCTTATTGTTGTCTTTCACTGATCTCACGCACCGGCAACATGCAGTGTTGAGACTTTACTGATTAAACTGTTAAGCTCACTTGCCTTATATAATAATTATTATAATGTTCTTATATTGGACCTATCACTTGACCCATAAAAAAAAAATCATTTTCAGCAACGAGTAAATTCATATTTTTCATATCCATTTGTAAAAACCTATTATTTTTTTGTATTATAGGAAAGTCAAAATATCAGAAAATGTACTAATTTCTACCAACACCACTGACATCCTGTTATTCTCAATACCAATTTATTTCATGTAGCAAAAACATAACTAAAAAAAAACACTAAAAAGATACGAATGTTCAAACAGATGGTGCCTTGAAGTTACAAAAGATTTAGAAAAAAATAGATTGACTACGATGACATGGCACTGAGCCAACAGCACGGGTTACTGAACGGTCCACAGTTTGGATTGCAAATATTTATGCGAACAGGGTTTCCAGATTTCAGTAGTCTGTTTCACACCAGGCTAGAAATCACTAACACAGACTGGAAAACTTCCCCACAATATTCTCCCCACATGGCACGTTCTTTTGGCCAACAGTGTAAACTTTGTTTTATACTCCTAAATAAATATGACCGAGCTAGCGGAGTTTAGCCCGCAGATCAGGCGTGTCGAACTCATTTTAGTTAAAGGGCCACATACTGCCCACTTTGATCTCAAGTGGGCCAAACCAGTAAAATCATAGCATAATAACGACAATATTTCTCTCTGTTTAAATCATTGGTGAAGGTTTTTGGATGATAAACCCTATTTTAAGGTCTTTCTACAATAAACTAGAAACATAAAGAGCAAAAACTCAGACATCAGCCCACTGTTTATGTGCCTGGGCTCTCAGCGAGCAGCGAGCTGCTGCCTCCGGAGCAGACGTCGCATTTACGCTGTTTTTGAAGCAATTACTGGATCGATTAAAAAAAACGTACGAAACGTTTGTACTCATAAACCTCCATATTCTCATAGATATGCAATTTATGTCTTTCTGTAATTTTCACACTTAGCAAAGTCATCCGGCGGGCCGAGCTGGACCGGATCTGGCCCGCGGGCCGTATGTTTGACACCCCTGCCGTAGATCGTTGTGTCTATTGTATCCAATTCTTTATTTTATGGTTCTCAAACTGATGCTGATACGCCTCCTTTGTTTTTTTTTGGTTTTTTTTTAAGTTAAACATTCCAGAAATGTGTAGAGATTTCTGCCTTCATCCTATTTGGGGTTTATCTGGTATTTTTCTCACAACCCCTTTCAAACATGTTCATCTTGTAATTTACCTGTCGTGATGTCAGTCCGACTGAATCTCGCTAACCTCCATTGTGATTGACTTGCTTTGCATCAGAGCAATCAGGCCTGGTTCTTCCTGTTAAACGTAACACTCCCCCCCACCCCCCTCCCCACAAGGTCAAAGCTGTTTTTCTCCGTTGTCATCGCAGCAATCCAGCGAAGTGCCTTAAGCCCGTATTCGCTCTGCTGTGACTGGTCAATAGAGACATGTTCATCTCGTATTGGGTAAAAACAACACTCAGGCCTCAGGCTTCTTCACGGTTAACGTAATTAACCTTCTGCTGAGAGCTGAAACAAAATCCATGTATTCAAACCCAGACTACAGCCTCTCTGGCCCGAAGCACCGTCCTCCCTCTTACCTGTCATAGAAGTCTTCTCTGTAGTAATCATAGTCAAACTCATAGCCACTGGGGAGGGAAAAAAAAAAAAAAAAAAAAAGCACAATAGAATGAAGTGACCGTCCAAAACAAATGTGATAGTGATTTTCATAACACCAGGATGAAACCACATTTATAACAACACATGGGAAGAAAAATATTTTTGGGGTTTGCATGCAGTTTATAGTTGCACTTACAAACAGAAAAAAAAAAAAATACAAAAATGCATAAAACAGGCAATAATTATAAAACTGCAGGGGGAGAGACAAAGAAACCACAAAATACTTTATCTTGCCCCAAGAGACGGAGCAAGAGGCATAAAAAAACAAAAACAAAGACGACAGAGAAGTGGGCCGTGGAGATCGAATTCTCGGGAATTATGTGCAGAAAATGTAATGGTAACTGACACAATTTACAAGTGCTGTTAGCACACATTGACTTTTAGCACACGTGGCCCGAATATACAGCGATTTAGAAAGAGAGAGGAGTTCGGTTACAGAGTTTTGGCTGACACAATAAAGTCAAGAACAGCTTTTCAAATAAAATCGAATGACTGTAACGTGTAGGCGATCACTCATATCAACAAGTCCAGAGGGAATTACTGGCCCAACTTTGCGCTTCTCTTGAGCTTTATTCTGTGCTGTAATGAAAGGAGTTACGAATAGATTTAAAAAAAAATAATTGTTTTTGTCCACTCCCGTTACAACTGACGCTGCGTTATCTCACCAAGGTGTGTAATACACCCATCAGTCCACTAGGGCGTACTATGTCAGTGTCTCTTATTGTAACTCATACTAGGTGTGAAAAGTACGATGCTTTAAGTTTAGGTCTCAAAAACCACGTGGAAATGTTCAGGAAAAGATCACTGTTCGGCTTAAAATCAGTAATTTGATGTAAATATTGTTATGGACTTTATCACTTCCGTCACATGACCCTCCTTCCTTCAACTCTAGTCATAGATGCGTGTACTTTTCACGCCTAGACGAGGCAAAGCGTGACACTGACACGGCATTCTCTAACGGCCTGACAGTTGTATTACACGTTTTGGCTTGATGTCAGGCTGATTGCAATCATTTATTTATTTTTGCTTCCAGTTCAAATCAACATGGAGAAAGCTCACAACAAAATTAAAAAAAAAAAACCAACCTCAATAAAATGTCCTTAATGTATGAAAAGGCTGTCAAACATTAAACCTGACGAGAACGTTTCTGCACCTTTTTGAACAAAAAGTACCAGTTTGATTTTTCACTGTAATATTTGAGTGCCTATATTTGTTTATGTGCTAAGGGGTATTTGTGGTCACGTTATTCTCTTGCTGGTCCTCTTTTTAAAATTCCCTTTCACGAGGTTTCAAAAGTAGATCTGCTTCAAAATAGGAGCGACAGACTGATCAATCAATCAATCAACATAATTGATTGCAGTGTTTGTACCTGTAGAGAGAAGCTGCTGATCGCTTCAGGGTCACTTTGGGTCTGGTTGGTTTCGGTTCTCCTGCCATGTTGATATCTGGAACGCAGCAGAGGAAGAAAAAAAAAAAAAAAAAAGGGAAAAAAGCAAAATAAAGGAGAGTTTTTAGGAAATAATTGAACTAAAAAGTCAAACGTGGATCCGACAACCCAGAAAACTCTGTAGTCTTCAAATGTCTTTAATCCCCCAAATAGTTAAAATATCTATCAGACAAAAGATTCAGAGACATTTCCAGAGTTGGAGAGAAAACGTGATGTGCTGTAGAGAAACTGCCATCTGAAACAGTTGATGTGTTGTCTTGTGATTTCCACCAGAGGAAGCTGTTCAACCATTTTACGACATCTGTACTTCTGTCCAACTTCTCTTTTTACAGTACAGTCAGCTGTTCAGTAAGTCAGTCAGCTCCCACTTCCAATAACAGCATCATGTGTAAAATTGGCATTCATAGATAAGTAGAAGATACATAAAAGTCAAAATAATAATAATAATAATCCCCGGGCATATTGTTTGATACTTTCCTGCCTTATTTGGCATAATGAAACTACAAATACAGAAATCTTTTAGGAGGAATAACACACCAAACATTAAATGTCCTGCCTTAGTTACAGGCCTGTGGGGGGGGGATTAAAATATGTATAAACCACCATTTCATAACTGTTGCATCAATGGCCAAATAAACTGAAAAAATGTAGAAGAACTTCAAACATATTCATGTAAATTATTGTGAAGTCAGTGAAGAATTGAGGCAGGAAAACTCAATGAATGAGACAAATATATGTTGAATGTATGTTTAAGAGACAAAGTGTCAGAAAAAATAAATAATAATAATAATAATAATAATTCAGCATAAATCATTAAAATGTTGGCGAAAATGTAAAAATGCATGCAAAAAAACAAGAGCACAAAAATGTTGCTGACTTGTCGTCTGACCTTGAATCTACCGTGTTCACAGCTGCTGAATGAAGCCGAGCTCAGCACACTTCAGCGCCAGATATTCTTCTTGAGATACGTACGTTTCTTATTATCTACATTCATGATTTCATCCTGCAGGTACCTTCTCAAAATGATTTACACTTCACAGGAATTTTAAAAACATCAAAAAATATATATATATCAAATTTAAAAATCAAAGGAATAAAGCAAGTCGTGTTTTAGAAGATGAAGAGAAACCAGTGAGGATAATAAACGGACGGATGGATGAGGACGGAAAGTGAGTTTTCAGCAACCAGAGGCTGAAGATTCAAGCCTTTTAAAGTTCACCGTGAAGGGAAGTATGTGTGTGTGTGTGTGTGTGTGTGTGTGTGTGTGTGTGTGTGTGTGTGTGTGTGTGTGTTGTTGTTGTTGTTGTTGTTGTTGTGTGTACGTGTGTGTGTTTGAGGCAGTGATCCAGAACTCTGACCGCAGCCAGGTGTGGAAATGGCAGGAGTCCATTGGTTTGCATCACACACACACACACACACACACACACACACACACACACACACACACACACGTTCATCCAACCAAAGCAGTTATTGACCCTCCCCTATATGACCTAGGGAAAAAAACAGTGCAAACACACACACACACACACACACACACACACACACACACACAGTCCACTTGTCTCTCCATATGCCTCATTGACTTCACCTGTGGGATCCTGCTCATCAGAGGGGAAGTCCCTGAATGCAGCACACACACACGCACGCACGCACGCACACGCACACACACACACACACACACACACACACACACACACACACACACACACACACACACACACGGTATCGACTCTTGCGATGAATGTCTTTCAGCAGCAAGTCGTTTCTCTCCGTTCATGAACACTTCGTGCTCCTGCTGATCGAGAACAATCGAGCGTCGGCGGTCGTCGGCTGTTCGCCAAACACGTTATGAATCAATCGTCCTCTCGGCTGCCGACGTCACCTCGGAGCGCTCGGGTCACAGCGGCATCGCTGCGGTTTCATCAAAAGTTCCCCGCTGAATGTACGAAACCTAAACGTCTCACCAGACTGAACAAAATCTATCAGTAAAGTCAAAGATATTTCTTTGCAATTTACGCATCGATACATCTACGAGATCAAGTCGAGTATCTATCTGCAGTTTAAAGCGCAATCAAGTCCTATCTTTTTTCTAAGAGCAAATTCAGATAAAAAAAAATCCGTGACGAAATGATTTAAAAACTTGTAACTCATCATTTTAGCGTGTTTTAGTTTCGGCAGTCGTGACTGTACGGTGAGCCGGGTTCTTGTCGGAGGTTTCTTCCTGCTCAAAGAACGCTTTTTCCTTCCCTTCGTTGGAGATGTTTCTCCCTTAAAGGAGAGTTAAACTACTCTAAAATGATCTTTTCTTTGTTAGTTGAATATATATATTAGTTTTTTTAATCTTTCTTTTAATATTAGCTGATTGGTAATGACTGTACAACCATCTGCATTATCACATTACATGTATTGTTTGCCAGTAGTGATTATATGTAAAATAAAAAAAGAAGAGTGACGAGGTAGTTAAGTGGTAGAAAAACACACACACACACACACACACACACACACACACACACACACACACACACACACACACACACACACACAGAGCCTTTTGGGAAACGTACCCTGTAATACTCTGCGTATGTCGGAGTGTGTGTGTGCGTATGTGTTGCCGAGTGCTGTTAGCCAGATAGCAATTAACCTTTCAACCCAGAATGAGTACACTACAATACACTTTCCCACACACACACACACACACACACACACACACACACACACACACACACACACACACACGGAGGGAGGCTATTAAAGAAATGTGCTCGCGGCTGTTCAGCGACAGAACATAAACCCGTGGAGTTTCTTCACACTGGCTCGCTGACAGGGTGCTCAGGGGTGTGTGTGTGTGTGTGTGTGTGCGTGTGTGTGTGTGCGTGTGTGTGTGTGTGTGTGTGTGTGTGCGTGTGTGCGTGCAGTCACAGCATGTTGACAGGATGTTCTTCGCATCACAGGACGATCTGGTGTCGAGACATCGATCCATCAATTCAGGATATTTGTTGTTGTTTCTTTTATTTGAAAGGAAATGAAAATCAAATCCAGCATCAAGCGGCAACGTCTTCCCTCAGTCCTGAAATTAAAGTTTCAAACCATCATCTGCCGCAACCGCTCTTTCCGACACATTTCTTTCCACCGTTCTGATGCTGTAATAGCTGCGGTAGATTTATGAGATGATGAACAGGGTTTTTGGTCGGCTGTGATAATCTTTTCCATGTTTGGTCTCCTGTTTGTAATGTAGCAGCAAATCTCCGAGCGCCACACACGTTTTGCCGCGAAGCGACGACCTACAGCGACGTCACCCGCTGCCGTCTCGGCCTTTTTTTTTATTTTTTGCTTTTTTGGAGCCGGATGTGACCATATTTGGACGAGTTGTGGATCTGACTCGATCTGATCTGAGAACCCTGAGGATCGTAGAAAAACTGACTGCACCACCGGCCTGTCGATCAAACAGACACGCCCCTAAAACATATCGCCATTTGCGGCCTAATCACTAATAAATAATGCAACTGTTTTACAATCGATCGCCAGAAAACAAATAAGAAGGAGTGACTTTAGCTAACAACACCATAATAACGAGTGGGAAACATTCAGTGACTTTGTATTTCATGAGAGAAGCTGAATGGGAGTCTATGAAGCTAGAACCTTTTTGGAGACGACCCCTAGCGGCCCTCGGCGGTATTGCACTGCACGGCATCTATGCATTGGCCCCAGACGTGGAAGCTACATACACTTTCATACACATGATCTGTGGTTTTAACAAAGCCTGGTCGAAACCTGTTCTTCTTCTCTTTTTAGTTGTTCATTGCTGGTTGGCTTCAATGTGCATTACCGCCACCTACTGGCAGCAGTGAAACATTACTACCAGGCGCTGATAAAAAAAAAAAAAAAAACAGGAGAAATAAGACACAAGATAAAAGAGACATAAACTATTCGATTACAAAGTTTTTCATGACTTTTCAATAATTTGAAAATTATAACCCATCTCTAGTAAAGAAAGAAAAATAGAGCTGTAATTATTTGATTTTTTTTTTTTTGGCATTGACTCACCCAGTGTCTGTCCAGCCAGCACCCTGCCGTTCTCCCCGATCACAGCCCCCCTGGCGTGCCTCTCGCTGGCGTACTGGACAAAAGCGTAGCCTTTGTGCACGGAGCAGCCCAGCACCCGGCCATACTTGGAGAAGATGGTCTCCACGTCCGACTTCTTCACCACCGCCGTGTTCAGGTTGCCGATGAACACCCGAGAGTTGATGGATTTTGGGTCCGTCTTGTTGGTCACATTGCTGGTCTGGACCTTCAGCGACATGCCGGAGAGACGGGCGACGGAACCGACAAAAGGGATGGACTGGGAGGGCGAGACGCAGAGAGACATGTATCTGGGGAGAATAAAAGAGAACGGATAATTGCTGTCAGTCACAAAGACGGATGTCATGGAGGACAGCTGCAAACGGCCGCCTTCGTGACGGACGTTCGTGCTTCGAAATGAACAGAAATCACCGAACAAGTTGGAAAAGTATTCGTCGGTACATCCCTGTCGAGATAAAAAATAAACACAACCTTATAACTACTCTTATATAATTTGACAAACTGAACGAGAAGCTTTATAAAGTCGCCATGGACAACAGATACAGCGGGAATAACTCAAAATAAAATATAGATAAATATATATTGCACTTTTCTTGCCAATTTATTGTCTCATTTACAATTTAAGCATTTTCCATCAGCGGGAGCAGATTGACGTGATTCTGAGATATCTATTTTCAGAGCAAAGTACCACACAAAGAAAATTTCAAGGTCGAAAAATCGACCAAATGGTCAAAGCCCTGTCTGGACGGGGACATCCACAAAAAAAAGGACCCCGAATTTGAGAGTGAAAGTGTCCCAGTAGATTTCTGCAGCACATGCAACACCGAAACGCAAGTTTAAATACTGTAAATACTTATTTAATACTTGGAACGCTAAAGAAACACCAGATAAACAAAATGTATAAACAATGCATCTAATAACCACAGTATCATCTTCAGCTCTACTCATCCCTTAGAAAAGAACATTATCCATAAAACTCTAGATTTCTAAATAGTTACTTCAGCGAAAGGCAAAAAAAACAAAAACAAGCTTGAGTGAATTCCGAATTTCTCTTTGCATTAAAACATGAGGAAGAGAACAATTAAAACAACCCACGAGGCCAATTTGCAGCAGACCAAACGACTCAATCGATCACAAAGCATTTGAAAACCAAATCACAGTGAGCGTCACACGGTGAACTCCCTTCTCACCACGCACTGATCTCCTTCCTCTGTCCCGCATAATTATAATGAGCACACGGTGAGAAGAGCCAGCAAAAGCAAGAAGAGACGGGGAGAATTAAAGAATGTAAAGTGAATGATTTGAACAGAAACAGAGGTACGAGTTAGAACAAGGACGGGGAAAGACAAAAAAAAAAAAAAAAAAAACGACCAAGTGAGTGAAGGAAAGGAAAACTATGGAACAAGACAGGAGGTGATGAAGGTTAAAGAAGAAAAGACTGCAGAGGAGCAGGAGATGATGGGGGTGAAGGAGAGATCAGAACAGAGGCGAAGACAGAAAGAGTATCAGAAGACAGCAGAGGAAGAAATGAAAAGTGTGGAGGATGTGGAGAGATAAAAGAACAGAAAGAAGTCAAAATGACAGAAAATAACATTAAATGGTTGTAATGGTGTACTTTCTGGAAAAAGTAACATTTAAATTTGAAAACTAATTATGATTAAGAAATAAATGAAATTACATTTGTAGCCTAAAGTTAGTGTTTGAAGCTTATGAACATTCACAAAGTGAATTAATGGTAATCAGCGCGAGCCACATCGCTGGTTTCCAACCCCTTTGGCTTACGTACGTATTAGCTGCTGCTGCTGCCAACAAAAAGGGACTTTTCTAACCGACTCTTTAATGTGGAGATGTCAAAGTACCTTTTATCTCATCAGAAAAAAGAAACAAGTAAAAGAAAAGTATTTCTTTACTTATTATCCCTTTGATCTTTCGTGTTTCTATTCGGGTTCCACTTCAAGGCAGGTCTGCGAAACGCGAGGAGGAATTGACGGAGATGTTTCTGTTCCAGGTTTCTGTATTTGACCGGCCAACGTGGTCCGCAGTCGGCAGCTGGAAGCTTCAGAAGAACAACACCTCACGGGGGTAATTAAAGGTACTTACAAACCCCCTCCACGCATGATTGCTGCAATTAGCTTCAAAACTAACTGAAAACCCCACATCAGAGTCACAACTCTCTCAACAGTTTTTTCCAAAATAAATACAATCACAGCAGAAAAAAATGCCCCCGGTGTGCAAATATCGCTCCGAGACTGATGTCCATCGTTTATACGTAAACTCCAATCAATTTTTTTCTTGCAACCAAAGGATGAAACAATACTGAGTATATTCCAGAGCTTTCCTGAGAGGCAACAAACGAGGACTACCTCATTAGTTCCACCAGGTTATGTTTTCGATGCGATTGGTTATTCTGTTTGTCAGCGGGATTGTTGAAAACAAATACCGGCCCGCTTTTCATGAAAATTGGTGGAAGGGTGTAACGCGGACCTAAAAAGCACCAATTAAATGTTGGAGCGCATCCTAATTACGGGGATTATTTCTAACTCACAATAACACTGCGAGAGAGAAGTTATTTCTGTAGTAGCTCAATAATGATAAAACGTAAAGCAATTCAACAAATACGACGACTCCACATAACAATCCACCGTTCACGGCTGCCGGTGATCCTCTGGGACTCACGTGCGGTTGCTAAAACTTGGCAGGTGTTCTGGAGGACATTGGTTTCACAGGGGGCGAATTTGAACCAGTACAATTTTAGAATTGCCAAAATTGGAAATATATCGCTGGCAGAGGTCCAAACAGGTGGCAACAAGGTGCATCAGATGATTCAAATAAAGGTTGTTGTTTTTTTCCCCAGCCTGTTCTGCTACATTGATCACATACCATCTCGGATATAAGCCGAAGCGGTGAGAAAGGCAGGTCGAGGCCGCGACACGCCAAAGTTGAACTATTCGGCGGGTAGAACGGCCTCGCAGGAACTGACCACGGCGCTCCAGAGCAACGAAGGGCAGAGCGAGGCGGTCTCAGGAACTCACCGGCCGATGAAGACCTCGTAGCTACTCTCATTACAGGCTGCTGCAGCGCTCCGGGGGGAATCACCGCTCCCCCTTTGAAACTTGTTTAATCACAGCTTCATTCCACTTGACATTCAGACGCACAGTAAACTTGGCATTTATAGAAAGCCAAAGGGACCAATGGAAATGAGTGAATGATTCATCTGAGCTACTGATGGGAGAGTAGTGGGAGTAAAAACTGACAGATGAGTCAGCAGACGGGAGATGGAAAAACTGTCAGAGGGATTTCAGCGGGGAGTAAACAGCACTGACTATCGGAGACGTAACTGCAGGAAGAATTTATTCATTTCTGGCTGATGGAAATCATGGAAAAATTAATTACAGCAGTGACGGGCAGCTTTCCATTGACACAAATCTATGAAGGGCAATTGACTGCTTGAAAAATTGTCTAATGATGAAGTTGACTTGCATCTCGCCTTGACGTGAACTTTATCTCCGGGTCTTAAAAAAAAATCCTGTTTAAATGGAATCATGACTTCGAAGGTGAAATGCGCCTCAGAAAACATTTGCGAAACCATTTTTTGAAAAGTTTTTTTTCAATACAGAATCGCTTCGACCCGTGTTTCCTTGCGAGCAGTCGATCGGTATGTTGAAACCAACGATGGACATCCTCGAGTTGGTTCGTTTCGTTTCCTAGAGAATCGCTGTCCCTTCGAAATTTCTCTGCATCTTTTTGCTGAGTGACTTTAAAGTTGACGCAAAATTGAACTCAAAACCAGCAAAACATTCAAACACATCTCTCCGCTGAAGCAAAAAAAAAAAAAATGGACATAAACAGCTTCCTCGAAAACAATACCGGGATGCGTTTCAGGCTTTCAACCACATTATTAAAACCTGGATTCAGGAATTTGCCGGCCGTTCAGCAAAAAGAGAATTTCTGAGGTCGACCTGTGAAGTCGGACAATAAGGCCTCGTTCAGCCGATGTTCCAGCTCATCCCGACGGTGTCAGACAGGATTGAGGTCAGGACTCCGTGCAGATGGAGTCTGAGGCATCGGATTTCCCTTAACGACAGAAGGAGGTCCAAACCATGGAAAACACATCTGGACTCAAAAAAAGTACGTGGACAAGTGTCGTTCTGCGTACTTTTGTCCGTCCGTCTGTCTGCCTCGCTTCTGTTTCTGCTTGGCCTCTTTTCTTTTTTTTTCTCCCTCATTTGAAAAATCCAGCGATGCGTCTGGATGCCGAGGAGGAAGAAATGTTTCTGATTCAGCAGCGCCGATTATGTGCGTGTGCACGGTCGCGTGAGCGTGAGATTTGTGCTTTAAGACCTGCTTCTCGAATAAAGTTAAAAAGATTAAAAAGTCAAGTCGAGGCAACTTTGTTGGCGTGTTGTGTGTGTGTGTGTGTGTGTGTGTGTGTGTGTGTGTGTGTGTGTGTGTGTGTGTGTGTGTGTGTGTATCAGATGATCTCTTGTCCTTTGCCGCTGACCTTCCCAGTGACAGAGCCATTTTAAAACGAATCTTCTGAGTCAAATTGACCTCAGACTGGAGGGGAACCTGTGGGTGTTTGTTTCAAAGGTTCACATTCAGTGGAGAACAGAGAAAGTGTTGATCCAGCAGTCCAACGTGCATCAGTGTGTGTGTGTGTGTGTGTGTGTGTGTGTGTGTGTGTGTGTGTGTGTGTGTGTGTGTGTGTGTGGTGAGGGGTGGGGTGGGGGGGTGGGGTGGGGTTAGCGTGCACTGTGGAGAGAGAGTTTAGGTTTGTGTGGGTTTCATTTGTGTGGATACAACAGGTATTTCAAGGTGTACCCATCAGGGAGGATTTAATTCATTCTGCAAAAATGACAACGACCCCAAAACGTAGTCGTGGTCACATATCTTCAGTAACAAGAGGAGGAGCTCTCACAGGGGAAAAAAAAAAAAGAAGAAAAGGTCGGAGGCTTTATGGCCTGAATGTGTCAAGTTCTCCAGGATGCTTTGGAGGAACCTGCCTACCAAGCACCTTCAAAAAAGTGGTGCTCCTCTGAAGGTCACGCTATGGTGAATAGATGGATTTTTTTGTGTGTGTGTGTGTGTGTGTTAAAATAATGGATGTTGATGGCTACTAATATAATGTACTAATATTTTAAAAGCATTCTTTGTAAAAAGTGAATTTAATCGTAACATTTCAAGGTCCGATCTTCCAGAAATAAAATCCCTCAATTCTCCCGGTTATGCAAACCTCTTCAGCACAAGAGGCGATCAAAGTGCTTTTAATTCACAGTATGAATAAACTCTCAGAGTCTTACACGTAAAAGCATCGTACAAGAAATTGCAGCAACCCTAATGGAAAACGACCTCGCGGAACAGACGCGCTACGAAGACGCAAAAATAATGAAGCGTGGCGATCGCATGCTCGAGGAGCTAATTAGCATCGAACCCGTTCTCCTCTTGGTGCCGAGGTTCGACGCTACGTGCATACATTAGCATAAAGCAGGACGAAGCCTGTAAGCGCTTCAAATGAATCCGGCAGCTGATGCAGTGATTTTAATGTAAATGTGAGCTTTTTGAAATTACAATGAGCTCCACTAGCTTAGATGAATTTTGAAAAAACAAAACTACCGACGCTGCTCACCTGCAGCGCAGTAATTCTGACAACAAGAAAACTTCTCGAGAGAAAGCTTTTTAAAGAAAAGGATTATGTTTTCGCGAAAGTGTCATTTTATATGCGGATGTAAATGAGAAAAATGTAATTCGGCAGATAAAGAACCTAGAGAAGTGCTTTATGAATACAAAAAAATTCTGTTTTATTAACATTTTCAAATGTAATCAACTGATTTATAACAGCTTTTTTTTTTTAAAAAATGCAATAATTTATTCAAGTGATTGTAAAACTTTGAATTCATTTCCTTTTCGTTGCGCTCTCCAGGATCCGGCGGTGTTTCCGATTGTTTTCTTATCCCATCTTGTGTGAAAAAAATCATACCGTGAACAACACGTATACCCACTTGCAGAACTCGTGTCCCGACCCGACGCCCTGAGCCTCGAGTCAAACAGCAACCCGTGCTGACGTGCCCTCGAGCAAGTCACCAAAACTCCACCAACTGAAGCTGACCTTGGTTTCTGTCCAGCACAGATCAGTGAAGCCGACCAAAAAAACCACACTGCGATATAGCCGTGGCCTGCACTTAATCATCACCCTGTGTGTGTGTGTGTGTGTGTGTGTGTGTGTGTGTGTGAGATTTGCATGCAGATAAACTGTCCAGGTTTAACGATTCACATCCATTTAAATTCCCACCCTCCCCGTTATTCCGTGTGCAGGATTAGCAATTAAAGCTAACTCTGCAGGGGACTGTGCTGTGATTAAGCTGTTTTTTTGAGCTGTTGGAGATATAACAATTATGACTTCAGCACAAAACATTACATCGATCAAATTCTTCAATCCTGAAATGTGTTATTTGCATTGTCAGATGTGGTGTTAGATTAGATTTGACTTTATTCATCCCACAGTGGGGAAATTTACTAATAATTTACTAGTCACTATTGTTGTCAGTGTAAAACTGGAAAAACTAAGGGAAGAAAAAAAAAATGTGTTACTGAATATACTTTAAAAAAATGTCCTTAAAATGCAACATATTTTCTCTGACACATCTGGGTCACATAAAAAATAAATAATCATCAACCGGGATGGAAACATTAAGTAGGCAAGCGTCTGAGTTACATAACTAAACTGGAGAGCTAAATGTATTAGGGAGATTAGGTAACTCCTTCAGGGCATCTCGGTGATTTCTGTCATATACAATATGAACACATGGTGTGATTTTACATATTTAACCAGAGGACAGATTAGGACGTAAACACATTCATCCTAGACTTTTGTCTTTGCTCCCTATTGTATATTCGATAATATTCGAGTATTCCCATGTTTTATTCATGTTACTCCGTTTACACGCCGCCCACTGCAAACAGCACGATGCAGAAGCCGCATTTCATATTTTAAATTTCTGCACTTTGAAGTGGCCATTCTGGATTCTACATATCTTATTTAGGGCTTAATGAAGTGCATATTGCATTTGGACTTCATTAAAGCTGTTAGTTTGTATTCATGTCAGTTACCAAGTACTCCCATTGCGATGCGTTGACTGTAAGACACATTAAATAAACCATAAGAAATTCTCGAATCTGCATCCTGCATCCACGTCTGTGCTCCACATTCATCTGCTCATAATATAAAGTAAACATTTTGCTAAAAACTAGCTGGACACTCGCTGACTAACCGTCTGAACTTCAACAGGTTTGTAAAGTTCAAGTTTTTATATGGGGGAATCTGTAATCATTAAAATACTGATGTGAATTTAAAGTGAATCCAGTCAATAATCTTCCAAAAGTACAAAAAGCACATTTTAACTCTATACATACAGGGGGTAAAAAAAATTGGGATAAAAATATTTTAGTTTGGAGTATCATTATACAGTATATACATATATATATATATTTTAAAAAAAACGTAAACAACAATTTAAAATTTGAGAGAATCTACAGCAAATAGATGAATTTATGTTTTAAAAGGGGCAAAAATGTCTCCAAAAGCAGAAAAGGTGAATTAGGTGTTTTGTTTTTCCAGGGTTGTGCACCACGACATCGTCTCCAGGGTCAGACCGTCAACGCAGAGTTCTGCTGTGACCCATCTGAGGAAGAACATCCGGTTCAAACCACCTGAACTGAGGCACAGTGGCCAATGCCAGAAAACGCACAAGTTTCTCCAAAAAAACAAAAGCAGTGTTTAAAAAATTGGGTGTAACTCAAGTGATGAAACTTTCCCCTCCTGCTCCAAGTCACCGTGTTGCTCACTGTTCACGCGCAACAGGAGCAGTCTCTGAATTTGTTTGATCAACCCCTCGGACGTATCTCATCGTGTATTTAAAGGCTTTTCTGTTTTGACACACTTTCACTTTCTGATGTACGAGTTCGATTCCGTTTGCTTTCACACAAGTCGTCTAAATCGACCAGAAACGCATCTCGGCGGCTCCGCGATAATGTTGGAGGACGTCGTAAAAAGTCGGGTTTCAGTCTGGGAAGATGAAGAGTGACTCTGAAAGGTCGAGTCGCCGCCGCGGAGAAACACTTCGTGATGAGAAATAGAACGGAGCGGACGGCGAGCGGCTCCGGGAGTCCGGTCGCTTCCACAAACTGGGCTCACGACACGAGGCGGTAATACCGCGATGGAACAAATCATTGTGGGTTTACAGTCAATATTCTTGCAGCCAATAACGCTGATGTAACGCTGAGGCTCAGATATTTTCACAAACAGAGCTGACCTTTAAAGCTATGAGATCGCTTCTGCCGCACATCCTCAAGAGGTTGGTAATAAAAAAGAGGTCGAGTTTGTCTTTCTCTACGAGGAAAGACCGAAGCTCGAGCACCAGACCCGTGGCAAACACAGAAATACATTTTAAAAGCAAAGGATGGAGGATAATAAAGTGATTCTTTCAGAGACAAAACCAAATGACTTCACACGACGTTTCAAATCCTCAAGTTTTGACGTTTCAAACCTTTTTTTTTTTTTCTGTGGCGATGTGCCGCTGTGGTGAGGAAGGAAAACTCACAACACACAAAACACAAAATAATGCTTGCAGAGGTTTGAAATTTAGATCTACAGCTTTCAAAGCCTTTTATTTCAGTTTTGAAACATGGCACGAAACATATAACTGTAATAAGTACGTGTTACCAATTTTGTCACTTAATTAAAATTAGCCCTGGGGTTACGCTTTTCTTTTTTCCAGCGTCGGTCCGTGTGCTCACAGAGATTTGACGTTGCGTCACCGTGAATTTGTCCCCCAGCGTCAGACTGTCAACACAGAGTTCCACTGGGACCTTCTGAACTTTCTCGATCTCTGTCCGCCGTACCCACCGGGTGACAAAAATCGTGTAAACGTGTACGTGAATGAATCAATCTGTTCATGCCACACGTTACATCTTCACACACAGTACCTCCCCCCCCCTTTGTAGGTATGTGAAATTCTTGTAAATCGATATTTTCAACGCCATCCATTCATGCTGCCCACAACCCGACACACACACACACACACACACACACACACACGTGCACACACAGAACGATTGCTGGAGGTTTGCAGCCGAAGCTATAAGGATGAACTCAGATCCATGAAAGGCACTCGCAGCCTCTCGGCTTGATGCATAACTGAAGAGTCAAGCTGGAAGCCCCCGAGCCAGGCTGCAGGCTGGGCTAGCACACACACACACACACACACACACACACACACACACACACACACACACACACACACACACACCACTTCAATGCACACACAAATCCACATGGAAATTCAGACTGCAAATTCAAAAACAAATACGAAAAACACATATCAAGGACTCGGCGTGTGTTTGTTTTGTCATTTTCATAGTCATTTCCATTTCCACACTCCACCCCCCCCCCTTCCCCTTCTCTCGCTTTCACACATACATATTTATACTTAAAAGCATTCCCTTCACTCTAACCTTCAGCATCGTAAAAATGCTCAACCCAAAGCTTATTGCAGCATTAACCCACAAATCGAGCCTGAACCCCGAAGCAGCCTTCGAAGGTGCGCCAGGAAGTGAAACCCGCAGCGCTGTAACAGGATGATGCTCTTTTGCGTGATGAAAATTGATTGTTATCATACCACGTACAAGTGCTTTTTACTGATGTTGAAAATAATCCAACACACTGAAATTCCTGCCAACATGCAGCACGTCTTTCCTCGTCCACGGCCTCAACAACAACCTTCGCTCACCAAAAAGTCCTTCAAATTTAGGATATCTTAAACGGAGACCAAGTTTGCAAAAACATCGGAGGTGCAAAGTGTCGGCCGATGGAGGAAACACATCTTCAAGACGTATCACCATTTTTATAGGCCAAATAATCATTTAAATACAAGAACAAAACAAAAAGATTGTCGGATTAATCCGTAATGAAAATAGTTCATCGTTAGTTACAGCTGGATAAAAAAAACCTCAACCAACTGCAGCAGTAAAATCCAGCTTCCACATTAACGCATTTTTAAAAAATGTTCACACAGGAGAAACATTTCATTTGAAAACTAATGCTTCATCACAAAGTGGTTGTTTCATAAAAACAAAACAAAAAAAATTCTTTTCATTCCCCCAAAGGAACTTTTAAATTGATAATAACGATAATTGTAAAATACCATATTCTGCTGTATTTTCTGAGATGGTTACCGTTGCAACCACAGTTCTTCCTGACAAGGTCTAAAACTCAAATTGGTCCTCAGAGAGATATACATCTACACACACACACACACACACACACACCTTTTTCTTTTAGTTTCAACTAAAAAAAATTCCTCGGGGATTAATAAAGTAACTACCTAACCCAACCTAACCTAACTCTGAATTATTACAGTAAATTCTCAAATAAAAACAGACATTCAATTCTCACAACCTTCGCCGGTGTATTCTCCGCCAGCCTGATGTGTTCTACCACATCTGGAATCTCGTCTCTTTTTTCCCTTTTCTCTGTCAGCGTCTGATTTGATCCGTTCTCTCTCCTTCGTCATCACCTCTTCATCGTCTCTCTGGCAGAGCCGAGGGCGTGATGCCACTTCGGGTCCCCGCGGGCTTACTAGTCGTATTCACATGTAATCACGGAGATTTGGTGAACTGAGCAGGGAAATGTGGCTTTTTGAGTCCAGAGCCGGAAGAGCGAGAGAACATCCATCTGTTACTATAGAAACAGCATCCAGTTAGACGGGCAACAACTCGAGCATGATGAAGCTACTCTAAAGAGCATTCCTGGAACTCAGACTTAACCAAGGTATTCAAACCACATTCAAAACTTTGATCACAACGACGCAATTTGATATTTTCTGCTCTGCCACCTTTAAGGTGTTGAGTTTATGAAACTAAAACGGTTTCGTAAACGCTACGGAAAGATCGTTAACAGTTTAACGAATCTGACCTCTCACTCGACGACTGAAAGATTTTGGTGGCGCGAAAAAACATTTGCTACTTTTGACATTGCCAGTCGAAGAGGACAGTAAATACCTCCCTAAAAAAAAAAAGAGCTTCACAAAAGATATTGTTTGCATTTAAAAAAGATTGAATTTGTGTTGAACAACCGCTTCATCTACGAACCTAAAGTATCGGTCACAATCCTCGTCTGCATTCATAAACGCTGCGGATTGTTCGTGCTTCACTAGTTTTAGTTTTAATTTGAGTATTCACATTTTCAGCATTAGAAAACAAGTTTGAAAACTATGCAGTGTTTATGAGTCGGGCTTCAAGGGCAGAGCTGCAGGGGCTCAGTCCTCTCAGCGAGGAACCGAATGAATTAATCTCACATCCAGAAGGACTTCCATCAACAGTTCCAATCCGATCTGAGGAAAAACATGCATTTTTGAAATAGGCATAATGCTTTCCTTCCTAAAGCTCAGATCAATTGGGAAAACACCGACCTGAAAACTTTTGGTCTTTTTTTTCTTCCGCATTTCCCCAACTTATTTTTACAATATTAAAGGTAAAAAAATAAATAAATAAATAAACTTTGACACCACTCTGACACCGGTGGAAATGTGGGCTCCCTTTCATGTCCGGGTCCATTTTGTTGTTTGGTGGATTGGTTTTCTGTGCGGCAGGAGGCACTTCGAAAAAGTACATTACAGCCTTTCATCACAAAATAGCAGCTTTGAACATCATACTGCGATGATGTACATTTAACACTGTAAAAGCAGCCTGAGGCTTCACTTTAAAAACAATAATCTTATTTCAATAATTTCCTTACTGCAGGCAGTTCTTTTATTGTTACAGCGTCAAACCACATGAAACGTCCCCGAAACAAACACACAGACCCACCTAGTGAAAAAAACTAAAACTTATGAAGTCTTTGAAAGAATTATTTTCAGCACAGTTATTATGTTCAATTCCACAACCTTGCGAAGAGAGAGCTTTTGAAAATTGGGATTTGGAGGCTTTCAAGATTACAGAATAAAAGAAGCACAAACTAATAAACAAAAAGTTGCAAATTCTCCAAAAATGTGTCATTGAATAAAGACTGTTACACACAGTTGTTTGTTTAAGGCAATTATTTTGCACGTCAATAGATTTTTTTTTTCGAACTGTTGTTTTTTTTTCATGAGCACTTTCAGTGAATATCACGCAGAGGAAAAAAGCCACATTTGAATTTTTTCAGGTCGGATTTTCGGAGCTTTTCATACTTTGTATGACGGCGTCAACCAATCAGTCATATGATCATATATACATTACAGGTATTGAGTCGTCAATTGCCGTTGAGAATATTTATTCAGATGCTCCACTTGAAGCTCACGTATGCAGATAGATTTGCAATCCCCCCCCCTACACCCCCTCCTCCCCTAGTGTTGAAAGACCTTCACTTAACCCACCGCCGTTCACAATATTACAACATCGCAAATCAAAGACAATGTCGAGTCTCATCTCACGATATCGATCGACTGTATTGTCCAGCTCTACTTGAGTCAAAGTTTTATGAGCGTTAACATTCAAATTTGCATTGTCGACCATTTGCAAACCGTCTTAATCGCTTTTAAGGAAGCATCATGCAAGCACCATCTAATCTTATATACCCTTATTATATTACCCTTTTATAAAAGTCATGTCAGGAGAGCTTCCCCTTGTGAAACGAATTGCAACAAAGCCACCGCACAGCTGCAAGTCACTAAATCACCAGGTGTCCGCTTCCTTTTGTTAAAAACATGGAAAAGCATTTTAGCGTAGCACATTTAGCGTAGCGTGCGTGGAATTAAGAGTGGAAAGATCAACCGAGGGCTGGAAACAACCTGGCGAACATTTAAAAGCATCACGTTTGGAGACTCCGACCGTGACGAGGTTTCTGACAGCATTAAGGCTTTGGTGGCGACAACCTGCATGCTCGACAGCCCACTGCTCACCACTGGCTTCATACCAGTCCGGGCTTCCATTCCCACTCGGAGCAACATTGGCCGTCTCCGTTGCCTCCACAGGTTGCCTATAAATCATTGCCATGCAGGGCAACAGGCAGTAATAGAGACAGATAGTCTCTCTTAGACTGCATTAATGAACTGTTGTTCCTGGAACCAGGACAGCCAATGGACAGATCAATACTGCATTGTTTTCTGCTCCACAATCTTTGCACACCGACATCAGTTCACTGTCAGCTCAGGTAGGCAATTAATAACGGGGCAATTTAGTGAATCAACGATTCATTAAAGAAGAATTTTATAGATCCTGGAGGAATGAATGTATCCGCCTCCATTTTGAGCCGACTGGAGGTGACCTGCCTATCATCCAGCTTTCCCGTCGTGGTGGAATCTATCTGCTTCTTTACTGTGTTTTTGGTTTTTTTGAAATTGTAGAAAGCATTCAAAACGCTTTCTTTGTAATTCAACCTTAATTTCTACTAGTCAACATTAGACATGGCAAATGCTTTTGAAACAAAAACTGACAGATTAAAGTCCTATTTTATAATTAGTATGGTAATTCCCATAATAGAGGAAAAATTATTCACACGCATTATTGTTACGGTGCAAATGCTTTTCAGGCAGCGATAATGGAGTCATGTTCAAATGTGCACTGACTGAGTAGTGGATTACACAACATAAAGAATCTTCAAGGGTCTGCTAATTGATTTGATACAGCCAACGGAAATGAATGGAAACCAGCAGCGACCTGGAGCTGTTGGATAAATACAGAAACTTGAATTAAAGCCTCTCGGTTGAATACCTCCGCCAACCAGTCACGTTGCAGTTGACATCCGTGTCCGTCCAAACTCTTTTAATATACAGTATGCAATGACGACTTTGAGGAAATTCAGCCTATAAAAGCTGATTTTGATAGAAAACAAATTTGTAGCCACGACTAAAGATGACGCTTCAAATTGCTGCAAAGAACCAAGGAAATTTGAAAACGTGGATGCTTCACGCACATTTTAAACCCACAAGATGAACACAATCACCACAGTTTAAAAGTGGGCACCCAAAATAAATGTCACTAATTCAGTATCAACCAAAAGCGAACTAAAGGCCCATGTGTCGTGTTGAGTAATGTCCAGGAAAGTATTTTTGCTGAACATTATGTCAAGGGGCGGTTGACCTTTGACCTTTTGGATATAAAATGTCATCACTTCCTTTTTTTTTTTTTTTTTTTTTATCCTATTACACATTTAACTTAAATTTTGTCAAAATTAGCGCATGATTTCTTGAGTTATGGTGACCTTTGACCTCCAGACTCTAATCATTTCCTCATCGAGTCCAAGTGAAGCTTTGTGCCAAATTCAACGCGATTCCTTCGAGGCGTCCCCGAGATATCGGGTTCACAAGCACGGGTTGGAAAAGCTGAAAACATCACGGGTTCGATTATGACGAGCGTTAATTTCAAAATACGGTCAGAATTTCTTTTTCTAAAAAATACAGATGGTATATAAGTTAACAGAAAGAAACGGTGCTTGTAGAAAACATGAACGACAAAAGAATAAAGTAGAAACGATGCTGGAACAAGTGAAGAGGGTTTTATTCTGAAAGCTCCAGGTCTGCTGATCCTCTTTCTGCCTACTCCCCTCCTTTATCTCTTCGGCCCTTTTGATTCCCCCTCCCCCACCTCCTCCCTTCACCCCTCCTCCTCCCTTCAGTCCCCCCATTGTGCCTCTTCATGTTTTGTTCTTCTGTCTTTTCCATCACATTTTTCGTACATTTCCTCCTCCCCCTTTCTCCTTTCCATTACAACCATCCCTCTCTTTTTCTCCCCTTCTTCTTTTTCTTCTTCACCCTCCCCCCCCTCCCCCCTCCATCACAGTGTTTCCTTCCTTCCTTGTTCTCCAGATGATGAACGGCTGGTTGTTCCACTCATCCATCTACTGGGCAGCCTCATCTATCTATCTGCTGCCTGCCCACACACACACACACACACACACACACACACACACACACACATACTTACCAAAAAACACACATAAACACACCACATATTATAACATGTACACGGAAAACACACAAAACAGCATTAAAACCTGCACACAAACTGAAGGTGTCTTCGGGAGTCCAGAAGATGAAGTGTAATTTGAATGTACTTGGCCTCACACACACACACACACACACACACACACACACACGCACACACACACACACACACACACACACACACACACACGCACACACACACATACACACATGCACACGCACACACGTCCTCCCTTTGACTGTGTCAGTACAGCTTCTGATTAAAGAGCCTCTATAGAAAATCAATACCTCCTTCATTACAGCCCAACCTCACTCTGCCTCCATCTCTCTCCTCCTCCTCCTCCCTCCTCTTCCTCCCTCCTCCTCCTCCATCTCGCCTCATCCCACCGCTCTCAGGCTTTCACATCGTAAAAAGCTACACAGCACTCACCGCAAAGCGCAAGAGAGTTCAGTGTTCACAACATAAGACGTAACAATAACGGTATCGGTTCAGTCGAGCACTCGTGATTGATTTAATACCACGAGGAATAGAAGAAGTTGTTTTAAGCGCCGAAATACCATGCAGCTAACGCTAATAGTTTACAGGTTGAGCTTTTGTGGAAGCCACTTATTAAAAAGGTGGAAATTTGACCCAGTTCTGAACCAGCTAAATACAAATAAATTGGATCTGAGGAGTTTCGGAAGAAGCTGCAGGTTTTGATTGAATACCGAGAGGTCGTGTTGCTCTGTGGTAGCCGGAGCTGCTCAAACATCTGACACAGGGAGGTGAAATACGAAGGGGCGATCAAAAAAAAGGTCCGAGACTTGTTCCTGCTTCGTTCGAACGGAGCAAAAGCAAAGCAGGAGGAAGCGATAACCTTCGAAAGGAAGCAGTCCAAGTTAGGTCGCTCCATCAACATCAGCACCCGAGTTACCTGCGGTTTTGTGACCACTGGAACGTTTGCAAGATGACATTTTGTGTTAAATCAGCGACGTAGAACCTTCAAATTCTTCATCAAGTTTACAACTAAGCAACGAGCCGGACGAGGTGGTCTGAGCAGCGTCTACGTTTCAGAAGGGGCCGAACGTGACCGTCCAACACCCAAGAAGGAGTGGGGTCGTGTCACCGTGAATTCGTTCCCCCAGGGTCAGGCTGTCAACACAGAGTTCCACTGGGACGTCCCGAAGTGTCCGAGTGGAAAACGATCAGGGCCAACGGCTCCAACTGGGACAGTTGTGAGCACGATAGCAAGTCGGTTTCTCCAGCAGTGACGCTGTGGACGCTCACCGCTGAAAATCGCTCGACAACAACACAACACACGTTGAAACTGAAGCTGGAGCTAAAGGGTCACTCTTTTTGACGCCATAGAGAAGATCCAGTATTAATAACGGGAACGGTGTTCAGCACATTTACAGAACGGGACTTCTGGGTTTCAGAGTGCGTTGCTGCACAAAGAACTAATTTAACCATGTTATAAGGGAGCGAACGCCAACGCTCAAAATCAAGTATTGAGCACAATTTAGGAACTTTAATGATCAAAACCTTGTATTTGAAATAGCTGGCATAGAAATACCGTAGTATCGGTACCAAAGTATTCTTTGATTGCCCAAAAACATCTACAGATAATTCAATTATTGTTCTTTTGAATTTGGAGGGAAATTGAACTGGCGTTTTGATGCCCACCACCTTCTTCGTCTTCTCCGTGTGGATGATGTGATCAACACTTAAAGAGGGCTTAAAGGGCTCCAACACACACACACACACACACACACACACACACACACACACACTGTTCCTGTTTTCATGACTCAGTCTCTACTTCTTTTACTCATTAAAAATATGTATTTTATGATAATGCGTAAATAGACTTTGCAAATTCAATAACTGGTACATGATTAACAGGGGTCAGGGCTGATTGAGGTAACTGCATCTCTGGCTATGAAAAGCTCCAATACAAAAAGTTGAAGTGCGGCTGTGCGGTATCGTGGGTGTTCATAGGAGATGAAACTCCTCTTTCTGTCCGTTGCAGCTGCAGTCTGACGCTGCGTTCAAACGCGGTCGTGGTTACAGCATCGCACGAGAAGAGTCCGCGTGAATGGCGCCCATCTTGTGGTACTCACGACGTCGGAAACTCTAACTTTTCTGTAAGCCTCGAGTTCACAAGTTGTGGCGTGTTTGCTGGAACATTGGAGGACACGGAAGTTCATTTTTTCATGGGCTGTTGAGCTAACATATTGTCATTTTTAGTCACGTAGAGTTTGTCTCTTTAGCTTACATAACAGCCTACGTCTGAGGATTGCAGTTTGTTTTACCTTCTGTGGCTTCTAGACGCCTTTCCACATCGCCGTTGCCTGGCAACAGCATTTTTTTCACAACTTAACCACTTGGAAGCCAAGCACACGGCTTCCCGTGTCGTAACCACGAGGTCACGAGTTCCATTTGAACGCAGCACAACATTTATACTACACACTTCACCCACATACTCAAGAACAACTCATATCGCTTTACAGCAACGTACAGCGACACTCGAATACTAATGCGAGACTTAAAAGCCTCCGATTACAATGCCTGTTCAATCAAAGTTAATTTCCACGCGCTCAGCACACAAACACACGAGCAGCACACCCATGTGTTTATGCATGAATACCACACGGGTGTGCTTTGGATTTAATTTACCGAGCCGGACTCAGCGGTCTTAAAATAAAGACGTCGGTCTAATGTGATGTCTAACTGAATCGGGACTCCTGCTGAAGCCGAGCCGCTTCAAAGAGCGAGCGCTCTCCGTCTCTCCGTCTCTCTGCTGCCGGTCTAAGTGAATTGTCATCGGCAGCCGATTCCCGTTCCGTGCATGCTAACCAATTCATTTGCAGTCCACTCCAATCAAACCGCGAGCGAGACGGACGTGCGACGCCGCGTTGATCAGCTGCTTTTTATTCACATCAGCGTCGCGCAGGACACATCTCATTCTAATTATTTTCTAATTTTAGCTTGTGGGGTTTTTTTATGGAGGAGGAAGGAGGACAGGAAAGCCTGCTTGGGATTTGATGAGGATAAACTTGTGACGCTTTATGCTGTGACTCATGACATTAACAGTTCTTCATCTGAATAAACACCAGGAGTGGAAGAGATGCCACTGCCACACTTTGGCATGTGGACATCGGGAACCGGGGGTTGGACCACGGACTTCATGACTGGTGGGCAACCCGCTTTGAAAACAGTAAAACTGAACCAAGAACTTTTCAACGGACTCTTCTTGCTGTTGCATGATGGGAAACCACGAGTAGGGGGCAACCACAGACAGCATGAAAGCCCATTTAGTGCCGGCCGTTTAGCATTCAGTGCGTTTTGTCCGAGTTGGTTTGCTAAATTGTTGCTGCTGTTGGTGACGGAGTTGATGGGACGGCAGAAGTCCCGATAGTAACTGTAGTTGTCCAAAAATAAGAAGTACGACCCTCTCAGTGGAAACTCTGAGTGGAAAACTGAACTTGTATGACCGCAGTTTTATCTGCTGTTTATTATGACCATCAACCATCCTGTCACAGAGGAGCCGCTGACTGTTGGTCCAACCGGTAACTTCTGATTAACAACCAGAACATCACCACTGGGACTGGAGACCGTTGTCACGCTGTTGTAATACGGTTTTATCGTGAGTGAATGATGACGGAAGCAGACGACTAACTTTTTTAAACCAAAGTGCATCAAGTTATTTGATCCATTTTTTTAAATTTTAGCTAACACCATTTTTTTTATTTAATAACAGCTTATTTAAATTGAATAGCATTTTTCAAATTCTGAAAAAATATGAGAAATACATTTTTAAAAATGCATTTTGGAATACAACAAAACTTTTGTGATGAGAATAATATAAATATTTCAGTTATTGAATTATTTCGTAATTCATGGCTTCCTTTAAAGAACAGAACTGTTTTATTCATCATTTCTCTTAGCAAACACACACACACACACACACACACACACACACACACACACACACACACTACACAACACAACACAGTCCTGGCAGTCGTCACGGCAACGTCGTTAGCATATCGCTTACACTGCAGCTTCTCCGTGATCAGCGCCTCGCCAACCTCACCGAACCGAACGCAGGCTGGAGATTCGTGCTAATTAGACCCAAACAAACAAACAAACAAACAACAGACGAACGCGGCTGACAGGAGGGCTGATGGCAACTCACAGCTCATATGACACCTCGGAGTTTTAAAAATGCTCTGTAAAGACGAAGGGAATTTACATAATCAATACACACAAACACACACACTGAATAAATGGGGCTGTGTTTTTAATGATGTGAGCGCACGGTCTAAAATCCATTAAGGGTTTGTCCGAATTCACTTTTGCATTTAATGACGGATAATTAAATTCAATTTTATTTATATATATATCGCCAAATCACGACAGCAGGTTATTTCGGGGCACTCGACACAGTTGCACTCAAAGAAGTTATGACGTGGTTTTGGAGGGTATTTTTTCCCAGTGTAATTTCCCATTTTAAACTTTTCTTTAATTGACACGCTGTGATTGGTTAACATGGAAAAGCCGGTTTTGTACGTTGGATACTGTTCTAAATGCACATGACGCAATGATAATGTTTTATACACTTAAATTTAGTATGAAAATATAGCGTCTACTTTGCTAATAAGTAGAAATAACTCTGATCAGTTTAGTCCTTTTACTACATTTTTGTACCAACTTCATTATAGATGACAGGTGAAGGGCATTTCAAGCAAAACTGCTTTTATTTTCAGAAAATCACAATTGATCGACTATCCGCCCGGTAGCAAAGTCTTCTCCTTATGTTGTTTAATGGCACCCAGCATTCAAGTGCATTACTGCCACCTTTTGGCAGGAGAAACACATTACAACCAGGCGCTGGTAAAAAAAAGCAAAAAAAACCAGGAAAAGTCAGATTGATTTTTATTTTTATTTTTAATGACTATTCGAAAATCAAGACCTATCTTTACACCAGACAGAAATCTTAAAAAAAAAAAAAACGCAACAGCAAAGTTTTGTTTTTTTACTAAGTGTCCTGATTATTTTGTTACCATAAGTAGGTGGGAAGATGCTTTCATTTTTTTAAGCTGACTGACCAACTGGACACTCCACAAAAAAAAAAAAGACTTCAACTCTTCCGCCGTGTTGGCCACTGGTTTCCCGCCTCCGTCCTCCTCTCTCTTTATCGGTCCCTCTCCACCTCTACCGATTGTCTGCACGCTTTCCCTCCCGTCTTTTTCTCCCCGCGAGGAATCGGCAGAAAAAAAAAAAAAAGGAAACGCCAAGATAGCGGGTTATAACAACTCCGGCTGCTGCCGGTGGCGGCGGACTGGCATTTGAGTTGATTGGCACCGCGGGCGGTTAACACTGCAGCACATACAGGATGTTAATGGGAACCACAGCCCGAGGACAACACTCACATTCTGGACTCTCTCTCTTTGTTGTGTGTAATTGATGGGCACTTCTTAACATTTCTGTGCAAGACTTCTTTCCATTTTCAATACAGGCATTTGAAAAATCCCCCCCCCCCCCCAAAAAAAATGGTGTGTCTCTCCGTGTTTGTGCGTTTTTATCTATATTACCACGGGCTATAATTGTACATCTGCCTTTCTTTCCCGTGCGCCGTCCGCCCGTCCGTTTGATTAATTCTCGAATCAATCTCTGCACTCTCTGTCAAGCCCAATTATCTGTAAATTTATCACGTAAGGAAGCCTTTCAGAATCCGCCCCCCTGGCCCCGAGTTCTCAGGTTCGAATCCCGTGAGGAGAAAGTTAAGATGAACGTCCTCTGTTATCCTTCCGGGCGTCTTGTGGTGCCTGACAGTTTATCTCTGTGTGTGTCTCAAAAACATTCATCCGTGGTGGAAACCATGCAGTCCACTATAATTTTAAAGATACGTGCGCTTATTTGTTAGCGTTTTCGCTTTGTGCCAGTTAATACCATTTTTACAACTTCACGAAAAATGTTGAACTTTTTTCCTGTCGCTGCTGGTTCCTTCGTAGATTAAGATTTTACATCAAATATGCCGATGAGTTTAGAAAATTAAACATGTGTGATTAAACCAAAACAGTCAATGCAACTTTGCAAGTAACTGGTTAAGATGAAAATGTTTGTCAGGCTTCAACGATGAATACCGATAGCTGTAACCTGATTGCACCACAGGCCTGTCAATCAAACAGACACGCCCCCCAAAAACACTGATTTTCAAAGTGTATTTTCTAATGAATGAGGGATTATTTTCAGATGGACCTCCAGAAAACTAATAAGAAGGAGTGACTTTAGCTAACAACACCGAGATAACTGATGGACACATTTTATTCACTTTGGATTTGATGAGAGAAGTTGAATGGGAGTCTATGGAGCCGGAGGCTTTTTGGAGCCGACCTCTAGTGGCACTCACTGGTATTGCAGCTTTAAGACACTTTCTGGATTGGCCTCATTTTTCAGACTTGGAAGCTACGAGTACTTTTACATACAGTTTGTGGTCTGATCACCCCTCCGTCTAAGAACCAACAGACCCGTGGGTGCAAGTCTTCCACTGCATTCAGCTCAAAAAAGCTGAACCCGCCGCTTACTTCTTTACTTTCAGCATTTCCATTATTGACCTCCCGACTTTCCCAGGATCTAGGTTCATATTGAGTGATTCTACAGGACATGATTTACATTTACAAATGCCCAGGTTCCCTTCCTGATGGAGGAAGTACTCCCTTTCTATGCAGTGAGATGCAGATTGAAGGAGGCAGGCAGGTGGAGCAGACTGTAAAGTTCATCTTCGGACAAAAAAATATTGCTTTTTAGAATATTCAACATTTATGTTCCCCGAATAAGTAATCATAGTTGTCACCTTACCTTGACTGTGATTTATGTGCAAGTATATTGAATTCAAAAAGGCTGTTAAACATAATCTGACATGTCTTCTGTCTTTGAATTTCAACTTTCTTTGTCCTTTTCTCGATCTCCCTCCTCTCTTTCAGAGATGTTTTATTTTTTTATCCTTTTAACCTCAAAAATTTGTCATCCATTGTCACTTTTCGGTGTCTCACACACACACACACACACACACACACACACACACACACACACACACACACACACACACACACACACTCTGAGGACCGAGCAGACAGAGCCCTGGGGTGAAGCGATGCTGAATGCTCAGTCAAGTAAGAAAACAAGGGGTTAGACCTGCTTTAACTCCGCGTTGCCTCTCTGTCTAAAAACACCAATTTACCAACTCACTTTTTCATTTGTTTCCCCCATATTTCTCTCCTCTGTGCTCTCCATCTAATTCCCTCCCTTTCCTAATGAAAATGTGTTTTATTTGAAAGACAGGATTTTTTGTTTTTTTGAAGGTAGCTACTGAATGGACCATAAAAAAAACAACAACATCGTATTATGAATATTAAAGATTCTTTATTGTGTACAAAAGAAATTAATTTCTGCAGTGTTCATTCAGATGAGATGGAAATGCAAACAGTAAAATATTAAACACAAGATTTGGCCTGTTTTTGTTTTTTTTCGGATTTCGATATTCATCCCTCAACCTGACGACACTGCAGCCGTCTCAGTGTCTCAGAAACATGCTGCTGACTCTTGGTGATGTAATCTACTGGTTGGATAACTTTCCTATTCACAAATCATTGTTTAGTTTGAAAACACCTCCTTACTAATTTATTACAGGGCAGAAGACACTTGGCTGATAATAAACTCACCCACGTTAGAAACGAAATCATTAACATGTCAAATTTGTATTTGGGTAAATGCTTTTTAACCCTGAAAGGCCGGTGATGACTGGATCCATCTACAACAGTCAGGAGAAACAGTTTTTCATTTTCATGAATTTAAAAAGAAAAAATGGGACTTGAAATGTTTTTGTTTTGTTAGTGAAACAACTCTTTTGAGAAGATGCAGCATGAATCATCCACTACTGTTACGTGACTCAAGGAGTTTGGTGCATCAAGATAAACAGGTGCCTTCAATTCTCCAGCTGGCTGCTAGTAAACAAATGCAGAAGAAGAAGAGAGTGTGACACAATGAAGTAATTATAAGAGCTTGGTGGAAAAAGGAAAAAAAAAAACCTGCATGAAAAGTTAACGATTTTAGAACCGGCCAACAGAGACGTGATGTTCTCGTCCGCTGGCAGTTTCCGTCTCCTCTGAGGAGTCGAAGCTCGAGCTTCACTACGTCAGGATTTATTTGCTAAGCCTGTTTTCATGCATTTCACTTTGTTAATTAGTCCCTTTAGGAAAATGCAGTCTTAGGACACTAAGAAATGCAAATTTCAACTAATCTCTGCAATATTTTGCAACAATTCCTGTGATTTCTCCGCATTAAAGTTACTGAGCTGAAGCTCTGCTGAAGACTTTATGGCACGAGGAAAGTCTTTTCAGAAAAAACCTTTCAGCAACACAGATTCTCGTCAGCGAAGCTCTTCAACCTCTTCAGTCATCATCAAAACAAACTGCAAAACCAAAGCTAATGTGCAATCATGAGAATTAGCCTCAATAACATCACTGCATCAGTCTAATTATACAGTTAAATCACAGGAGTTTTTAAAGCCATACACGAGATTGTTTTTGTTTTTTTGTGAATATAGTTTGTGTTGAATTCATATTTGAAAAAGCATGTAGAAGATGAGTTGTTTTGTCAAGCTCACATCACTTTTAAGAACTTTAACTGGGAAATTGTTTCGTAGCTTTGATCCCATTATTCTTTAAGGTCAGAAAACACCATAAAAAAAAAAAAAAGATCAACACTAAAATATTTCCAGGAATTTGATATATACTTATTATCATAGAAAAAATATTTATAAATTTGTTTTCTTTATTAGTTTATTAGTAGTCTAAAAGTAAAAAAAAGAACAATTTAAATCTTGAAGGGACTCATTAATAAACAAACTTCCAACTCAGCTAAATATAAAAGTTTTTTTCCCATTTTCACTCAGATATTTTCATGCACATGTTGAAAACTTGAATAAAACCTGCTAAATTAAAGCACACTTAACTTGAGCTTTTTTTTTATGCACACTCATTCTTGCTTCTCTCTTATTTGAGGCTTATTTGAGTGTGTGGGAGGATAAATATTTAGAGAGATTCAGTCTGAATCAGCAATGAAAAAGACAATGAACTATTCGACAGTCGAATCCAGTCTGAAGGACGGTCACCAACCACATGACCGCTGAGGGGCTCAGCTCTTTCTAACAAAGGAAAACTCTATGAAATGTTTTTTTTATTATTATTATTATTAAAAAAATAAGAATACTTTTTTTTTTTTAATTGAAAAGCACTTTTCAGAAACAAGTTTTCAAAATAGATGTCTGGTTTTATTCTCTCGATATCTATCTGTTTCTGATTCTTCAAACAAGTTGCTCTTTGACACTTCACACGTCTAAGACACACAAACTAAAACACACACACACACACACACACACACACACACACACAGAGGATGTGTTTAAAAGGATTAGACCCATACCGTCTCACAGCGTTCTGCTTAAATAAAAGCCTGACTAAAGACTTTAATGAGGGAATTGGATGCAAAGTCATGACACTGTCGCTGTCTGTCCACACACACACACACACACACACACACACACACACACACATAAATAAACTGATTATGTATTCACACTTGCTTATACAAATATTTATAAATCCTGTTTATGCGCCAAAATTCAAATTCAGGTAAATAGGTTCAGTAGCTGCACAAACACACACACACACACACACACACACACACACACACACACACACACACACACACACACACACACACAGAAATGTCTTTTTCAGAAGAGATAAGAGGACATAATGGGGACGAACTGGGAGACAGAAGAAAAAAAAAGAAAGAAGAGGGATGAGGACAAGGACAGACGAAGTGGGACCAATTAAAACGTGAAGAGGAGAAATTAAAAAAAAAATTTTTAAAAAGGAAGGAGGCGGAACAGGAGAGGAAAGCTGAGGTGAAAGAGGGCGAAGAACGAGGGAAGAACGTGAACAGAGAGACGGCAGCGGAGGACTGACGAGGAGGAGGAGTTCATTAAGTCTGGTCAAACCGCACGACTGACTGACGGACACGCCGCATGCGGTCGGTCGACGTCTACGAGGCAGCCGGGTAACCACGGTGACGGGACAGAGAGAGAGGATTCACAAGTTACCCAAATAATGTAGCCACAGCGACATGAATTTGTTGATTTATTATTTATCTACTGCACTTTTTTTTTTTTTTTGCTGCTTCTTGCTGCGTTTCCCCGTCACCTCTCGTTCCTATCCAGTATTTGTCCGGGAGTAACTTTCAAAGTAAATTTCGCAGTAACCTCATTAAATATTTCCCAAGAAGTAAAGACATTCTTAGAAGTTAAGGAAAGACTCAGACAAACGGTAAAATATATATTTTTTTATCAATACTTTTCGTAAACTTTGGCACTAAGCACCAAACCCTATCTAAGGAGTGTCTATATAGTTTATGTTTTCTATTCAAAACAAAAAACTCCGTAATTTTTCGACAACATCTGGTCACTGTCGTTTAACTTATTCAATTCAAAACAAAAAGTGAAACAAACTTTTATCAGTAGCTTAATTTGATGTTTTCATGTTTGTATTACTGCATAATGCATTTATGAACTATGGGAACTATAAAATAAAAGAAAACTATGGACAATGTTATGCTCAAATATAAATATATTAGACATAAATTCAACAACAACACAGATTTCAAAGCTACAGAGACTCATTTCTTTTTGACCTCATCTATAAGATTTCGAAAAGCTATGACTTCAAAAAAAAAGAAAAGAAAATGAGTAAAGTTCAACATCAACCCTGCAGTCTGAAAACAAAGACCTCAAAATGTGACAGTTTGTTGTTGTTGTTGTTGTTGACGACTGTGTCCTGGAGATGTATTCTGGAGGGTGTTGGCTGGTTGACACGAAAGTCTTGTTATGCAGCAGTGATATGAAAACATTACACCCCGGGGGCGATGAAATCACAAGAAAACAACGTTTCTTCATTCCTGTGACGGATTATTTCACTGAGTGGAAGTTTTTTTGTTTTTTTTGCCTGTTAGCAGGAGGAGACTCTGACGACAGCATCCTCTCTGGTTTCTACGTGACGGTTCAGGAATATAAAACCGTCAGCTGTTAATTGCCTCGTGTGTTGTCAGGTGTTTGTGTTTGCATGTTGCGTTTACTGCCGCCTCAATCATTTCAGTCCTGTAGACACTAATCTGTCTCTGCGTGCGTACAGTTCACTACATGTTTGTATGAATACGTTAGTGTCATTGTTTTTGCATGCTTTTGATATCCAATCACTTTAACCTTTATAAAAAAAAAACAACAACAACCCGGCTGGTCTCGTGCCTGTTGTTTTGACGTGTTTGTGTTTTACAGGCCTTTAAAGTAGCGTACCAGTTAACGTAACGCTGTTTTACATTTACAGCAGCAGGAGCGTATTATCACGTAAACCATACGGATTTTGTGTGTGTGTGTGTGTGTGTGTGTGTGTGTGTGTGTGTGTGTGTGTGTGTGTGTGTGTTTACTTAAATATAATGGACTCGTGTGTGTAATAGCGGAATACATTTTAATGAGTAAGTGTGTTTATATGCTTGCACAATGATAAATGGAGGCTATTTTCTTCTGCACATCAAAAACGAGATATATTTATCTCTGCTGTTGTTACACACACACACATATATATATATATATATATATATATATATATATATATATATATATATATATATATATATGTATATAAGCTTACACTACTACAGTGGTCCTCGTCCCTGTTTCCAGAGAGCATCGCACTCAGCTTAGTGAGACCTTGAATGGTGGATAGAATCAATTATTAAGGGCTAAGAGCTGGACAAATTATTTGTGGTAGTCCTCTCAATGGCCAGGGTTGGTGACCACTGTTACAGATAATGGGACCATTTATATATATATATATATATATATATATATATATATATAGTATATATATATATATAAAATATATATATATATATATATATTCACTGCTGCCGTAAGTAGATCACCTGCATTGTCTATAAGTGCTGTGTGTGTGTGTGTGTGTGTGTGTGTGTGTGTGTGTGTGTGTGTGTGCGTGCACGTATGCGTGACCTTCACCGTGCGATTGGTCCATGTTTCGTCCGCTTACATCTGTCTTACTGTCCATATAGAATGTCCCACTCTTGTCCATTTAAGGTCAGCTCTGTAGACGTTTGATTATTGTATTTAAGAGGCCTGCATTGAAAATGTAATATATGAGCTTGTGGACTGTTGTGGACAACTTAAACCTTTTTAGAAGGACATTTAGTTTGTATGTATGTATATATATGTGTGTGCATATGGATACTTAAAAAAAAACTTTTAAATGTATGACGTATCATGTATGTATCTAACACACAGACACAAAGACAGTAGCTCACATGTAGCGTGTGATTGTTCTGAATTTGAGTGCCGGTCACACGCACTTTAACGTAAGGTTCTCCACACACACACACACACACACACACACACACACACACACACACACACACACACACACACACACAGCCAGCAGGAACAATACCATTGGTGTCAGGATGATTGACCATCCCATAAGCCTCTCTGAGCTGCTGTGTCCCACAATGCACTGCAGCTTGCCTGAGAAGCATCATTTTAAGTTTTAAGTTTCGTCCACATTTTTTCTAAACTCTGTTCCCAAAAACAGTCTTCAGTGTAAAGAACATCATTAACTGGAGTCCAGCAGTGACCATATTTGGCCCCACCCACTGACAGCTGTAATCCAACTACACCAGACACCTGTCAATCAAACAGGAACTCCCCCCAGAGTTTTTGGTGGCTGAATATCTTAATAAATTATGGGAATATTTTCAGATTGACTGCAAAAAAATAATAAGAAGGAGTGATCTTAGCAAATGACACCAAATTGACTCGTGAATTTTGTTTTTAATGACTTATTATTTCACGGGACGAGTTAAATGGGAGTCTAAAGAACCAGACGATTATTGGAGGCAACCTCTAGTGGCACTCGGTGGTATTACAGTTTAAGGCACTTCCACATCGGCTTCATATTTCTGACCCAGAAGCTCACGTCCACTTTTATATACAGGGTATGATCCAAACTAAAGATGGGTCGTGGTTTTCAAATCATCATTAAGTAACAAAAAAAAAAATGGAATAGTTTATTGCAGCCACCAACTGCTAGAAGGGGAAATGTTCTCAAAACGAATGGATTGTCACAAACCAAGTCATCGAAAACCAATGGATGGACATCCCTGTTGTTTCCACCTTGGTTTGGGATCAACAGTCACCAGGTTTTATATCCAACTTTCATGAAAATTAAAAACAAAAATTGAATATTTTACTGTTGAAACAAGGAAACCAACCAACTGGCACTGCAATCTCTAAAGCTATTATTAAAAATGTTACCGAACCGAATGATTTTCCTCCGCGGCCGGAGACTGAAAAAAGGTTCCTGGTGGCGAACACCACAGTTACCCACTGATATCAACGTTTTTTTGGATCGTCACATCTGAAATATTATTTTTTTCTCGTTTCAATATCAAGTCTGAATTGGTTTCTGAGTGAATACTTTTCTAAAATGTTCCCAGAGTAGACGTGATGCTTGCAGACCAATAATACCGAGCGCAGGAAGAAAAGCTCCAAGGCCGCATTATTTTCTTTTCTGCACGTAACTAAAAACGTTCATATTTATTACAATTGTAGTGTTTGTCTCCATTATTGTTTGTGATCTAGTCATTGTTCTTTTGCATAAAGCCATCAGGCCTCTTCTCTTTGCACAAACGTGTTGCGACTCCAACGCCGGCCTCTCAAAGCAAGAAATAAAGCCTGTTGGTTTGCGGTCACGGTTGACGCCAGCAACCTTGTTTACTTCACCGAGACAACGAGAAAAACAAGAACAACAGGGGATTAGTCGAGCGAGGTAGAAGAGCGGCACTCTGGAAGGAGGACGAAGGAGGAAGGCTGCGTCCATGTTGCCACGCGGAGCACTGAGGCGAGGTAGTGGCAAGTCAGGAAGAACACGCACATTTATTCTCAGAAATGCACAAAGCAACGCCAACGAGGAATTAAGCAGCGCTTCTTTTCTGCTACAGTGAAGGGGTTAGGTCACATCACCATCACACACGCACACACACACACACACACACACACACACACACACACACACACACAGCTAACAGGGATGAAGCCACATCATTTTTCCGCTGTCAAAACGGTTCAGAAATGGTGAAACGAAGTCAAATGGAGCGACGACCTGAGTTTTCATCTCTGTATCACGAAGTCGGAAGGTCAATTCTACCCCCTCCACCCCCCCCCCCCCAAACCCCCCCCCCCCCCCCCCCCCCCAAAAAAAAACGGCGGCTGAAAAAACAACTGAAACTATCCTTTAAAAATATTTTTCAAAAGTCTTTCTGTTTCCATCTTTGAGCTCTTTTTTAATGACGAGGACCGTCGTTTTCTACCTTGGCTCCGCCCACCTATCGCTCACAGTTTTACATGCTGGTTTCTATAGTCTGGAAACCCTGTTTGTGTTGAGTTTTGCTCGCTCTGGAGGGCGGACCAATCATCGACCAATCATCGACCAATCGGGGCATCGGGGGTGGGTAAGTCGTTGACGTTGAAGTCAAGCTCCAACACTGACGGCGGTGGCGTCACTTCGACGCACAACTTGCATCACACGGTTTGTCAGCGCCGATTGGTTCAAAGCTGCTCCAATCATTTCAAAATGAACCCCGAGGTACGATGCAACGATTTGGAAACCAACCAATCCTCGATGGAGGGTCGAACCGGACCCGAATACTCAAGCATAATTCTAATTATGTAACCTGGTGTTTACCAGACCCACATTTGATGTGTGAATATAATTCAATTCAATTAATTAAAGGGAATCATCAAGTATCCAGTAAAAAATAAAAATAAACAGGGCAAAAATAAAAACGGAGTCATTTCACAATTTTGAGGTTGTTACTGTAAAACTTTTACATTTATCAGCGCAAGACTGTTTTTGAATATTATATATCATATTCATGACTGCGTCTGCATTGGAATCCACTGCAGCAGCTTTCTATCCGCCGTCCTTTGTGACAAAACAAGAAGGAACGTTTCTCCGAGCCACCTTTCAAGACTACCGCGAGTGAATGTTTGAAACTCAAAAGGTACATTTTGGGGTTTTTTTTGGTGGTGAATACTCTGCATACTTTGGCCTGGTGTTGAGGAGGCGGGGCTTGCGTTATCTCTGGATAAGATTTGAGCGGCGCTGCCCAGCTCGTCCATCCAACCTCCATCAAGCACTTTTCAATTTCATGTTTCATTTCATTGACTTTTTTTTTTTTTTACCGCTGGTGATTCTTGCTTTCTTCTTTCTTTCTTTCTTTGTGCATTTTAATTCACTGCTATTCTCACACACACATATATATTATATATATATATATATTATATATAATATATATATATTTACATACATATACATAATATATATATATTATATATTATATACATAATATATATATATATATATATATATATGAAACTTTTTCCATCAGTGCAGTTCAGGTTTAACACTGTAGCAGCAGTCAGAATAGCTTCTTCTCTACATGGGCTCAATAATTCATTTCCTGTTTTCAGGCTGGTGTGAATGTATTCCACCGAGAACGTGCGATGAACTAATGTTCTCAAACGCGACGAGCAACAATGATTTTTTTTTACTGCCAATACCGACATTATGGACGAATTAAACGTTCATCGAGAAAGCTTATTACTTATTTAATTAGTATTTATCCCAGGAAAGTTTGTAAAGCTGCTGTGATTCTTTCAAGACAAATTAGAGAGAATGCTACGTCTCCATTTAGCTGGATCGCTCCGGCAGGCATTACATATTACATATTCTAATTCGATGCAATAATAACAAGAAAAAAAAGAGTTAAGTGGTATTTTTGTTCTTATTATTGTATGCTGAAAATACATAGAGATAACTGTACTTATGACAAAACATCCTGAGTAATTCTGAATTTCATGTAAATATCAACATCATTCATCTTGAATAGCATTAAACAAGCAATGTGGAAATTAAAGAAAAAAACTGTAGGCAGCATTAAAAAAATAATCAAAACAATTCCATTAAAACAATAATAATTAGTATTGGTCACCATCAATATCGGCTTTTGAATTCCAATTTGGGCCATATTATATTATTTTTTTATCACCGTCTTGTCCGCCAGGTGGCTTCGGTAATATTTCTGGTAACTCTGACTTTTAGATAATTGGACTTCATGTTAACTGCAGACAGAGCTGGCATGTTTTCATACCTGGTTACAGGACCGGCTAGTTTAAACACATTAATGTATGTTTTTTTAGAGATCAAGGTTTATAACTTTAGTTACCAGTTCAATGTTTTCCATTAATTTGAAAAAAAAAATGTCCATCACTCATTCTATTTATATTTTTCCACATCTACATCCTGTTTTTTTTTGTGCCTTTTCCAGCTTCCTTTCCGCTTCTTCTCTTCTCTTCCCTTTCTTGCCCACCTCCCCACGTTGTTTTATAGATCCCCTTTCCAGGAATCTTTAAGCACTTCATATTAATTTCTCTTTGTTTTTCTCTCTGAATATGCAGTAAATATTCATCCCTTTTCTGGTCTTTATGCATACTCTTCCACTCAGTATATTTCCTCCTGTTTCCTCCAGCTTGAGCCCTTTAACCACACTTATCATTTCTAAAAATCTCATTTGACTCTTGTTTTTTCCCTTTTTTTCTTCATCACTATTCCTCTTCCGTTCCTTTTTTCATGCTTCCCTTTTCTCTTTTTTTTTTTTACCCAAATTATATTTTCTCCCCAAAGGATGACACATTTTAATTATTTCTCCTCTTTGTGTAGATGAGGATGCTTCATCATAACCCTGCACGGCCCTTTCGTGTTATTTTCTGTTAAATAACCAGCAGGATGAGGGAACTTCCACGGTAATAATGAATCGAATTACATTTTTCTAAACCAATTTGTCCGATGAAGTCATCGGTGTCTGGAGAATTACGCCTGCCCATTAACTTAATGTCCTTAATGTTGTGCTCGCCTCCCCTTCAGTGCTGAAATGACACCTTTATTTTACCTCCTCGGAAATGCCCTGGAGGTCGAGGCGAGCGATGGGCGGGCGGCACGTGACCTTTTGACCTCTTAGTGATGGACTCTGGGAATTGCTGTGAGGTAAAAAGGTGAAAGAAAAAAAAAAAAAAAAAAAAAAAAAAAGGAGAGTGAAAAGGGAAATGCCAGTATATTGATGTGTGTGTGGTTGGGTTAGAAACAAAACCTATCTGTGTGTGTGTGTGTGTGTGTGTGTGTGTGTGTGTGTGTGTGTGTGTGTGTGTGTGTGTGTGTGTGTGTGTGTGTGTGTGTGTGTGTGTGTGAAAGAAAGTAGGTCAAGAAAAAAATGTATATAAAAAAAAAAAAAACGTGACAGGAGATGTAGTAAAACTGAAGAAAAATTATTTATGACCAATAACTTATTGAACGCCACCTACGGAAACCAGAACGACACAATTTGCATTTTTTTTGTTTCAAGAGGGGCAAAATGTCAACGTCGAAATAAACTGAAGGCGGCGGCGTCAAGTCCGCAGCGTAATCAGGTTGGCCTGATAAACAAAGAACCAATCAGTGGAGGCGGGTTGAAGAATAAAGACGTCTTTTTGCCCGTTTCAAGGGAATAAATGATGCTGTGAAGATGTCAACAAGCTGACGGTGCGATCACACACCTGTGCCAGTCGGAGCCTGTAGACACTAACAACTATACAAACACTCTATTTACTTTATCGACATGGCCAACGCCATCTTAGCTGCTCCGAGCAAACGCTACTGTGACTTCAGTGTCAGCTGAAAATGAACATAGATGGAACACATCAGCTGCTATTGATTGGTTCAGGGCAAAAAATAGCACTTTGAAAAAGTGTTTTTGTTATTGTACGAGTCCGTAAGATTACTGGGGTTCTTCCATATATCATACAATGCCAGACTTAAATTAAGAAGTATGTGTTGTTGTTTTTTAGTGAATTGAACAACAAGACACATACAAAATGAAGTAAACAAATGTCTGGGTTTGGCAACAGAGTTGAAATTATTCAGGCACAAGCAATAAAAATAGACTGAGCCCTCAGGAAAAATCATCAGTAACCGTACTGATGGAAGCCCACAACAGAATCATTTTCACTATTTCTAGGACCAGTGATCAGAAATAACAAGAATCAACTGATCCACATAAACCAAACTTAGAATTTATTAGTTCAACACCACAATGTGTGAAAGTCGGGAGTCAGAAAATAATGAAACATAAATAATAGATTGGATTTTAAACGACTTAATGTTTCCCAGGATGTGTAGACGGTACTAAGGATGGCCCCACCAGTGTTCCCAGCTTGTATTCGTGATGTGCAGCAGATTTGCAAACATTTAGTTTCATTACAGTCCAGCTGGTGCCGACCCGTCGGCTCCCATCGCTTCTGTCAGACTTCTGTTTTTACATTGTATTTTTTTTTATGTTTGAGCTGCCGCTGCACACCCTGTTTGCAAATGCCTTAGCAAGTTTAAATTGAATCCTGCCTCTTAAACCAGAGCTCTGAATAAGAAGAGGCAGGAGGTGGGGAAGGAGGGCGAGGGGGGGGGGGGGGGAGTGCAGGGAATGATTTTCCAGGAGGTTGTTGGTATGAATCAAAAACACACACACACACACACACACACACACACACACACACAAATTTCTCTCTGATGCACGCCGTCTTTCACTTTATCCACCGCTGTTACTGACAACCTTGCTTTGTTAGTGTAATAGTCTACACACGAGAGCTACCTTTATGATCATGTTCCCATTATTGTATACAATAGCCATTATGGACTCTGTGTGTGTGTGTGTGTGTGTGTGTGTGTGTGTGTGTGTGTGTGTGTGTGTGTGTGTGTGTGTGTGTGTGTGTGTGTGTGTGTGTGTGTGTGTATCACTTGGCATTCAGTCACGTCAGAGTGTTTCCTGGCAACACACACACATAAATCACTGGCTGGCCGAAGCCGGTTTCTACTACGACCACTTCAGATGGACCGGACAGCTGGCGACATAAAAGGCATGCAGGTCTATTTTAATTTATGAATATGTAATTTCTAAATCATTTTTTAAATTAATAGTCTCCGCCCTTTTTAAAAAGCTTTCATATCGACAGTAAGCTCTCCTACAGCATCTGGGCCGAGCTCTCTGCATTCTTTTGCGAGCAAACATTTTCTTGGAAGGGAACAAACTTCCTCCTCATGGAAGACGTTAAAAAAAATTCTTTTTCAGTTTGATATCGGCTGTTTTGACAGAAGCCACGAAGTCGATCAAGAGACACGGCTGTTCAGTTCCCAGCTGTATTTTATTTCCCTTTTCATACGTGATTATGAATGAACCCTGAGATTTTTCTTGTTTCATGCTTACTGGCCTCATTCATTGGGTGAATTAACTTCAAGGGTCTTTTTTCGTTCCTCAATCAGCCTTGTATTCTATTTTGGTCATCAGAGACGTGATGGAATAATATTAACGCACTCAGTATATGTATATATTATTATATATATTCTTAGTCAGTATGACTAAGAATATTGGAAGATCCATTTTTATATTTTTTTTATCTATTTATTTTTTAACCTGTCCGAGACACGGTGAGACACGCAGAGATCAGAGGACAGAAACACAACAGAAATTCTCACACTGAGCTGGAAACAAACGGTTGCTCCAAATTTTGGTAAATAACACAAACAGAATATTTCAGGCTTGGACTGCAGCCGCAGGTCAGAGCTATAAAAAGCGAGTGTCTGTTGCTGAGTGAGTGAGAGATTAAAGTTACACTGCTGGTCGGCTTATTGCCGCGACTTTTCAAATTAAGAGCGTACAGAAAAAAAAGCACGCTGTTGGATTTAAGCTGTTGTGATACAAAACGTGTGAAGGGGACCTGTTGTTTTATTGTTTACATAAAAGAAGCTTATTCAGATGGTTTTGGGTGGAGCTCAGCTGTGTGAATAAATGTTACTAAATGTGAATAGTTTCATTTTGTTAAAGCAGCTCTCGGATGAAAAAAGGTTGGAGACCCCCTGGAGTAAACACTTCTTTCACCTGAGGAGTCTTAATGTGCGCGCGGAGGTTTTAATGCACGTCCGACACTGCTGCCCTTCAGAATCCAGTCAGCTGAATAAGATGGCAGGAAGTAAATAAAGTACAGAGGGAGGGAACAGCAAACATATTTCAAAAGGTCAGAGTCAACGACGATCATGAATCATACCTTTGATGTTTGGAGTAAAGTACAGCCACATAAACACTTCAAAAACAACAAGAATAGAAAGGCTGTAAAAAATAACCAACCAAAATCTGCACATAGTAATTCATGATCATCAGTTTGACGATGAGTAACTCAATATTAGTCAAATCAAAAGGGTGACGGAGATAAATCAAGTCTTTCAGAGGCACTTTTTTTTTTTGAGTTTATCCAAATAGACAGTGACGGCCAGAAGTTCATGTCGGTAAACACCACATACAGTCATCTCTACAGGCTCTAAACAGTCAACAACAGCAATTGGTCAAAACTCAATCACGAGAATACCAAAAACAAAGAGAAGATCAAACTCAATTAGGTTTAAAATCCAAAGATTTGATAAAAAAAAATGTAAAAAAAAAAAACCAGTCCAACACTAATGAACGTAGCAGTCGTGATAAATCTGAGCGGGACCGAGGCGGCGACGGCCGTCAGGAAGCCCGCCGAGGCGACGGACCGACAACGTCGAGGCAGAAACGACTCGTTAAGGAACCTCGTCAAAAAGAGACGCTCATTAAAAAAGGAAACTTCCCCCAAAAAAACTCCTGCTGATGAGTCAGCAATCATACGATACAAACAACTGAGCGTCTGTCAGTCAAAGAGGCGAATAACTTGGTGCCTAAATGTCGATCGCAAAGGTTTTGACACTTAATCCTTCTTTGGGGGGAAAAAGAATAAATTTTAAAGCTTTACTTTTGCTTGTTCAACTAATAAAAACAAGTGAATAGATTACGGAGTTTGTAGTTGACGGATGAATAAAGTCGACACGGAGGGTGTTAACAGGCTCCTCCACGTCGCCATCGATTCTCCAACTACCGCTGGAGGCTGAAACACCGTTCTTCCAAGGAGATATTCCCTCGGCTGGTGTTTTGATATCGGCGGTTGCGAAGCGCCGTCTTAGCGAGGCGTTCCTGCATTTTTATCCGACACGATTCCCCAGCGCCGACCCACATTCCTTCTGCACCGATACGACTGAAATGTCGAAAAACGCGGCCGTTTCGGAAGACGGACCCGAACGAGATACTTGTCGGCGTTTCGCCGCGTTTAAGGAGCATGTCGACATATATTCCGCCGTCGGTCTCCGGACGACGTGTCGCCTGACTCACAACTTAAATGTCAGATGTAAATCTACCGTCTGAGTTTAGATCGGTCAAAAAGCTCTTTCGAAAACTTCCAGCGTGTCAAAACAGAAGAGTTGTTTCCCGTCAAACACATACGGAGTCCCGGAAAACCGCATGTGGTAAATATTTTTAATGTTTAAAGCGGCACCATTTCTTTTAAAGTATTGTTTTACATTAATAATGTATCCAAAGACTGCAACACTTCCCAATTGGAAACGAGACACTTTGACAAACCTGCGGAGAATTATATATATACAAATTATGTTTTTTGTCTGTTATGAGTCGTTCCACTCACATCAACCACAATGTCTCTCACTGAAGACCCTGAATTATTGCATCTTTTTACATTTTCAGGACTTTTTTACTAGAATCTTTGAACCCTTATTTATCTATATGTATATATCTTGAAGTGTTTGAATGCTTTTATGGCAAAAACAAATGTAAATAAATGAATTTTAATAAATCTGGATCAGCTAAAGTAAATGTGATTTTCAGTAGGTTTAGTGCATTAATAAAATAGAACACTATTTGTAATTCTTCAAGACAACAGACATCACAATTAAAAATTTAAACAGAATAAGTTTAATGAAATGAGCTACTTAATTTGTGCTTTTTCTTGTACAACCACAAAACAACTTCCAATGTCCAGGATCAAACCTTGGTCCTCGCCAATCTCTGTCTTTCGTACACACACACACACACACACACACACACACACACACACACACACCGAGATTTGATGAAGTGAAGCTGACAGTAATCAGATGCATCCAGAAAGGTCAAGACTTTACCATTTCAATGAGGAGTCTTTCACTGCCTGAACACATTACTCAGTGGATTAAATTCAATAACCTCAGTCCCAAACACATATGATTGAGTAATCCATACTAATACCGTACACACTGTTATTATGACCCCCGCATTTCTGTGTATTCATTATTCGCTGCCCTGCGACCGCAGGTTGTGTTTCGGCATATTTGCATACTCAAAGTCATCTCTCCGTCGTTAAGGTGGCGTCCTTAACGACGGAGAGACGGTGACCTCTCGCCATCAACCGCATGTCTAACGAAACACTGGGACTTTGGAGGAACCTTTCAGACAAGTTCAAGGTATTTGACGCAAATTCGAATCACGTCAGTCAAAGCGACTTCTATGGAGCGAGTCCGAGTTAGATCTTTATTATCAAATTACAGTGCAAGATCTTTTCGTATTTCTTGGCTGAAAGCTGTGTTTAACAGTGTGTAAGTCAAGAATGGAGAGGCCTTGAACATTCAAAGTACGAGTCTTCTTTTCTAATCATCCTTTACTAAGTGCTGACAGAATTGCTTCAATACTCTCTAGTACTGAAAAATTGGAGTACACTCTCCCCCCTCTAAAAACGCATGAAAACTTTACTTGTACTGTTTTTCTTCCTGTTAAAAATGGAATTCATAAAATTGGTATGGAAAAAAAAGTGTTGTTCAAGTAGTGGTATCTCAGTCAAGGTATCGGTACCGGTATCAAAACATTTGAACGACGGTTAGCCGTAGTTTATGTCAAATAAACAAAATCAAATTTACCAATCAGGAAAATTCCATCACAGAAGAAAGAGAACGAGCCGTTCCTCGACGTCCCGATTATATTTGCAAAACTTATTCTCTCTCAGTCTGATCACATAAAATGTTCCAATCATCACAACAAGCTCTCATTTATTGGTCTAACCACGTACACGCTCACGGTCTCTCTCGCTATAACAACCCCCGGACCCTTTGATCAATTCGTATTCATGTCAATCTCTTATCCGGATGTCAATCCCTGTTGTGTTCAAATCACGCCGGAACCAAAATCTGACACGACTTGAATTAAAAAAGGAGCTCCTGCTCCCTGGTTTGACCTTTAAAATCATCCTCGGCTGACCTTGTTGTCGAGCGTCGCGGGACGGGACGCCGAAGGTGGAAAGTACTGGCACACAGTCAGAGCTGCTGAGTTCACAAAGTCGACTTGTTCTGCATATGCTAATAATTAGCTCTTGGTTTGGCCTTCGAGCAAAGTTAATGAACGTGTCAATATACACTGATGTGATTGTTGTAACGAAGCGGCGACCAGCAGGGACGTCACCCGTTGGTTTGTTGAACGGCCGTTACGAAGCCTCGAGTTTGGAATTTGGCCGAGCGAGCTCAAACTGATCGGAAACCTGGTGACACTACGTCTCGCCCACCGATGGCCTCAATCTCACTGCACCACAGGCCTGTCAATCAAACAGACACGCCCACAAAAACACATCCTTTTTTAAATCTTATTTTATTTTAATGACGGGATTATTTTCAGATGGACCGCCAGAAAACTAATGCAGAAGAGTGAATTTAGCGAATGACAGACAGAAAACTTGTATTGACCGAGAACTTCATGAGAGAAGTTGAATGGAAGTCTATGGAAACCGGAGCTTTTTGGAACCAACCTCTAGTGGCCCTCGGTGGTATTGCACCTTAAGGCACTTTCTCGGCATTGGCCTAATTCTTCGGAGCCGGAAGCTACGAACACTTTCATGTACAGTCTGTGGTTGTAACCAATAAAAAAAATAATAAAAAAAACACTTTATAAACAACTAGTAAAGTGTTCAAACAACCAGTAGCGTAGTCGGGCACATACGAATATGAAGTGTTTGTTAAAGTTGCTAAAGTCTCAACGAACTGAGCAGAACCAAGCACTTGAGTATTTAATCCTTTTATGAAGTGCTGTGGGGTGAAGGCTGCCAGAGGGATCCTGGAGTGTTGTGAAGTGTGGAGAGAGCGCGAGGTCTTCGGTGGATACGGATCCGGAGCATAATGTCCAATATGGAAATTACGCCGGAATTAGAGAAAAGATTATACGACTCTACGGGCCTTTATCTGCATGCTAGTAGCATAAAATAATGAAGTTAATGCAATCATTCATTCAATTAATGTTATTTTCAAATTGCCAGTTCGGGATTGGGCTCGGAGCTGAGTGCTTCGGAGAGGGTAACGCTGGGATGAACATACTGTTGGTTCTGGTCTTTTTTGGGGGAATTTTGTTGACAGAGAGAAATATAAAAATGTCCCCGCCGTCACCATTCGTTCTAAGGAATCTCTGAGTGCTTTCTACGGTCCACCGAGAAGCAACAGAACCGTAACATGTAAAACAAACATAAAACTTTCTTCATCAAAAAATCAGTTTTGGGTCTTGTGCGTCCCTAATAAAGGGATTGCGTTGATGTTATCTTAAGTATTCATGCAGTAAGAGCTTTAAAGTTGAAAGAAGAGTTTCCTTTGTCTTCGGTTTGCGTCCCAGAATGCCGCAGCATTAATCAAAAGCATTTCCTTTAGTGTAAATGCTGTTGCTGTGTGCCACGCGGGCTTAAACTGAAATGTCACGGTAAGGATTTGGGTTTCATATAAAGTAAAAGGCTGCCAGTTCAACATTTCCCGAATGAAACACAATCCGCCAGAGACACGACAGATCGTAAAAAAATAATGACTGCTCTCTTTTCAGCAGGAAAAATGTGATGAATGTCCGGTGACATCTATGTTTACAGACTTTTGTGTCACAGAACACCGAAGCGGTTTCCGCATGGTCGCATAAAAAAACAAAACAGGGCTGATTTCAGATACATACACACAAAATGCACGAATGATGCTGAATGATGTTCGGAGCCGTAAAGGATGCAGAGAAGACAGATTTGAAGACTTGCATAATCTTTTTTTTTTTTTTTGCGATCGCTGGGATCAAAAATGGTTGATTTTTGAGTTTAAAAAAAAAAAATGACGATGTAATTTGCGAACGTTTTAAATGAGCTTTTTGCGTAAAATTGCAGGAATTTGAAAAAATTTCATTTTATTTATTGCCCAGCATAAATTAAAATGTGATCATCTGTGAAGGCTGGTATTCTGCTTAGTTTTGTTTTATCCAAAAATCAGTAATCATACAAAATCATAGACATAAAAACACCATACTTCATGCTTTCAGAATAAAATACTTCACTTTCAGAAGTGTTTCTACACAACAATCACACGTGTCTGTTTTTGGTATGAACACTTAAGATACAGATTTGCACATATTTTCTGACGTTCACGGTTTTACATGATTGGACTGGATCGTGATTCCACAGCTCAGCATGACACACGAGCTCATTTGCTGTGAGTGGAAAAGACTCGCTCACATAAAAGCAGCATAAAAAAAAAAAAAAAAAAAGGGGGAATGAATGTGAGCTCTGGTTGTCTTTGAGGAAATTACAAATGTAATAAAAAACTACCCGTGCATAAAATATCATTTCAAACCCATTTTGCTAAATTTGCATGTCTTTTTGAGGGTTCCACTTTAAAGCGGCCGCTGAACTCTTCTCTGAATGTTGTCAGATGCTTTGAAGCAGATTTCTGTGCAGCACGTCCATCTTCCCGACAAAAAGCCCCCACCGGCTGCTAGCGCTCGTCGTAACCCAAAGTACGAAGGTCAACATGCTGCTGAGATTGATTTTCATTTAGCTTTATATCCCAAATTCACGTTTCCTCCGGCTGGTAAAAACCAAAAAGGAGATTTTGTGGGTTGGAATTAAGAAAAAGGAGCATCACGGTCATCGCTGCTAGCCTACCGCCGCGTAGCTGCACGCCTCCGCAAACCAGACAAGTTGCAGTCCACGTCTGTCCATAACATTTAGACATAATGAAGACTTTAAAGGAATGTGGACAATTAGGCCGAGTCCGACGCAAAGTTGTTGCCGTGAGGGTAGACGATGCTTCAAATGTGGATGTCGCTGTAGGGAAGCAAAAAGAAAAAAATCTCTAAATTCGGATGCTTCACGCACATCTTCAACCCAACGGCACAGAAACGATGAAGGCGGGTTTTAAAGGTGAACATTTAAGACTCATGTCAACGATTCTCCCCAAATGTGAAATATGGTCGCAATCTCTCCTTCATTTCCTGTGAAATTCTTGAGTTACGGCCGCAGACATGTTTCGTAAAGTCATAGTTGCGTTGGACCTTTGACCACCCAAATCTAGTCGGTTCATCCTCCAGTCCAAGTGAACCTCTGTGACAAATTTGAAGACGATCCGCCGACGCTTTCCTTCATACATCAATAAAACGAACACACAAGAAGGGAATAGCGGAAGTCCCACATTAACCGTCACGTTTGGGTTTTTTTTTGGTTTTTTTTAATATTAAAGAAGATTATTTCTAATACTTTGATCCACATCATGGGGTTTGATGCATGCATGACTTTTTTGTTGTTGTTATTATTGTAATGGTGCTTTTGTGGCTCTTTGGATATCCTGGAAGTGCATTAAAAAAAAAAAAAAAAATAAATAAAAAGAAGTCCTTTGGCATTGGGTTTAAAGTCATTAAAACATCAAGTACATTAGTGAGTTTCTACTTCTGTGTTCAAAACAGGCAAAAATGAGCCGACCTTCTGATCCTGATTGAACCGTCGCATTATTCTACACACACACACACACGCACGCACACACACACACACACACACACACACACACACACACAGACACACACATCCTGTCGGATCAGTTTATGTGGCAGTGTGTGTGTGTGCGTGCGTGTGTGTGTGTGTGTGTGTGTGTGTGTGTTTGGAGGTGAGCCGACGCCGCCTGGATGTGGTCTGTGATTTGTGGGACTGTTTTCAATGCAGGAGGCTGCAGGACCAGATTAAACTATAACTCAGCGCTTCGGGGGGGGCAGTGGCTCACAGATATGCATGAGGCATGGTGGCTGCAAATGTGCACATCAAGCTCATGCACACGTGAGCGAGACAAGACCACACACACACACACACACACACACACAGCTGGCTGGTGCTGCTAAACTGAGCTAACTCAATTTGAGGATGTCTTGCTTTCCTTCCCCTTTTTTTTTTTTTTTTTTTTACTGTGCCCATCCCCCATCTTTCAACGCGAGCTAAAACAATGCATAACTCATAACCAAATGCAATGCAGGCACAGCTGTAATCAAAAACCTCCGTGCTTTATGTCAGTCATACATTCATTCTAGTAAACACACATTGTTGGAGGGGATTTATATTCACGGAAAACCCACTTAATTAGAGTAATTTTTAGCGTCCTTCCCTCGGCTATTTCTTCAATTCAATTCAATTTATATGGCTCCAAATCAAAAACACAGGTCATTTCATGGCACTTAACACAGTAAAGTCTTTACAACAGAACTTGACATTTATACAGAAGAAACCAACAATTCAATAACCGTAAGCTAGGAGGGAAAAACTTCCTTTTGAGGGAGAAAAACCTCCGACAGAGGGAAGTAAAAACTCCCTTTAACAGGAAGAAACCTCCGACAGAGGCGGGCGGCCATCTGAAAAACCCCTGACATATCAGATAATAACTAATGACTTTGGTGATACCTGAACTTTTTTGTCTGTAACTTAACTATGAGATCGTTTGGTCATCTTAGTTTTTTATAAAACATATAAATCGGAAACTGCAATTCCCACTGTCATGTTACCATTTAGCTTAAAGCACCATTGTGTTCAGGAGCTGGTTTATTGCTCAACACACAGATCCTTGTTTCTGTTTTTGAGCGTCTGTTGAGCTCTCCTGATTTACGACTATTACTTTAGTCTGAGCCCGTTTCTGTCGCAGGTTTACTTCCTGTTAAAACTAAGTATTTCCTTTTAGCCGTCGCCCGTGTGGGAATTGTTGGTTTCCTCTATGGAATATTGTAACGTTACTTTACTGCCTTGAGATGACTTGTGTTACGATTTTAGTGGTTTAAAAATAAAACTGAACTGAATTGAAGAATTATCAGGTCAACCTTTCTTCTGTGTTTCCTGCTTTTGCCGTTGGGCGAAATTCATAAATCTAATATAGCCAGCATACTTCTTCTCTCACACACACACACACACACTTTACCCACATATAATACATGTAACCTCTTCATATTTCATTTGAATGACTCACCCATGAACACAAAGAGCAATTTGGAAGAACGAGGCATCTCATTACGAGTCGAGCACTACTTCTTCGTCTCTGAAGAATGCGTTAGCATGCGTCATGCGTTACGATCGAAGCAAACAAGCAAACATTAATCATTAGTGAGTCAGTGGACGTGGGTCGCTTCGACAGACTTACTACTTCTGGCTGACAGCCTTTTGTCAAAGCTCGAGACCTCCAGCACGCGTCCAACAAAGTGCTTGACACATCGAAAATATGACGTCTAAAACCCTCGTTATGATGCAGAAAATCATTGTTCTTTGTTACGTTTTTAAGGACACGCATTTTCTCGTCCTTCTTTCAACTCGATCTTTCTCCCGTCTTTACTTTACCTGCATACTCTCCCGCCTTAATGTGCTCCTTTACTCCTCCCACTGTAGGGTGAGGGGCATGCTGGGTAATGGAAAACTAACCAGATTTTTCTTTCTGCAATCATCTTGGCCTCATTTGTTCATTCGACTGCAAGTCAGAACACTGAAAACCCAGTGACAAAGTTCATTCAGCCTAATTGAAGCAACTTTTTTTTTTTTTACTGCCTCCTTTCTTTCATTCTCCCAATTTATTTGGCACAGCAAAACGACCAAATGATTTTGTCCGTCTGAAGAGCACTTACTGGGAATTGGCTTTCCGATGCCATTTCTATTCTGACGGTCTTCGATTAAACAAAGCAGAAAATGAAAGTGAAGAGCACACATAGCATAATATATAGTCTGGGTTAATGGAGTGAAACCCGTCTTCTGCATATTGTATGACAGAGAAAGCATTCTTTTCATTTTTGAGGTTTTATTTCAGGCCATGTCAGAATATTTGGAGGATTTCAAAAAGGCTAAAAGTAGCTGCAGGTCAAGTTAGGAAAAACCTTAAGACTTAAGTTTTCTGACTTCAGACAGAAGCCAAGTGTATTTTAGAGGTGGCACAACTGCAGATTCAGTGAAAAAGACACGATAAATGTGAAAAATTTGCCAATATTTCAACTACAGCAAAAAAGTTCTCACTTGTTTTCCCGACCTTTACAAATCTTCTTCATAAATGTAGATAAAATTGGGACGCGGAAAGAGACCAGATGAAGACGAGATCTACTTGAAGATAATGAAGTAATGAAGAGAGGAGTGCTTTGTTGGCTGCACTTCTTACACTGGGAAAAAAAAGAAAGCAGCTGAAGAATTTTAATATCTCCGCTGTCAGAATTATTAGAAGCAAAATGCTTTTGAGACTCGGCTTTATTGTAAACAGTTTGTTAAATAACATCTAAAAGCAATAAATGCGTCAAGCTGATTGCTTGGTCATTGCTGAAACACCCAATAAAGCTGACGCTATATGTACTGGAAAAAAAAGACAAGAACATTTTTCACTTAATTAAATAACTTAAAACAGACGGAATAACTTTTCTTTTGCAAGAAAATCACCTTTATGGAAGCGCAAATAATTGGGAAACCCTCAAATGTCCACAGAGGTAGATACAGAGGTCAACAGGTCAACCAATCATTCCTAAATGACAGTAAAAGCAAATTACACCACCCATCAACAATCTCATTCATTACCACATCGTAATTAATGGCTTTTTTTGTTTTTGTTTTTTGCATTGGAGTTCAAATAAGTTCACAGTTAACTTTGCACTCTTTCCTGCCTCTTCCTCACTGTATCCATCAAAACAGCTCCTAAAATACTTTGGTGGTCCACTCAGCCTCCTTTGGGAAAAAATATGTTTCATTCATTCAGAATGGATATATATACACATTTATATATATATATATATATATATATATACACAGTATCTGAGAGAGAGCGGGAGGACTTTTGAAGAATTGATGTATCATAAGTTTTGCTGACCGGCAGATTTCCACTTTAGGGACTGGGGAAGTAATCTTTCTCAATCTCAGAAACATTTTCAATTATTTTTTTTATATGTGATGGGTGTATGAGAGTCCACAACCCACAGATCTATGTGTAATTTGATGAACGTCCCTTTATTATCCCCCGAGCAGTCGGAGAGGCCAGTCCAGATCACTTAGCTTGACTTTTACCTCTGAGGAAAAGACTGAATGCCAAAAATGTCTGCAAAGTAACAAAGCTGAGGCACTACCCGGACAGATAAGCAGCAACGTACAGTATGTGCAGATGAGTCAGAGTTTATTCAAAGAACATTTATCATTTTTTTCCTATTACTGCAGTGCTCAGGTGATTTGTGAAGTTCTGATAATTTAGCTAAAACGAGCAAAAAAAATCTAAAAAAGTCAAACCAAAATGATTTCTTTCATGTTAAACAAAGTCAGCACACAGTTTCCATCCACTGTTGCTGCAATTCACTTAGAAGCAATTCCCCCTCCAAAAATAGAAATAAATTATAGGAGGGTCCTCTAGCCAATGGTGAGATATTAACCCGGCGAAGTGGGCAACTGTCTAGAGGTCCGGGGGTCCGGGAGTCCGGAAGCCACAGGTTCATTGTGTCAAATCTCGTTTTTGGTAAGTTCATTGCAGATTTTTCTCGGACCGGATGTGCCATGTATTGAACTCTTCCCTCAAAAGGCCATTGTGTCAAAAAGTAATTCTAACATTTGTTTCAGTTTAGATCAGAGTTCTCCAACCTTTTCTTCATCTGAGAGCTACTTTACCAAAATGAAAGCTGCATGAGTAGCTCACGGATACTGGAACATTTCTTCACATAGCGGAGCTCCAACCAAACCAGCTGCAAACCAGCTGAATAAGCTTCTTTTAAGTGAACAACAGCTTGTAAGCTAACGGGTAGCATTAATCACGGACTGAATCCACATGACAAAGTTGGTCTGTAGTTGTTTTTGTGTTTCTGACCATGTGGTTGTTCTTCTAATCCAAACCAAGGTTGTCATTTGTTCCAGCCCCAACCATGTTTTTCCTTATTCCTAACCCTAACAATGTTTTTTTTCCATAACCCCAACCATGTTTAGTTTTTCCCTGTAAATCACACAGTAGGTTTCATTTTGCTATAAATCACTACAGTCCAAGATGTGTAATAGACACGCCGGTCCACTACAATGTGGAATTCTCACGCCTACACAGCCCCAAGCGTAGCTGTAGTGGACAGGCGTGTCTATTACACGTTTTGCTGTGATACCAGGTTGTCATTAATTCATTATTTGATTAGTTGGCCAATTTTATTTCACCTTAGAAATTATGGTAGTTTTACAAGTTTTGCTTATCTTTTAGCAGGATTTAACAGCGGACAACTAACCAAAACTTACTGTGGAACCCAAACCTATCTTTCTGCTCTGCAGCCTTTTAAAGTGTAGATTTTCATTCGTTTCAATGGGTGTACTGGATGTTTTTAGCACAAATGCGTATCCTACTTTGTGTTAAGCAATGACATTACTCATATTTTTCTTGCGTCTTCCTGAAACAATACACTCTTTTCAAACACAACTTGAACTTGAGAAGCCGTCGACATTGATGGATGAGCGTGCAAATGTAAAAGAAGCTTTGGATATGCACTAGATGGCGTCATGTGACTCAGCAACATCAAACACATCGTTTGGGTTTGTGCTGATGGATTAGATATTTCAGGCAGACATATGGATAAACGATACGCCGACAAGTTTGTCGGTGTGACGAAACCTGATAGCTCAAGAGGTGCAGATGAACTCTGGGTGGTGGCCGGATGAGACGGCCAGTTTCAGAATGAAAGAGTGGAGGAAACGGGAGCCAAAGCACTTGGCAGCGGCTGAGCTTGCGGGTATCGACAGGGCAATGCTTTATGGAACAAGATACATCACTAATGCAGCCAAGTGGAGAGGCGCCGACAGCCGCTGAAATGAAATAACTGCAAATGATGAGGCCGGTTGATAATTATCATCATTTAAACCCACACCTATACCCCCTCCCCCACCCCCTCAACGAGCCAACGTTGGTTAGCGAGAGCTAAAGCAGGTCAGAGAAATGTCTGGAAATCCAGTTTTCTCCGTGTTGCTTCTGCACTGCACCTCCCAGGGAGCAGCTGTCAGTCAAACTGTGTGGGTGGGGAGGCTTGCTGGTCGTTGGTGTCACTCAACAATGCAGATGCTCACAGCAGTGTTTTCTTTTTTGGTTTTTTTAAACTCATTGTCCCTACCATGCCAAGTATTTACAGAAAAATATGAATCTGCACAACATATATCGACAAAAAAAGGGTCTTTGCCAGACGTTGTAATGTAATCTTATTGTACAGCGTGTATCATGTATTCTTGTATTATGCAAATATGGCACATGCATGCTGATATGTTTTATCCTGTGTGAATTCATCTGCCTGCTTTTTATTCTCTGTTCTCTTCCTTTCTAACAGATGAGTCCCCCCCGATGAGCCGAGTTCAGCTCAAGGTTTCCTTCTGATGAAAAGGAGTTTTTCCCATAGCACCGCTGCCTTAGTGTCTGCTCTCCAGGGGGTTCATGATCTGGGCTCTGTGAGGTGTCTCAGGACAGTTTCAATTCTTATTGGTACTATACTTTATAGATCAAATTTAACTGAATTACACAGCAGAGTTTTCCCTACGATTATAAGGCTTAGGTGCAGCACACAATCCAATTTGGCCACCGCCTAAGCCGTATGTGTGTAAAATCATCAAAAGAAACCGACTTGACCCAGATTTAATATTTAAGTAAGTTAATTTTGGGTGTTACCTCGTCTAGTTTTTCCAAATTTTTGTAAAATTTTACACAGATTTACTACTAATAATAATAGTATAAAATATATTTTTTTAAATGTAACATTTTGGGGATGAGGCACCCCAAACTCCTCGCCAAATACATTCACCTTAGTCTTTGACAAACTCAGGGAAAACGCCACAAAGCCTCTTATGTCATACATTGTTTTAAATTTGAGCGTCACCTTCGGTTCTTTTCTTGGTCCTCTTCAATTCTCCCCATTGGAAACATCCTCCGTCATCGTGGTCTCTGCTCACTCCGCTATGCCGATAATATTCAGCTCTACGTTGCCAACAAATCCACTAAAAGTCAATCCACTCTCAACAACCGCCTCACTGAAGTTACTGTAAATTATGGATGCACACCCACTTTTTTAAGTAATGAAACTTGCATACGATTTCTGACTCACCACTGACATATTCCTTTCATCAACCTCTCCACAAATCCACAACACGGGACTAATTATTGACAAAAACCTCTTGTTTGAAATCTCATCTTCAAAACTGCTTTTCTTTTTTTTTTTGGCCTCCTCTCATCTCTGTTCCACTTAAAGCTTCATCCATGTTCATATTACATTCAAATTCAATTACCGTAATGGTATTCTTTGCAGTGCGCAATCCAAAGTCCCCCAATTAACTCCAGTATTACTTGGCTGCCAACTCACCCGAAAGTCAAAGCTCTCCTTGAGACTCTTCACTGGCTGCCTGCCCCGCCAAAGATTCAATTTATAGGTCCTCTCCTGGTTCACGAAATCTTTCATTATCCAGAACCCCTCTGACCTGGCTGACCTCCACTTCCGTTCATCTGACCCAAACCTCTGATCCCCACCATCCGGGACCAAAACGTCGTACTTGATGTGACAATGCTTCTCCAAAAACACATTTGTGGCGACACCGACCTGCTCAAACTCCCAAAATGATTCAAAACTCGGCCTTTTAGAGTCGTTTTTATTGTTTTATCTGATAGAATCAGAATCAGCTTCATTGGAAAGTATATTTACACATACAAAGAAGTTGACTCCAGTTGTAACTTCTCTCTCAATGTACAAACACAGAAACAGACATGAAAGGCATATAAAAACCATAAATAGACATATATACAACTAAAAAACACATATACACCAAAACAATGGTGCAATTGCACCTTGTGCAAACGGCGATGGTGCGATTGAGTGTAGTCCATAGCTACCTAAAGTCCTAGTGTCTTTATATTTAGGATTTGTTTCTGTGCAAAATATCATTAACTATCTTTTTTTTTTTTTTTTTTACTTTAAATGTAGGTTTCTGTGTAACATCTAAAAGAAACCAAAGCTCCATTAGCTGGTATTATTCTCAGAGTGCATCCTGACGCTAAATGACTACTACATCGTATTTTGTATGAAGCCTTGTTCCATTTGCTGAATGTAATTTAAACTTTCGAGACCATAGTGTAATGGAAAAAGGACTGCAAGACATAAGAAAGCTCATACATTTTTGAACATTAGCGTGTGCACAACTGGCTCAGACAAATATATTTTCCTGTGTAAATGTTCGAGTGCATCAATTCAGGGATTTATAAAAAAAAATAAAACTCTTCAAACAACCTGCCTTTGGGTAGACAGAATGTTCTGTTTCTTAACTACATTACATTTTATAAAGTTGACTTTTTTTTTCTATTTTAATGCAGCATATAGTTTTTTTTTCATGCTAATTTTGGGGGTGTGTTAAATCATGTGGAACAGCCGAGTCTCCAGCTAATTAGCTCGTTGTCCAAGAAACAAGACAACAGTCAATGCTAAACAGATAATTACAAAAAAAAAAAAAAAAAAAGAATGTTGTTAAATGGGAATTAGCCAGCGGCGGTGTTTTTAATGCAAATAACGTATAATGCCCGGGAGTGTAATTAGACTGTATACACACACACACACACACACACACTTTACAATGTGTACCAGGTTCTGCAAGGTTGTACATTATACACCATCACACAAAGCTGATATGCATTGCTGTGTGTGTGTGTGTGTCTGTGTGTGTGTGTGTGTGTGTGTGTGTGTGTGTGTGTGTGTGTGTTGGGGGTGAGTGGGGGAGGGGGGCAGGGTCATATTAATTAGCTGGTTATCAGTTAAGCAGCAGAAGGTCAAAACAATGAACCAATCAGTGTTTCCTTCTGACACCAACACACTCGTTAACACCTCTCTCTCTCTCTCTCTCTCTCTCCCTCTCTCTCTCTGCCCGAATTGCAGTGGAGTCCACGAGACGTAGTCCTTATACATTTTTCATTCAGCCATCATGCGACCCGTAGACAGTTCAACACCTCAGCAACACAAAGCAAAACAGGAAATGGTTGGATGGTGTCCATTTGTCGGTGATGTTGTAGTTCCAGCTACAAACGTTTCTCCCGTCTGTCAATTGGTCCAAACTTAACAACAATTTACAGATAATTTTGCTTCCCAGAAGATGAATTCTCTCTTATTTTCTCACTTCTCCTGTGGCGCCTCTGGGTTTGAGTCGTGACAACGTTTGGACCGAGTGCCGTGAAATTTGCATTTATTCATTTTTCTCCCCAGTGATGAATTGTAGGCTAAATTGCTTCACTAAGATGTCGAACAAGGAACACATTGCACTCGTGTTAAACCGCTACCGATCCGAAGGTTGACGCTAGACTTGAGGAGGTTAAACAGGAGGAGGACCAGTTGGAAGCGAAAACCTCCTCGAGCGAGTACTCCCGAGTTTCGCGGATATTTTTGATACCGCTGGTACGAGCATGTTTGCAATTCCACTCCGGACTATTAAACTTGGGGAAATCGGCAGCGGAGACCCTTGAATGATCTTAAAAAAAAACTACGGCATTGAAGCAACGAGTTTACGCGAGGTGCTTTGCACGACGTTCGAGGGGGTTTTCTTTGACACTCGAGGGGGTTATGCAACCTGAGTTCATCCATCCGAGTCAGATTGTCAACACCGAGTTTAACCGGCATGTTCGGAGGCGTTTGACGGAAGGTTCTCGCCCAACGACGCATTCGTAGCTCCGTACCAACACCACTCGCCGGATTTGTCTCCCTGCAACTTCTTTCTGTTCTTCACAAAATTTGACACCAAATTCGATATATTTCATAGTTATGGCTTCGTCACGCTCGATGGAAATCGCGGTGCTGCGCTTCGTTCTCGTGCAAAAGGAGCCGAGCGCGGCATTATAGCGACACTTTGTGAAATCGGAATGAAGTAGGAATGAAAACGCATTGTGAACCGTCAGATAGCCTTTAAAAATGATCAGAATAATCTTCATACATCTTTTCTTTCCCTTCTCTCCATCCACCTCTGAATCTTCTCCTTTTAACTTACTTTCCTTTCCCTCTTCAGCTCCTGGTCTACTCCTCCTCCTCCTCCTCTTCTCTACCTCCCCTCCTCTTATCTCCCATTCCCTCCCTCCCTCCCTTTCGTCCCTCTATCTTTCAGGTCATGTCTGAGGTTGTTTAACTAATCTTCGAATGGCTTAGTAACATTTTCATAAAAATTTCACCTCGGCTGCATCTATAATTTAACACCCGCCTCCCTTTATCAGTCATTAGACACACAAGTCTCTAGAAGCTCTCCTCCTCTGTACTCCCCTCTTTCATTTCTACGTTCTCTCCTCCTTACTACTCCCTCTGATTGCTCTTCTCCTTTGCTTGCTTCTTCTATTTGCTCTTTTTACTGTCCAGGAATTGTCTCTTTCCCGTTTCACTATTTTCTCTCCGTCTTTGTTGTTGTTGTTTTTTCTACCTCGTCATTTCTCTTTTCCTCCTCCGTCTCATCATCTACTTTCTTTATTTACGGCTCGGTACTAAAAGCTTGATTCCTATTTCACGCTACAGGTTTGTGTCCCGTTCGATTCCGCATGCAAATACAGCATCGAGTGAAGTCACATTTAAGTACGTGTTTTTCATGTAGAATATATAACCTACATACGTTAAGAAAAATGAAGCACATCAGCTCAGCATCACATTATTTTAAAGGCTCATTAATAGTTGCGGAAACATATTCTTTTTTAGAGGTGAAGCATATAAAAAATGATGACGTGCTGAGATTTTTTTTTTATTCGAAGTTCACGAGCAACATTTGCGCAAAGCTCGGTCTGAGCACTCGAGTGACATTTACTTACATTAGCTGATTGGCAACGGCTTATTTATTAATTAACTGCTTCGCCATCAGTCTCGCACTCCTCTTCATTTGAATAACCTCACTGACTAGTAGGGAACTTATTATCTTATTAATATCAAATGGATCTTTTCATTTTTAATTCGGCCGGCGTGCGACGGTCCGTCTTGAGGAAGTGAACACGCGACAAAAAAGTCTGAAATCTGAAATTCTTTCCCTCAACCAACAACAACACAACGTGATGCAGAGCAGCAGCTCAACACCCAAAAAAATGACTGGGTCAAAGGTTAAAAAAAAAAAGAGATGACAAGAGACTGAAGCTGTTGGTTGTTGTTTTTTTCCATTCAGTGATTCGTGAAGCTTCTAACAGAGTGCTGCCTTTCCGTCGTCCAGAGTTGATATGCAGGTATCGTCCGAGATCTGCCCGCCCGCTGAGAACGACATGCACCTCAAAGGACCGCGCACAACTCAAAGGAAAACTAGCCCACATTGAAATGCTTTGCCCGCTGTTTGAATACGATGTGATCATATCTATCAGGTTCATTAACGATCCTAAATGATCATTAATCTGTTGTTTTGTGAACATTTTTAGTCGTCAGTGTTTTATTAGACTCATTAGTAGCATTCCATTGCTCCGACTGATCTGAAATTGACAAGGCTTCCTTGATTAATCTCAACATCTAGATTATAAATATTTTACTAGGATATCTTTGATCCGTTATCAGGCACCACCATATTTTTTATTTTATTCTCTTCCACATCCGGTAAATAAAAGTAATAAACATTTGTATTTTATCCAGAATCGTGCAGCCCTGATTATCAACGATCTAGAGGTTGGAAAAATGATGCTCTTCTTCCGAATGTGTTTTGTCACACAAACAAAGTCAGAATCTAAAGTGAACTGACAGAAATATGAAGTGAAATAAATGACAAACGAGACAGTATAGATGGAGAGAGGTACGAAGAGAAAGAAAGGAGATGAAGGGACAATGAGGGGAGGATGGAGAGAGGAGGAGGAAGAGGAAGAGGAGGAAGAGGAGGAGGAGGAGGAGGAGGGTATCTCCATCTGTTTCTGTGTTTCTGCTGAATCAGGGATGTGGCAGAGTTTTGAAATGTCAGGACTCCTCTTGACTTACACTCACACACACACACATATACACACACACACATATATACACACACACACACACACACACACACACACATATAGGGAGGATGTGAATGAAGCAATGCCAGAGAGCACAGCAAATTTGTATTAATGAGATTTTGGTTGGAAAATTTTGGGGCGAAGCCAGAAAAGAGCTCGAGAATATGAGGAGAGTAAAAAGTAAAAGAAAATAGAGAAGATGCTGACGAACGGAAGACAGAAACGCAGACGAGTCGCTCCGTCGACTAGTCAGTAAACAACCAGTCCACCAAAGTACTTCAGTCAGTCAGTCAGTCGAGTGCACAGAAGCGTATTCATGAGCTGTTGTTGTCAGGAAGTCAAACACAGGAGACACAAACAACGAAACAAAAACAAAAAGAAAACGCCATCATTAAAAAGGAATCTGAGGAATCGTATTTTTGGCAGCCGACAACAAAAACATTGCTTTTTCCAAACAGTTCGTACTCGTAACAACGAGATCCTGATTGATAAAACATGTCAAGAAAATTAAACATTCTTTTTGACAGATGAAAGCGCTTTGATCGAGTTTTCTTCAAACCGATGTGTGCAGACTGCCCTGACAATAACCGAAAAAAACACGTAAATCTGAACTCGCTGAGCTCGAATATGCAAAAGTAGTAACACATTCACTTCTTTAACCCACCACGCAATAAACCCAGTCGGGACCGGTCGACTGCCAGCAAATAAGTCTGCCTATTAATCAATAAAGAAACGCTCTTTTACTTTTTGATGGCAACTGAAATTATAATCAAATCTTTTTTTTTAAGTTTCAGAATAAAATAATTTATTTCAAGGCCTTGGCTGTTTGTGCATTTTGTAGAAATGTTTACCGAATTGTTTCTACGGCGGTATGAAGGTCAGTCGGGGGGCTGCTGTGGCTCGAGAGATGAAGCAGGTTGTCCGCAACTCTGCCAACTTGCAAGTTGCGTGAATCACGGATGGACGTTTCAAACTAAATCACTAATCAAATTTGTTGCTCTAAACTATTCGATTAAAATTGGACTGGTCGTCACAACTTTACTTGCAGAATTTGTACTGCAGCTCATCTCCGTTTACAGCTTTTAGGTCCATTACCGCCCCCTTCTGACGGGAGTAACGCATTACAACAAGTTGTTGGTAAAAACAGGGGAAAGTTGCAATAAATTGCACAAACCACAACAGCTTTTTGTGGCAATGTTAGAACTACAGATGGTTTTCTTTTTTCACTTTACTTTGAATTGTAATGTTTTCAAATAAACACCCAACAAATCTTCACATTTGGCTGGTTTTTTTTTTTTTTAATAAATAAACTATCCGAGCAGAATATCTCATGTATCATATCATTTAAAAATATTAGAATTTCGGTCTCCCAGTTTCAGGTTACCAGTAAACCCGCAGCTGCTTTGCGTGCTACACCTCCACATACCTGCAGTAAACTATGCCCATAAACTGAGTGTGTCTCTGGGGAAGAGAAGGCTTAACGTACGTGTGTGTGTGTGTGTGTGTGTGTGTGTGTGTGTGTGTGTGTGTGTGAGTGAGAAAGTGTGTCACAGTCAAACCCCCCTTCAGCTCCCCACTGATGTGTGTCAGTGTTAGTGGGCCACAGTCGGTCTCCATGGAGTTGAGGTTGTGGTGAAGTGTGTGTGTGTGTGTGTGTGTGTGTGTGTGTGTGTGTGTGTGTAATTCAGCATAAAGTTATTGTCTCTAAAGGAATATATGATGCTGAGGAGAGAGCTCATTGGATAAATCATCCTTTTGGGTTTCTACATCTCTACATTTTCTGGAAGTCCTTCCTCTCTTCTTTCTCCCCTCATTGGCTGCCAATTTTCCGCTCCAGCTATCCAGTAACGACATAAAAAATGCCCAAAGAGAGACACTTTTTGCACCTATTTGGGAAACGTGCCGGCAGGAAGTTTGTTGCTTGCAGAAGGAAGTTGAAAACGCAAAGACGGGCGTCGGCTCGCTGTTGGCGATGCGGGCCGCCGCCTCGGTCGGTGATCGTCACATGATGAAGCAGAACGTATCTGGAGAGCGATAAAATGAAACGGCACGAGCCGTCCGGTGGGGAGTGCAGGGTGAAATAAAAAATAGAAGGAAATGACAAAGGAGCAAAGGATGCATTTTTTAGTGATAACTTTTGTCACGTCATAAGATTATATGGAAGATGCTCAATTATTCAGTCCCTCCATGAATTATTTAAGAAACATTTCAAGCCTTTATTTCTACACAATATGTCGCCTCTGAATTATATATGACAGTCAGAGACTGTTTTGAAAAGCTTTGTCTTTGTTTAGAATTGTTTGTAACTTTAAGCCCATATTTTTCTAAGTTAAAAAAAATATACAAAAATATTAGAACTAAAATATTTCTGTGAAGTGCAGTATGCTCACAGGAAGTGATTACAGGCAAGCCCTTATTAGGTAGTAGTTTGAAAAACAAAAAAAATTGCAACTTTGCAAATTCACAAATTTTATTGCATTAAAAAAAAAAACATAAAATTCTGTAAATCAAATCGCAATTTCTTGTGAAAAGCCGCAGCAGAAATAAAGTGGGTGGACTGTGCTTTTAATTTGCAATCAGCAAAAATAGATTTGGTCATGATGAGGCAAAAAACAAATAAATTTTTCAGCTACTTCAAGGGACCAGTGCTTTAAATTTTGAAGTTTGTTCTGTTCAAGATGTAAAAAAAAATTTTTTAAAAAATAAAAAAATAAAAAAAAAAGATGACTGGTTAGTGTAGAGTTAAATGGGAACATCGACTGATATTTGTAGAGGCATAAAAATAAGGCCTTCATAAATTAATATCAACAAAGGCTGGTCTTCAGACTCAAACTCGCCCTACATTTTGAGGTCTGAAATTAGTTCCGGTTTGGTCACGTACCCTCAAACAATCGGCACATCGTACGTCGTTTTAAGGAAAATGCCGGCAGCCACAAACACGCTCAACACGAACATGCTAAAACACCACCAAAGGAGCTCCTCTGACAAAATGAAGATGCATGTTGAATGAGAAGTAAAAATTCAGAAGCAAATTTTGTCTGAGGGAAAATCTGTTTTCTTCAATCTATTCGCAACAGGAGACGTGTGGTTTGTTTCGGCTCCAGCAAATTACCGAGCTCGAAATTACCTTGAGCTCCTGGTGGGTCGTCATCAACCGCCAGTATTCACGCATTAGCATCGTACAACACAGTGTAAACACGCAGTATTGGATTCCATTTAAAATGGAACATGCAACACAACTGTTTCTTTCTTCTTCTTGTTGTTTTTTCCAAAAGCGAACACCTGGTGTTTTCTTCATGATTCATTCCGCATTTGTTACTCCACAAGGAAATTACTACAGAGAATAGGAAGGTAAAAATGAATGAATGCCAAATCTGTCGCTTAGAAAAAATGAAGGACAGAGTTTTAAAAATCGGTGTTTCTATAACCGGATCCCCCTCCTGAGAGCGACGCAAAAAAAATCCGGCGCTAGGAAGAGAAGAGAAGGCAGCTGTGAACCCAAAAAACTGAAATTCACCCTCCAGCTCTCCTGCAACGGAGAATCAAACAGAAACCGTCGGACATCCGGGTCATCGCTTGGAAAAGTTGCACATCTGCAGTCGGTACGATCGACGTCGCCGCCGTCTGACGGCAAAGTTCGATGGTTTAAAACAGATGGAGAGCGAACGAGCTGCGGGATATTTTGGGTTTTGTGTTTGATGGCAAAACTCGTTGGGTTATAAACTGTGAACTGAATTCGACAATGTAAATCCGTATATAACCCGACGAAGCTCACATGCTCGAGTTAAGAGGAACAAAAGGTTCATCGCATCGCCAAATCCAAATTGATAAATAGGTGTTTTGACAAAGCGGCAACCAGCAGCGACGTCGACCCGCCGGTTTGTTCAACAGCCGTTATGAAGCCTCGAGTTCGGATTTTGTGCCGTTTGGAGCAGGAAGTGACCATATTTGGGCGAGATGGGGGAGGAGCCAGCGGTGGATCTGACTGATCTGTTTGGAAACCCGACAATACTACGTCCCACCTACCGATAGCTGCAACCTGATTGCACCACAGGCCTGTCAATCAAACAGACACGCCCCCAAAAACAGGTCTTTTTGAATCTTCTTTTCTTTGTATTTGATGAGAGAAGTTGAATGGGAGTCTATGGAGCCGGAGGCTAGCACACACTAGCTTAAGGTATCTAAGCCTCGTTTTTCAGACCCGGAAGCTACGTCCACTTTTCTATAGTCTTTAGGTTTGACGTGAGACAATGAGGCGTTAAGGGAATATCAGAAAACGATCTGGTTTACACTTTGCAATAAAACTTAAGATTTGTAAAAAAAAATTAGTCTGAAAAAGGATTTTATGATATTAGCATTGACAAATTTCATTCGGGAACTTGTGTCGAAGTCTCGGAATCAGGTCCAACACTTTTTTTGGAACGATACCAAGCACTCGTCCCAAAACAGAAATGCTCAGCCATGGCGTTGAAGTATTTCACACCTATGTCTTCAAGCATATAAAAACTTGATTTTCCCTGGAGGGTCTTTATATGTAAACATTTTCATGAGAAAAATTCATATGGGAACTTCATGATCAGTTTAATTCCCAATTGATTTCTTGCCTAATCAGAAATATTCTTTTTTTTTTTGCAGAAAACAATAAATAAGCAACAAAAACCGATCGATTTTTTTTTTTTGCAACGTAGAATCGACATGTTCAACAACACTGACTCACGAGTATACAGCTAAAATTTTAAAAAAAAATCCACAACGCTGCAGAGCACAAAAACTAATGAGTTTCTACAAATTTTGTCAAAGTGCAGCAATATCTACTCATTATCTGCACAGAGGCACCAAATAATGAACACAACCAAGTTGAAATCTTTAATAGTATTTATTTATCCGTTTTCATTTGTCTCCTTTCTATCAATACGGCAGCCTGAACATAAGCAGTGAAACACGATGTGAATGTGTCTCAGTGAGTGAGCGTCTCATTTTCAGTGTTGTAGCTCCAACAGCTTTTATTGTGTCACTCGAGCTGTGTGTCTCCTTGTACTTTGCTAAATTCAACAGTTTTACTGTCGCTGTCGTCAGAACCTTTCATCATTTTTCTGCTTTCAACTGATCTGAAGGTTTTTTAGGCACATCGCGAAGAAAAAAAGAAAAAAACACTCATTCATTTTGTGTGTTGCACTCAGGTCTCTTAAGAAAAATGGAGGGCTGTCCAGTGAAAAAATATCGTAACCTGCCTCTACTTTTGCCACAAAACAATGTTATTGCACTCTGTGGGCCAATAAAACACACTTTGTGCTCGCTCCTTCTAAGATATTCATTCCTCTTATTGTAATAAAGTGTTCTGCAGCGTTTTGGCACCTGAAAAGCTTTCAAAAACTCATGAATCTGTACTGGATTTGAAATTCATGTTCTCTCCTGGGCTTCAAACATGCCCGCATCAATACAGTGAGTTTATATTTTAAACACATTGCCATCTTCAGTCTGTTCGCTCGTAAAAACGCTCTCAAAGCCTTTCCGATTAATGCCCAAAGAACCTTATTATGCAGCATTATGGATATGTTTCCGAGTTTCATTTTGCACATGAAAGCTTTTCACCCGACAACAGCATTCACAGTGTGAATCGAACCATTTAGAAGTCAAACAAGGCAAAATAAAAGTTTGATTTTACATTGAGAGACGGGTTTATGGTAGGAAGGTCTATTTTCTGTGCTGTCTGTGGGTTTTGTAAATGCACAGCTGATTGTCGATGCTGAGAACCACAGTAAACTTGTGGTAAAACCAAAACAATTACCTAAAACAGTCTTAAAAGCTCTGTAAAAGCTCAGCATTCATCTTTTTAAGGGACCATCCCATAGTTGCAGGTGTCAGTTGCTTCGATGTTAATGGTCTTAAACTTAAAACACACTGGTGCTGCAGCGCTTCATGTGACCAACAGGACCAACAGAGGACCAACAGAGAACCAACAGGACCAACAGAGGACCAACAGAGAACCAACAGGACCAACAGAGGACCAACAGGACCAACAGAGGACCAACAGAGAACCAACAGAGGACCAACAGAGGACCAACAGGATCACCAGGACGCGTCGCAAAGCAACAAGTCAAACACAGCACGGAAAAAACGATATCATGGATAAGCTGCCCATTGTCTTGGTAATAACGGCCCTGCGGGTCGTACAGCTCCGGGATACTTCTCGACCTGGTTAACCCTTCCGTCCCACATCCACCGTGTGTGAATGCAACAGAGCGAGGTGAGGAAGTCGAGGTGCCGAGCAGTAGTTGTGTGTCAGCAGGTTATAACGTCAAACTCTTTCAACAACCGATCTGCTCAAATGAATCAATTTATTCAAACAACCGCTGAGTCCATTTAAAACACTCATGGGCACCTCAACAATTCTCCATATTCTCATTTATAAAAAATAACTGTTTTCATCGTTTCATCACTACTTGAAATGCAACATCTGAAGGTAACTCACGATCAATTTCCTTATTTCTGTTTTACGACATTACAAATGATATCTTAGGGTGGAAAGCCTGAAAAGGCGGCAGTTAAAAAACCAACAGAGAGTCGTTGCTGTGTCGGTGCTCCTTCGTCTCGCGGGTTTCTTGCAAACTGGAGAATTGAAAGTTTCAAATCAGCTCTTTGGTTTGGTCTGAACTGAGTTTCAAGGTTTGGCTTTAAACCTGCAACACCAGTGATTTTTTTTTTTTTTTTTTTTTTTTTTTTTTGTGGGGGGGGGGGGGGACCATTTTAACAATATATCGTGGCTTTAAAATTTTATCGGAACACACTGACCTCCGGCAAACATCCTAAAACGATTCAGTCCAACCAAATTCACTCGAGTAAGAGAGGCGGGGGAAAAAAAACACAAACACAAACCACAGCAGCTACCAGGAAAACAACAACAACAGTTGGACAGTTTCAAACCACCATCAGCGACCATAAGTCGTTCACCTTTTATTTCTCCCGTGACAGGAATGTCGATGAGTGAAAAATGTTTATTTATTCATGAGCAATGGAATGATAGCATACATGAAGCTGCATGGCTTTTAAAAATACAGATGTTTGTTTTTTTGTGTGTATATGGAGGATCTTCTTACGTTTGTTATCGTTTAGTTTCCTCCTCTTATTTTACAACTTTAAAAAAAAATGTGACAAAGAAGCACAACTGTTATTAAAAAAAAATTAAAAAAAAGAGTAATTTTACATCTGGGAATTCGGCCAGCTTCTAACAGCATTCAGGAGCTAATTATTTAAAGTTGAATTGCTCGATTCTCTGCAGCTGCATCGAACATAATTGCAGAACTCCAGCAGAAGTTTTAGTTTGCTAAAACTTTGAAAATGTGGGCGTGAACACGGCCATTTTGGAGAGGTCGTGACCCCGCCCTAATTCTGAGAAAATAGGTTCAATATTCTCCTTTTATGAAGCCTGTTAATGAATCTGTCTCTTGTTATTTCACATTTATTTTCAATCATATATTTCAATTTTTATTTTCACATAAGCAATTTTTTTTGTTGTTTGCTGGTTTCTGCTGTTCTGTTTTTGTCTTTTTTAATTCTGTCTTTTTTAATTCTTAGTTATGTTTTATGTCTGCTTTTAGCTATTTTAACTTTGAACCTTGTTAAAGGGATAATCTGTCATTTTGAAGCAACAGACCAAAACCGAAGAGGAGCAGCAGCCACTATCTCCATTATTCCTTTAAATTTGAATTGAAATAGTCAATGCATTATTTTCATATATACAACGAGCAAATGCCACAACACAATCTTGAAATGGCAAAGTTCAGACTGGAGGTTTACAACAAACAAAAAACACCCTCAGCATGCAGCGAGGTTCGATCCTGTAAAAAAAAAAAAAAAAAAAAATCAAGAAGGAAAGTCTGTTCAAGTTAAACATCAGAAACACAGAAGAGGACGTGACAGAGGAACACACCCGGCCTGTCAGCTCCTCCTGGTCCACTTCACGAGGACCGACAGCGAAACAGGCTGAAGTGTGTGTGTGTGTGTGTGTGTGTGTGTGTGTTCACAAAGACACACACACACACACACACACACACACACACACACACACTCAGTGACCGAGATTCACAACTGACATCGCAAAAACATTCCCATCGGAAACACGAGCACAGTTCGTGGAAAATCATCATCATCTGTCCGTGCAACACCTGCCCAACATCATCATCATCATCATCACCACCACCACCACCACCATCATCATCATCATCATCTCTCCAGCATGGCTTACTGCATGCTCAACAGCCAGGTTTTTAAAAGACATTAAAATCCCCCTTCAGCGTTCATAAAAAAGAAAAAGAAAAGAATGTCAAATTGCATGATTGAGATGAAGGAGAGGAAACTGAAGAAGAAAATGCACGAAAATCAAAATAAATCTTGTAAGAGGAAACAGATTTTAAAGACAAGGAAAGAAACTGTAAATAAACACAAGAAAAGACAGGAGATTAGCACCGGATACCGAAAAGCAGCGAGGAAAAGCTCCGGTAAAGAAACCAAGAGAAATCCATCCAAAAAAAAAAATCACTGCAAAAAAAAAAAAAAAAAAAAAAAAAAAAAAAAAAAAAAATAGATATATATATATATCTATATATATATAGATATATATATATATAAAAATAAAAGAGGGAAAACCAAAGCCAGCAAAGAGCGGAAAGAAAGAGGAGAGGAGATGACTGACCTTCCACCGGAGGAGGTTTTTAAAAAAACGCTCAAAGGAGGCTGAAGGAGAGCAGACGACGTGCGAGGCGGCGAGGCTCGGCGTGCGCGCGGTAACCGGACTGAAGCTCCGACTGCGCGTCGGCCGAGGGGTTGCTGGCAGATGAACAACAGCAGCAGCAGCAGCAGCGTGCCGACTGGAGCGAACCACTGAGCACTGGCAAGTAGGGGGGGAGGAAGGGAGGGAGGGAGGCCGGGCAGCAGAGCAGAGCGCCCACCGGAATGATCCGTGCGTAATTTGGCACCTTGATCAAAATACGTAAAAGCGCCGAAGAGGCTCTTAAAAGGAGTTTACTGAAATAGCGCGATTTTTTGTTTTGTTTTTGTTTTTGTTTTGTTTTTTGTCATAACTGGTAATCATTAAAAAAAAATTATTCCGCTTCATTTTGTTTGATCACCAGAGGTCGTAAATTGCAGTTCTGCTCGACGTTAACTCACCTGTCTTGCTTGTTGGCGGGTTCTTCCAATTTAAAACAAAGGGGCGCTGTCCAATCAGCTGTGCTCCTTTCAGATGACGTAAAACAACTTTACAGACTCCTCCTTTTTCGACCTCCTCCGTGAAAACAAACTATGAATGTGGAAAAACGTGGAGCTCCAAATAGTCTCACGCACTTTTAGATGTGATGTCAGTCTCACCGTCAGCCATCTTGGTTGTTTACGTCCATTTACTTCCTGCTCCGGATTTCGGAATGTTCGACTTCCTTTTAGAGGTGATCCATTTGTCAATATTCAATTATGTAGGGGAGATGATTTGAGGGTAAAGGTATTTGGTGTCATTGTTTTTTAAATACTCTTAAATTGGAGTCCTTTAAAGGCATTTCGAGGATTTTTCTAAAGCAAACCTTCATGAGTCACCTTTTAAAGGATGCATGTTGCAACCGATATGAGTCATGGGAGGAACGACGGGTCGGTGTAACTAATGCAGCTTTGGCAGCACAGTTTGTGATGCTTTATGGAAATCATATGCAAATACTGCGAATGTCTTTGTGCAGGCAGCGGTGAAGAAAATGCTCACCGACAAGGTTTTTCTTCACGTCTGGTTCTTCACAATGGAGGACGACGTAACAGCAAAGTTCTAACGTGAGACGATCATGGACATAAAACACTGGACGGAGAAGAAGGACTTTACTTCTAAAGGTAGGACACTGGTATATATATATATATGTATATATATATATTACAAGCGTTAATAGTTTTGAAGTTAATGTGAAATTAGTGTACAATGAATGTTCAGCAAGTTAATGACTTTCACACTGACATAAAAAAAAATCTTGATAGTAAAATTCTAGTATTTAAATCAAATGAATTGCAGGACTGTACAAGCAAAGAGCGACCAGATCTCAACAAACTGCTGTACGGTTTTCTTCCTGTTAAAAGGGAGTTTTTCTTTCCGACTGACGGAACTTTTTCTTCCCGTAAAAGGGACGTTTTTTTCCTCCCAGCTGTCTCTCTTGTGGGATTTTGTTTGGTTCTTGTCTTGAGTGCTTCGAGATGTCTTGTGTTGTGATTTGGCGCTACATGAACACACATTTTGAAATCCGCATACTCCACTCCACCACCTCCAGCATCTCCACCTCCTGTCCTATCTCCTGCATCCATCTGGGAAATTCTCATTTCATTTGCTTGTCTAATGAAATGTTTCAAGTTAAACTGTCCTCACTTTAATGAATTGTTTTCCACTCCTAGTGATATTTATTCTTATTGAAATAATGTTGATAATACAGAGATAATCCCAAAAACCACTTTATCACAGCAAATCACAGCATCTCATATTCCTCTCCGGGCCTGTACAGCGTGTGTCCTCTCTGCATCGTACTGTTTACTCTTGTTTACTTCACAACAAAACCCGCTGGAGAGACTTTATGGACTCGGAGCATTAAAAGCTTTTTTTTGTTGTTTTTCTTGACATGGGTGAAGTTTCAAAAGTCTCCACATTCTTTTAAAAGCCCAACAAAAACTGGGCGACTCGTGTTCACATGTACACACACACAGACACACACAGACACACAAACACACACAAACACACACACAAACATGCAGTCATCTATGAAAGCATTTCAGCAGCTTAGACGGAGGCAACGCGAAGAGGAAAAAGGGTTGTTTTGGTTTGTTGTGCTGCTCGTTTCTCCGTTTGTCTCCGTCAAGGGCAAGAAAGAGAAACCGTGAAAAGCCGGAGAGAGAGAGCAGAGGAGAAAGTAAACAATACAGAGAGAGAGAGTGAAAGATACAAGACTGTCTGATCGCAAAGGCAGAGAGAGGAAAAACCAGATGGCGAGAAGGAGCAGGACCCCAGTGGTTTACACATTCGGGTTCATGGAGAGAATAAAAGCAGACAGCTGTAATTGGAGTGATGAGGTCAAAATGGCATCCGAAGTTTGCCGCTACCAAATGTCTCATTTTCCTCTGGCTTGTTTTTAGCTGAAGGATAGAGTTGTATAATTATGTAAAGTAAGAAATGTTGATATAAAAACCGTAAAATGTCAATAAACAGTTCACTTAAACATTCACGCGTCTAAAAATACTAATAACAGCGAATATTTTACAACTCTGAGTAAAATATGAATAAAAACACAATGTTATGGTTTGCAAATCACATATTTGATTGAAAATATGATGAGGACAATATATCAAATGTTGAAACTGGGAAATTTGTATTGTTTTATGAAAAGTATATGCTCAAATTCTTTGCAATTTTATAGTGAGAAACATTATTTTTTAAATTGTTGCACCATTTGCCCACGTAGTCTTTCAAAGTGATGAACCGCTCCCCATCTTCACCGCTGAGAGACTTCGCCTCTCTGAAATGCTCGTCTATACCCAATAATGTTACTGACCTGTTCCCAATTAACCTAATTAGTTGTGAGATGCCCAACGGGTTTTTACACACTTTTTCCACTCTTTTTTTTTTTTACTCTGTTCCAACTTTTTTGAAACGTGTTACTGGCATCAAACTCAAAATGAATAAACATTAAATTTACTTTTTTTTTTATTAAACTATAAAATGTCTCTGTTTTGGAATTTTAGATGTTCTCTTTGGTCGATTTTCAATTAAATATGGGGCTTCTTTCACTCGTACTGACGAACCTACAGAAAGTTATCACGTGACTCTCAGCGCTAACATGACCTAAAACAATTATTCTCAACTGGTCCAGCCTGAGGACTAACATTTTTCCTTAGTCATTAAATTCCAACCCAAATTTTGAAGCAACACAAATCTGTTTCACAGAAAATGATGCCTTAATATGCTGTCAAAAATATGAAATAAACAACAAAAAAGGGCCACAAAAGTGATATTAAGGCTGAAACCCTAGTACAAGAAGAATTAAATCTCGAAATGTCAGGCATATGTGCTTCTCAAATACGGTTAAACTGCTGATATTTGTCAAATTTCAAAGATCTAAATTGGACTGAATAAAATATGAAACACAAAGGCAGATAGGGGCGCCACCATCTTGACATTATTTGCAGCCAGAATGTGTGCAGAGAACTTAATGCAGCCCAGCTGCTGCGATCTTTACTGTTCTGATAAAGATGTAGGAAAGCATCAAATCCAAACTTCAAAACATCACAGACAACACAAGCTGTTTTCTTTATAAGCACACTGTCACTTTAGAAAAAAAAAAAAAAAAAAAAAAAAAGAAATCATCATCTGGTCATCATTTTGTGACAAGTGAACATTGTTAGAGCTACTTTCAGCACCGGGGAGCTGTCCACAGTGTGATTGGCCGATGCACTACACTGCAGGATGATGTTGCACCGTGTTGCTGCGAAATGAGGCAGGTTCAACTTTTTCTGCAGGGTAAAGCCTGACTTTTTCAAATGCACCACACTGGAGACATACTGAGATGTTGCGCCTGCATCATAAATACTGCCCACCAAACCTGGTCAGGCAAGGACAGAGTATGAACCCATTTCACTTAAGTCCAACTCAGACTCAAACCAAGAAACGTGGGGCCATGTAAACTGGAAATGATGTGCGAGTGATTCCAATGAGCCCAATCAACCAGATGGTGGCGCTGCAATTAAAAAAAACACAAAAGATGAAAAAGGCCTCAACCCTCACACTGTACGTCCAAATGACTTGACATTTGACACACAATTCCGCCTCAATGTGCAGAACAAACAAGGCCTTCGACTTTAAAATTTGGTGCGCACCCTTGCAGGACTGAGATAGACAATTCTATTATTAATGGGCAAGATATATATATAATAAAAATTGTCACCAAGGGTGGAGCTCGGCAGGAAATTTACCATAACTTATTAACGATTTATCCAATCATCATTGTCGATATTTTTGGTTTATGTTTGGAAATAAGCCTACCAACAAGATGTTGATTCTAACCAACGGGGAGCACCATCAATACCAAAGAAAACTAATATCTCAAAACTCAAAAAAATGACATTGATTGATTAATTTAGGTGTGGGCCATTTTATGCAGATGCTCAGTTTGACGTGATTTGGAATCAAGTCAAGACTTGAAACTGGACACCATTACTGGACATAATGTGCTAATGCTTCCCATGAAATATAATTCTAATTGGCCTGATGGTGACGCTGTAATTAATAGTCAAAATAATACAAGTTTTAACAAATGTTTTTCTCAATCGTTACTGCCAAACAGAAGATGAAACAGACCTTCAGCTCCTCCAAATGACACTTTTCTGCAGGAAGCAGCAGTGAGAACAGGTGTGTGCTGAAGTCCTCTGAGACTTCTAACAAGACGAGTTTACATTTTACCATCCAATGCAACAGCTGTGGGTGTCAGTGAAGTTTGTGATTTCTGCGGATGTACTGTACACGGAAATTAGAAAAATATTTTCTTTTCTTTTCTGTTCTTCTTTACATATGATGATCCGTCGACTGTTGTGCATGTAGTTTGTGCAGCAACCATTAAGGCTTAGTACGCTGCAAAATAAAACAACCAAAAGAAGAAAACAATTTTTGCCAATTTTTCAATGCAACTGCAGCGTTAAAAAAGACACTCCATCCAAAAAAAAAAAAATAAAAAAATGGACACAGTGAGCAACACATTGACAACACATTTGAAAATGAAGAAAAACACTACTAAATACAGAAAATGTAAAGAAAAAGAAAACAATTTAGACATCGCAACTTAACCACACAGAAATGTGTTGCAACTTTAAACAACACATTCAAATCCAGGTTTCCCCAAAAATGTGTTTTCATGTGTTCAAAAACAGTGCAGTAAACACTATGAATTTTCCTTGACCGTAAACCGCCTCTTGTTTCATAGCTTTTGCATTAAATTATTTACCAATTAAAAAAAGTTCCAGGCCTTTTCACCCATTGTCTATTGTGTATATAATATATTTATTATTTTTTAATTAAAAAAATTCACATTGTCCTTTGCTTAACTTACTTCTCCACATCCTGCACTTTATCTACACTTTGCTCTTGCAACAACAGCAGATCCTGCAGTCGAAAGCGCCGACAGATTTGGATGGAGACATAATTATCTCCTCTCCTCGGTTAGCCCCAATTAGCACATTTTACACAAACACTGCGCGGATCAGACAGGAAATCCTACACCTTCGTTTTCTCTTCCCTAAAAGCTTCCTAGCAAAGTTACTGTTCTCCCAAAAATATGTCGGTGGCGGCAACTTTAGTGGTTAATGGGCTGAGGAAATGTTGTGCAAGCAAAGTGGGCTACGTCTGCTGAGGAAAGGTACTCACTTTATGGCTTAAATCCACTTTAATACCCACCGCTGTTTGCTTCTTTGAGGGGTGACAGGTGTGGGAGGCACTTTAGATTCTCAGGCAGGAGGAGAACTGTATTCAGGCTTATATATAAAAAAAAAAAAAAAACATCCTGAAAATAGATTGGTGGGAACACATGCACAGTTTAGAGAAGGAGGCTGGTGACCATCGAACTTAAATATTTCTACATGTACAACAGAATAATGCACATTAAGTGGTTATTTTGGGGTCTTTTAGGTTATTTGTTGCACCAAATGAGGTAAAACCCCAAAAATCAAGTAAAGTAAATGGGTTGTTTCAGTCGTCCTGCATTGATCTCCATCAGTTTGACCTTTCAGAAGGTCTTCTTCGCCCGGTTGCAGGCAGACTGAGGTCCTGTGGAGATCCCACTGGTGTCAGCCTTTTTTCGCAGGAAAAAAATCGAGAGAAGCTCAACAGATCTTAAATTCCGCAGAAATATTCCTCCACGGATGGACTGAATGATGAATTTGGTTTTAAATATTTCCCTCAGAAGCTTTCAAGAGGAAATTTACATTCTTCTGTGAACGAACTCTTGCGTGCCTTCAACACCTTCTGACAAAACTCTTTTATGAGACGCCTTGAAATCAATTCACTTGTATATTGTACAGTTTTAATTAGTTAAAAGCCTCCCTGTTTTCTGATTTACTTAATTTGCTGTTTCCCTGTTGTCTTGACAAATATATATAAATATACTTTTACAGCACAAACTCAATCAGTACAACAGCACCGTGTTCAGCACAGGGAGCTGGACAGTGTTTAATCATTTGTTTCAAGTCATGTGAATGGAGAATGTAAAGGTTGGTACGAAGGCTACAAGTTTGAAAATTGAAGTAAATATGTTTACATGACCTCTTCGACTCTAATAAAGGCTGGAAGTCTTTACAACCAAACTGTTGGCAGTCCAGTTGTATTTTGGTAAACGTATTGGTAGTATCCACAATAATTGTTTTGATTGATTTAGATTTTTTTTTTTTTTTTCTACTTTAAAATTGCAGTGCTAAGTCGGTTGCTTACTCTTTTGAGTAGTTCTGTATGTTTCTTTGATTTTTAACATTCCTTCTCTGTTATTACTTCCACCAAAGGAGATTATATTTTCTGTGAAGTTGTTTTGGTTGTTGGTCCGTCAGCAGGATTATAGAAAAGAAATATTACCTACTAAACACCGTACATTTTAAAATCCAGTAGATTTTCGTGAAGTTGTAAAGTGACAAAACATAGGCCATCCTTGACACACAATGACTTCATATCACAATCTACATTCAGGGGTACCAGTAATCCTCTGGGATACCAGATACCAGCTCATATGTGAGGCTTCAGATCAGCATAAACATATTTTGACCTAATCCAAGCATAAATCTATCAAGGCGTGTATCGTGGTCGCAGTTGCAGATTTGCATCTCAAAAGAAGAGTGGACCGTTTACCTCGGTGCGTTTCTAGTTCACGTTTTACAACCTCTGTGTTTTCCCTTGAGAGGATCGGCCAAAAGTGTCCGGCATTTCAAATTATTATTTAAATCTTTTGGCGTTACCTGACTGAAATTCATCTTTCAATGTTCACGGAGAAACAAAAAGATTACAGGAAAACTGGGGATGCGCGATGTTTGGAAGTTGTGCTGCTGCTTTGTGATACCAAAAATAAAGACCACTGAGAATAAATCCACAGCGGATCCGACACTGGTTGTATTTCAATTCTTTATCTATGCAAAGCTTTCATGAAATCATGTCAGCAGGAAGCATGTAAATACACACAACACAGTCTCTCTCTCTCTCTCACACACACACACGGACCGAACACGTTATGTCAGCAGGTGTTGAATGGCGAACAAGACTTCCATTGTGTCGGCGCGTACTGCCTCGGCTCGCTTCGCCTCACCTCCTCCAACATGACAGTTTAATTTTCTCCAGTTAACCTCTTCATACAACATATTCACTGATAAGCTCAGGTAGGATCCACACACGATTCCCCGCGCTTCGCTTCCCAGTCTTCTGTTTTTACTCTATTTTCCGTACAGTCGTCTAACCTTCCAGAACACCAAAAAAACATGAATGCACAACTTTACACTAAAACCATTTATTGTACAAAGAAAGGTGATAAGAAATGAATTGGCCATGTTTTCTTTTTTTTAAAAAGGGTTTAACAAACGGGTCTTTGTAAGCCATTACACCCCTTGAAAACACGGCATACTACTTTTTACATCCATCAAAGGGTCTCTTTTCTCGACTTCATGCCGCTACAAGACATAATTAAATCTAATACAGGTGCAAACAAGGGTGAATTCAATGCACTCCCTTAAGGTAGGGGTATTAAATCACTCCATGGCATGTACCTTGGAGTTACATAACTAAATTGTAGAGATAAAATAAAAAAAATGAAAAGACATAGCAACAAGGACGAGAGGCTCTCATTGGCTTCCCACAAACCTGTCCTGCGTTTTATAATGTATGACCAAGTTGTTGGAGCCACTACTGGGAATTAAATCCTGAGTTATGACAGCGTTGGGTAAGAATATAATCCATCCTAAAACAGTTTTTAAGGGTAAAAAAAAAAAAGAAGCAAAACAAGAACTTTTTCTTCAGTAGAAAGTAGTTCAAGTGACGTTTCTTTTTTAATAGTAGGGTTGTAACTTTAATTGTAAGATCTTAATTTGGTAAAATATGATTGTGATTGTAGTGAACTGACTGTTTTAAGCTTCCAAAAAACCACACTGAAGAAGTTGTGCATTGGCCAGAAACCAAAACCGTTTCAAATCAATTCAATTTTATTTATATAGCACCAAATCATGACACAGGTTATTTCATGGCACTTAACACATTAGAGAACTTTACAATATTATACAGAGAAACCCAATAATTCAACAATTCCCACATAAGCTAGGATGGAAAAAAAAACTCCTCTTTAAGGGAGAAAAACCTCCAACAGAGGGAATAAAAAACTCCGTTTAACAGGAAGAAACCTCCAACAGAACCAGACTCAGGGGTGGGAATTGAATTGAATTGAATTGAATTGAATTGAAACCGCAAAACAACACATCTCCTGGGTGGCGTCATTGTAGTCCGAGTTTCGGCATCTCACCTGTTTTTTCTTGTGTGACACGGCAAAAAAAAAAAAAAAAAAGACGGGAAAAAAATTCAGATCACGCGTGTACTATGTAATCATAACAAAAAGTCAATGCGGGCTTTATTCATATCATGTCAATGAGTTAACAAGTGAAGGACAGGATTTTCCCGGGTCCTGAAACATTTGATTGCTTGATGTCCATTATTATCCAAAGAAAAGTCAATGTAGGAAGACGGCAGTCGTCGTGCCACAGCAGTGCAGCGAGTTAATGTTTAGTTTAGTGTGTCTTTTTGCTCTTTATTTGTTCTTCTTCTTCTACGCCTTTTGTTTCCGCATTGTTGTGTATCGATTTGGAGGAATAGCAGGTTAGCATTGATCGGCTCAGACAACATGTCGTAGGAGCTACGATCAAGTACAAGCCGGCCCTTAATATAATTTTGCATTTAAAAATAAATGCTGCTAAACAAATATGTTGTGGCGAACCAAAAAAACTATATAACAATACAACTTTCTTTTCACAATTCTGACCAAAAAAAATTAATAATTTTCCACCCTTCAAGTGATAGAAATTTCTAGTTATTTTTTCTTTTTGCACTCGATATCCTGCGGACGTCTGCAACCGTCCATCATTATATAATCACTACGTTTCTCTAGAGAGTCCTCCACAGAAGCCCTCCCGTCGTTCTTCAAATCCCATTTTCAAATATTCCCGTTCACAATGGCCGACTGTACGCCTGGACGGCCGACACAATGCCGCGCTTTCTTGACAAAACAATGGGGCATTAAGAAGACTAAATGCTATATCCATTCTACATTTTCCTCCATCCAATTGAATTGACGAACATATGCGGCTGCACGAAGCCCCGTAAAATGTGCTCTAATCCAGGCTCCTTTTATTCCCTTTGAAATAAGTGTTTTTCTTTGTGCTAAATATCCATCAAGATCAATCCTGATGTTGCAACGGATGACGGAGCAACCGTTTCTTTAACCTTCGTTTGCCCAGGGAAGCTTTATTCCAAAATATCTGGCTGACTTTAAGCTTCTTCTTTTTTTTTTTAAAGCATATTTATTGCTTAATTTTGTCGTCTCTTAAAAAGCAACATTAAGACAAATATAAAAAAAAACTGCAGACAAACAAACAATAGATTCGATTTGACTTTATTAATCCCACAGTGGAGAAATTCTGTAAAAAAATAATCTGCAGTAATGAAAATCAGACGTGAACGAGATGTCCCTGGTACAAACAAAGAAGAGATCTACAATGAAACAAATATACCGTAAATATTTCAAGATGTTGAAAGAACAATTAACATTCCTGCTGTTAGACAATAAACACCTTATAGAACAAAAACGGTCACACACACGGTTCAAATATTTTGTAATTGTTTTGTTGATCTTTTTTTTTGTGGTTTGGAAATACCACAAAGTAAAGTAAACATGGAGCCTCGAAAAAAAAAAAGAAATCACCCAACATGTTGGGTTGATTGAACACGGGAGTGTCGGAGAGCACGTGTGATCTGACAGCCAACACAAATCAAACAAAAAAAAACTTGATTTTTTTTTTTCATCATTAAAAAATTCAAATGGTCACATTCACATAGGAGACAGTTACTTCCACTTTAACGTGCATTACATGTGTCTAAAACAAAAACGTTGGGAAACCCAGGTATTAAAAAATATGTCCGAACCTTCTCTGTATCTGAAAAACCTCTCGGGTGTTTAGTTTCCAGCTGCGTTACACATCTCTTTCACTTGGCACGAATCAGTTCCTCCTCTGTTGTTCTGGTTTCTTGTGAAGAAAATATATTTTTTTTAAAAACTTGCTAAAGCTTGCCAGCTTCTTCCTTTTTTGTTTGAAAAGAAATCCCCAAAATGTTGGAAGTCCCTCCCCACCCCCCCCGATCCCCACCCCCGAGGCAAAGCTTTGGAGAGATATATACCTTCGACCAGAAACCTGCCTGTCAGTAGAGCATTTTTAATGCTTTTTTTTTTTTTTTTTTTGTCTTCTCGTTGTTCAAAAGTTGTTTGAATTCCCTTATTGACTGATTATTGTCAGAAGTTGGAGCAAAAAAAAATCTGGGTCAGATTTGCTCTTGTCAAACAAATCACTACAGGCGTTTTCCCTGCTGTTCGTAAGACGTGCTGTGTTTGATGCAGGGAAGGTACTGGGCCTTCCCATCGCCCGGCCCCAACTAATAATCACCTTATCGGCCATTTGGTTTATAATTCTTTACCACTTATGAACACTCGCACTTCAATCGCTCACATACTTTTGATTTTGATGTTTTGTTGACTTTGGTTTTGGGGATTGTTAATCGTCCCGTTATCTCCCGCTAGGATTGAACACCTTGTCTGAGGAACTTCAAGGCTTCGTGTCCACCGAAAGTTGTTTTTTTTTTCCCGATATTTGAAAACGTCAAGCGCTCTTCTGAATATCCGCACAATGAAACAGTTCATTTATAAGTTACAAGAACACAATTTCACAGATTTGTTTGTGCTATAATAAAAAAATACTGGGTTTAAAAAAAAATGTCAGCAGGGAGTGGCGTGGTCGGTCTGAATGAAGGGAAGAGTCGAGGCGCCGAGAGAGCGATGGCGGACCGACCGGTCTGTTGTGGGTTCGTGAGATTTTGTGTGCGAGGAACCATCGTTTGGTTGAAGCTGGAGTTAGACCAACCGGGCGGTTCAAGGAGTACTTTGGTACGAGCAGGACAGTTTGAAACGTTGCTCCGGATAAATCGGACCCTTTCATTTCGAGCACAGGTGCGGAGGGAAAAAATAGGTACGACGTTAAGTCTTTGCGGCATTGGACCGAACTTCACGCAACCTTCCTCTCCACAAGTGAACGGCAAATTTTGTTAAGCTCCCCGTTGCAGTTTTTTTTTTTTAGGTTCCTCAAAAGAACCTCCGTGAAACATTCGTAGAACTGTTGCTTCACTCTCAGAACCGGTTTTAAAGCTACTTCCAGGTGCTCACCTAAAAGCCTTCCCCGGCCCGTTTCCTACAAACATTACCCCGACATTATAACACACACTCCCACAAACACCGGCTTTTTTTTCCCTTGGAGTGATCAGTAGCTGGAAGTCTCTCCCGCCCGGGCTCGTTATCACCTCGTTTTCTCCTCGTTAGGCCGAGATCAAAGAAAGGAGGGGTAATTAACGAGGTTCACACCACTGGAGGCTATTGTACAGCTTAGGCTAGCACTCACACATACACACCCGTACGTATGTCTGTCTTTGTGGGGACACAATTCATCTCAGAGCTCTTTTACTTCCAACCTCCACCGTCACAATGAAAAAGCCTGACCCCCGACCTTTACGCCTTTTTACCGTTACACCGAAACCAAATTCAAACCACCTTCACATAAACTCACTAGTACACACATCACATTGACTAGCTAACGAGCGTGTTTCCATCACTTCAGAGCGCAGTAAATTGACTTAAATTAATTTCCTGGAGGCCGTAACTCTAGCTAACTTGGAATCAAAGGATTTACGCAACAGGAACCTGCTTTTTACTCACTGAACTACTCGCTTAATGGGCAACCAGCAAAAACCACGCTGTGCTCAGTTGAATAAATGAAGACTTTTCTCTGGTTGCCTAAACGAAAGGATCCAGTGACAGTAGTTTCATACTGCGTTGCCATGACCACTAATATCTGCAGAGGAAAATGAAATCCAAAAAAAGGAGAATTGAGTCGAGTCGTACCATAAAATCGCCACTAACAGTGAATATAAGATGTGAAAATCTAAAATTAGAAGTGTTTTTCAACTGTTCCAAAAATATGGTTTACGTACATTATAAATTATAACAAACATGACGGACGTATATTCGAACTGATGAGTGTACATATTAATTTGACCTGTTATTTGTCTGAAAAAAGTGGCAGTAGGGACAGAGCAGGAGGAAAAAGTTAAAAAAAAAGTTTGCGTGTAAATAGAACAGGTGAAAAACAACAATACAGTTTGACTTTTCTCAATTAGTCTTAAAGAATATGTAAATCAGACTCTTAAATTTCAGTTTAAAGATTTGAAACAACAGTAAGCGGATGCCAGATCTTTTACCTAGAAGTAGTAATTTTATGCTAATTTGGGAATATAAAAGAAAACCATCTTTGCCTCTCCTTCTTTAACAAGCTTTTTTCTATTAATAAAAACACCAACTGCTCTTGTTTTGTTCGTTGTTGTTGTTGTTGTTGTTTTTTAATCCTCTTAATGTAAGCGGCGGGTTGCTCGAACATTATCTGGCCTCTGTTCAGTATTTCATTTACACTCACACACACAAACGGCTTGCTGCGTTTGTTTCTGTGGATAATTTCTTGTCTTTTGCATTTTAGCAACAGTATGTGTCAAAAACATTCATTTTATTACGACTTTTCGCGCGGCAGTTAATTTTGTTGAAAGTGGGTGTAATCACTGAAACAAAATTGAGCTGTATTAAATTAACTGGAGCACCTGAGGGCAAAGTTACAGCTCTACAAATTAAAATAAATGCATGCAGATTATTTTTCAGTAAGTAATATATCACATTGAACAAAGTAACCTTCTCAACACTGGTAATGAGTGACATTATTTAAACAATCTCCAACTTCTCTGATTGGACCATTTGCGAGGCTCAAATGCTTATTCAGCATTTGGTTTTTCGAAACTCCAAACTGAACTTGAGACTGACTGAGGACAAAAAAAAAACTCACGCTCATTATGAAATCTCATTAAATCCCATCATAGATTAAATGAAATCATTGTATAAAATGTACTGAATCAGTTCAAAAAGACTTTTCTAGAACCATTTTTATTTTTTTGCCGTTTTATGTTAATAAAGCAGACTTGAGTCACCACGGTCCAATGAAACATGACATTTTGTCCAGTGTGATGCAAATATTGCATGCATATTCAATATAACATGCTAAACAGTCCTCTGAATGCACACGCAGCATCGCCTGCACGACACCAGCCATATCGTACGCCCCGGAGCTGCACAGGAAACTGCAGCTGTGCACAGATCAGCAATGTTTAAAATAGCAGCGCAGCCGGTCGTTGGGGGGAGGGGGGAGGGGGGGAGGGGGGGAGGGGAGGGGGGGGGTGTCCTGGAAGTGGTCATTGGGGGGGGGGGGGGGGGGGTGTCCTGGAAGTGGTCGTAATCCCTGAGGACTTCTATGGGGTTTCATGATGGACTCCAACAGTTCATTAAGTTGTCAGCAACATATACAAAAGCTTTATTTAGACCAGAAAACCCCTTCGTTCTCAAAATGTGTCACCTGTGTGTCCAGACGCATCTCGTACGAGAGCGGAGAAACGAAACGCAAGCTGGTGTTGAAACATTTCAGACGATGTCTGAACATTTTTACAAGGGTCGTTTGAGAGATTGTTGTAGTCACTTAAAAAAAAAAGGAAGATGTCTGTGACGGGTTCCAGGATTTCATGAGAAATTCCCGAACAGAGTTTTAAGCGGTCCTTGAATAGTTTTCGAGCGGCGGTTTATTCCGGGTCCGGTCGGACAGCTCAGAGGTTGTGGAAGGTATCTGAGGTGTTTCTGATTGGGTAACAACAGAGGGAGACGATGGGACTTCCTGGATGGAAAGATTCAAAATGTTCAGAAGATTTCTTTTAACTTTACGAGGGTCTGTCACGAGGTTCCAGTTGTCAATAAATCAGCTCCTAAAGGTCTTTTGAAGCCTCGTTTTCATGGTCTGTACTGACTCTAACCTACTTTTGGGAGAATTTATTGGTGCCTGGTACTTTTTTCTGGATTTAGTTTTTCACTGCCCTTCGATGGCGGCGTTGTAATTATTCTGATGATGCGTGAAACTGCCATGACATCATTGTCAATAACAAATGGAGTAAAGAGGAACACCAGCTCCTCCTCAGGTGCCGACGGAGTGGTTTTCTGAGTAGCTATTAATCAAGTTGGCCAATGAATACAAAAATTACTCCCAATTATCAATCGCAAGTTTGTGCAGGATGACTTGTGACTTGTTACCTGGACAGTAATTATACCAAAATAGTAGGAGGTGCCAGATGGTCGAGCTGAGTTGATACCCGCGGTAGAAAACAGGCTTTCGAGGCTTCCTGTGGTTGTTCAGGAAGTTCCAATACTTCCAACACTTATAAAGATGCTCTACCGGTCCTTGACGACATTCTGTTAAACTTTGAAGTTGGCTGACATTTTAAAACATGCTTGAAGAGCCCTTCAGAAAGTATTTTTAGAGTGGAGAGAAAAACCAAGACCGACAACTGTTGGAGCGTCGCCTTGTACGAATCCTTAAATACTGCTGTTTTATTATATGCTCATGTAAACACTGAAATGAGTAAATGTGGAGTATGTGAAGTTTGGCATTATCGGCAATGTTGTTGGGAAACACTGAATTTATTTAAAATGGTGAAGTATCAGCACTTCCTAAAGCTGCGTACTTATGACTTATTCATGAAGGGGAAACAAAGTTTAATTTTAAGAAATAAAATGGGAAAACAAACTTTCAACATTGAAACCAAATTGTGTAATTTTTCCACAATTTTGACGCCACTTTATTAAAGATATGTCACCCAAGCATTTATATTTACACGAAGCACGTACTATGCATGTGTCCATATCATACAGAATATTAGAAGTATTATCACTGTTATTTTTTTTTCTGTTCACCTGAAGGTCCCTGTAGTGTTGGACCTCCATAGACTCTATACTTCATACAGAATCAGATTACTGAGAAGCATGTTTCCTCTTCCTCAGCTCCAACCTGCTCACGGAGACACCGTGGATGAAGAATGGGGTTTTGTGTTGGAGCTTGTATACATTATGAATGAAGCTCGCTGCTTCTACCTTCTCCGAGGAGGGACGAACACGCTGGAGAGGAAGAGGACTGAACAAGAAGACGAGGTAGGGAAGAGAAACCAAAAACAAACAAAAAACATTGTTTTGGATGCATAATGATGATAAACTGCTATCTGTCAGTCCTCGCTTCCTCCGTAAGATTAAGAAAAACTACAAGTAAGAGCCTTGAAATGGACGTACGGATTTACTGTGATTTAGGTTCAAATTTGGAAGCGACGATTTCCACCAAGACAAATGTGCCCTCGGGAAGCCAAGGATTTGTTGTTCAGTCTCTATCAAAGTGTTGAGGTGAACATTTTTTGAAAATATCAATAAATCTCATCACATATTACAGCAAACTGATATTTTTCCTCCCAACTCTGATCTTAAATCAAGATCCCCGGAGGAAATAAAAAAAGAAAGGAAGGTGGCGCAAATGAGGCAGGTGGAGAGAAAAATTTGAGAAGCACGAGAGAAGGAGAAAAAGAAGAGGAGGCGTATAAAGAAGAAGGTGGGACTACAGAAAATGTAAGAAATATAGAGTGAGAAAGACAGGAAGCAATAGCAATAGGGCCAAAATAGGTGGCGTCTGCAGCTTTTCTCCATTGGGCAAAAAAATTCCATCGTAGCCTTTCAGCATATTGTAATTCACTAGACTCCTGCTCCTGCTTTGACCGCTGTAGTCAGAAAAAAATCTTCCCCTCGACGGAGAATTTACATGTATTAAAAGCTCCTTTTAGCTGCAGGTGCTAATGCACGTCCTCTCAGATATTAAAACTGATTTAAATTGTGGCGTCCGCCTGCACTTTGGTCCCGGTGGCTTCAGAGGCCCTTGAAAGGAAAAGGGAGAGGAAAAAGCTCACGACCAAACAACACCTCCCGCCGCCTGTTGCAGAACGCTGTCGGGTTCTTTTAAGGACACAAGACGCCCCACAACGAAAGCATCTTCGCACACACACTTTCCTTGTTGTCTGTACCTCCCGGTGTTTGCTGTGATTTCCCTGCTGAGCCCTCTTCCTTATTATTCAATTAAGGGCAGGAAATTCATCTCGGCATCTGCAGCAAGAGAAAAACCCTGCTGGAACCTGTATGTAGAGCATCACACGGTGTGTTCAAGTACCAACAACAAAACAACAATAGTATGAAAGTGAGTAATTGTGTGTTAAAAATGTGCATTTGTGCGATACTTACAGTAATTAAGGATTGTTACAGGCCACATAAGTGTGTGTGTGTGTGTGTTTTTTGTGTGTGTGCATGTATGGTTGTTGTTGCTGTTACACAGCCCCCCTCCCCCCTCCCCCTTCCCCCATTTCTCCTCTGGGTTGTTAAACAGGTTGACTGATCGTAGCGGGTCTCATTTGACGTCCCATGATTCATTTCAGTAGCCAATGGAAAGAGAGCGAGAGAGCGGCATGTGTGTGTGTGTGTGTGTGTGTGTGTGTGTGTGTGTGTGTGGCGTGCGTGCGAGTGTGTGTGTGTGTGTGTGTGTGTGTGTGTGTGTGTGTGTGTGTGTGTGCGTGTGTGTGTGTGTGTGTGTGTGTGTGTGTGTCAACTGTGTGTTTGTGTGTGTGTGTTCGGGCCCCTCGGGGGGAAAGAGGGATGTAGGAAAAGGGTGATTATTTTTCTCTTTTTTAGCACCATATTACATGATAGATAACCACATCCACCGGGACTGGTGATGGATAGGTCTCACACACGCACAGACACACACACAGACACACACAGACACACACCACACACTCATTATTGTTATTCCACTGTGCTTAAAGGGCCGCACACAACAACGGCGTCTTAACTCGTGTCGAAAAACACCGGTAACCCATAACAACCTTGACGCACACCAACACCGGATTTATCCGAGGAATGATACGGATGTTTTACGTCTTAACCAGGTTTTGTATTTATTGTGTATGTATTTGTCAGTTGACATACTGTGTTTTCTAGCTTGACATGAATATATTGAAGACCACAGAAATTTGAATTTGTGACTACCTGACCAATTGCATTTATAATACAGTTTGCTTAGAGGAAGAAGATGAGTAAAACAACAACAACAAAAAAACTCCAATTGTACAGAACAGTCACTGAAAAAAATGTATTTTCAACATATCAATGAAACTGGCCATATCCCATCACGTATAAATGCTTGTAACGCAAGTGCTGATGTTGATGAAGCAACATAACTTGGAATAATTACTCAACAAAAGTTAGTGCTTTTAGTCCATTTAACAACAACAGAAACACTCTCAAAACTTTTTGACCACATTTTGTAAGTCAAGGGAAGAAAAAATAAAAAAATAAACATTTCTTCCTCTGACAAAAGAAGCATGTTCAGCTACTGGCAGCGGTAAAAAAAAAAGACTCCCTCAGTCAGCCTTGAGGAGGAAAAAAGAATCACCTGAACACAATGCAGGCCGGCTAATTTTCAATCCAGTCACCTCCAGCCGGGCTGACTGCCGTCGCCTGTCGTGCCTGTTCCTCATGCACACAGTGGAAGTGTTTGTGGGATTTTTACATTTGCTTTTCGTTGATGGTTGCGGCGTTAAAAAAGTAACAAGCTCCGTTCTTAAAGAGCTACAGCTTGTAAATAAAGCTAACGTAGCCATCGTGTAATAAAATCAGCGAGACATGAGTGCTAAGACAGAAAACGGCGTCCTTTTAGGTTCCTCTGTTTGTATCCTGCACAACATACGTTACATAGCGGCCACTGCCGATTGGTTAAAAGGCTGCTCCGACCGTTGGAAAATGAACCTGAGGTGTTCCACTCACCGGTCTGGGAACAATCCCCAACAGGAGAGTGTCCAGACCCGCATGTTCACAGGGACTTTGGGTTCGAGTAATGTCGGGCTACGCCGTGTGAGCAGGAACTACGTAAATATGGGAATAAAGAGAACTTAGCTTCATGCTAGAAAAAAAAAATATGGGGACGACTTGTCAGAAAGGTTGTTGATTCACATACCGTGACCGTGAGCTTTCCCCCCAAAACCAACTTAAACCAGTTTTTCTAACCAGAAAGACTCTTGTAAACAAGACATACTTCTGTTTGTGGCATGTTCTTCAAGACCGTTTTATAATTTCCTCAGTTGAACTCCATTTCTACTAATTAGCTTGGAAGCTTCTTGTTTTGTTGCTTTGAGGACACAGTTCGTCTTAGTCTTCCCCTCATTAGTACACATTTGGCTCGCTTCATTCGGCGTTTGTTTGTGCCTCACAGGTAACCACCGTGAGGGGGAAGGACAGCTTCTTGCCAAATTGGTTTCAGGTGTTTCCACTGCAGCAAAGTAAGTAGCTTACCGAGTTGGACTTCTTGTTTTTTGGGAAGGATGCCAGTCGTGAATGAATCACAACATGAACACACGACTTCTACCCCACGGTATCTAATGATATTCATGGCCATTTTTAAATCAAGTGCTAATAAAACACACAGCATGGCGGTGCTGATGCAAACACGGTCTGGTCTGTGGTTTTTGGTCGGTAAAACGTGTGAACCGAACCACTTATCAGACGCCTGACTGCTTTGTTGCCCTGCTGCTTTCGGTGCATTCAAACAAACCCGCTGCTTCTCCGAGCACGGACTGCAACAGGCTGTAAAAAAACAGTCCTGGAGTTTGAACCAGAGTTGCAGCCGAATTCAACATTGATTTGAACATAACGCTGTCTTACGGCTGGTTTGTCTCCATACTCGGAAAACTACCCATATTATGCTGCTTCTGCCTGTTGGGTTTTAATAAATAAAGAGGATGACTCAAACGCTTTCACTGAACCAGGTTGTCCAAGAAAAAGTCAACTTTACTTGCAATCTTTTCGTTAAGAAACAAACTGAAAAAACTCGAGGAGCAAAGACTCATGAACGGGCTAAACTTTTCCCCACGAGGAAAACTAATGAAGAAACAAACATGGCTGGAAAGCTCTGAACTCCCGCAGACAGTTTGGCAACCGAGTCGCAGCAGAGAGACGGAACTCAATAGATAGCGCTAATGAGCTAATTAAACACAGGTGTGCACATGAACTGAGGGGGCGGGGCAACACGGGAGGAAAGACACCACAGGGGAGGAATTTAAGGTAAAACAGGAGCAAACTAAAAGGCAGAACTAACAAAACAAAACAAAAAAAAACATTTTGAAATATTTGTGCATTTTATTTTCAAAGTTTCTTGGGAAATATATCCAGACATATTCAGTACCTGAAATTGCAGATTTGCATATCATAAAAGAACATCGGCCTTGGCAGACATCCGAGTCCCTGTCGAGGTCAGTAACATTTAATGATAAAAAAAAAAAATATACAGACATTTGCGGCGGTATTGTTTTTCAAATGGCAACTAAAGTTAGTGGAGGTAAAAAAAAATTGCCGCTAGCCAGTCAATCTGCGCACCTCGGTTGAATTCGTCTGACTCACCGCGTCTGCGTTTTGTCAGAAAACCCAGATTATCCAGCTGCCTCGGCGGCTCCTGCTGCTTAATTCTCAAGTGAAACGCAACAAACGTTCCAGGTGCGCACGCGGCGCACACACTGAGCTTCATCACCATTCAGAGGCTGCCTCGGCACGAGTCTGAGCTTCAAGGTTGAGTGCTTCGTTAGGGGGGTCGACAAGGCCGGTCCCGGTTCTGAAGCTCTTGGATATGTAGCCTTCGTTTGCCTCGAATGTGAAGGACAACAAAGGGATCCCTCTCCGAAAAAAATGATATGATACCAAGTTCTTCTCCCAAATATGGTTTCAGTTTGCGGTGAAATGGAAAAGCCGTCGGTACGTCGTGTCTCGTGCTCGAAGTCACTTGGAACTTTTATTTTGTCTGACCACCAAAGAAAAATGAGTCGAGTTGTTATTTCAATGTCCAAAATAACCTTCGTTTGACCTAAAGTAGTTGATTTATATAGTTTTTCATTTTATTTTGAAAAACAACAACGTGTGGCCAAAAAAAGACCCATTGGTTTCTTTTGAAGTATAAATAACAGCTGACGTTAATTAAATGTAGCGTACGGATGTTTCAAATAACCAAAGCAAATATATTCCTTTTGTTATCTGAACAATTGAACCACCTGCCCTCCTTTTATTGAGTCAGGTGTTAAAGGGAAAATGAAAATGTGTGCTCAGGCCGTGATTGGCCCAATCACGTCGAGAGTGGAAGAGAAAAGTCGCCGTGTGATGAATAAAGGAGAGCGTGAAATTCTCTTCACATCCACATATCATCAATAAACTGGCCTTAATTGCACATGAACGTCTTCAGAGGATTAAGATATTTTTGCGTCTCATTTAAAAAGACAAATTACTGAAGCCGTCATCAATAATCCGAGCAAGCAGGGCGGTGCGATGCTGCCCATGTGGATTACTCAGTGTGTGTGTGTGTGTGTGTGTGTGTGTGTGTGTGTGTGTGTGTGTGTGTGTACTTCTGTATCCGTTCTTAGGATGATAAAAAGTGAAGGCAGGACAGAATCGGTTTATGTTTTTAATGTGTATGACTTTTATTTATGTGGCCTTGTATTTATAGATTTGTGAAGCGGGAGATTATGACCTTGATATTTTTTTTAAAAAGGAGCCCTCTAGTTTTGTCGAAAATTATTTTATAAATGTTTTTAAACGAGGGTATGTGGACAAATGTAGACTTTGTTTTGAAGGAGTTTATTTTTGTAATTTTTTGACGAGAGGAGATTTTTGGGCCATTTTTGTTGAGCAACTTTTTCCAAAAAAGTCGAGTTATTTTTGTGTTACACGTGTATCCGTCCGCTGTACGCTAAGGAGGGTGTTATGTCGGCGAGAAGCGCCAGGGTGTTACGTGTCGACACATTTCACGAGACCCTCGTCGCTTCTGTATTAATGAGGCGCCGAGATCACCAATTATTCAGCACCAAACCAGAACAAATGGCGAGAGAATCAAGCAAACTAGCAGGTCCTCTCTTCACACATAGACACTTCACACATGACAGCACTCAGGAGCACACTAGTACTACTACCTCCAGTACCACTAGGACGTACATTTACACCTGCCATTTTAAAAAAACAACAAAAAAGGTAGTTTCCCAGCAGCTCATTAGAAGCCGGTTCCATTTCATTGTGACAGCATCCCCTGGTGGCCGTGGTAACTTTGTTCGGGAGCAAAGAAGGTAATGAGGTGATGTCGTTACACAGCCACGAAGAGGAGATCTGGGTTAGTTCATATAATTTGTGCTACATTTATTCCTGCCGGTGAGGGTGCTTCATTAGGACGGCAAACGTAACGTGGTTATGCTTCGAAAAACCCACGTTGACTTTTGCTTTATCATAAACTCGAAGTCTGTTCTCCTACATGGAAGTCTTGTGTTTATTCCATCCATTGAGTTGCTGAACAAATCTGAGCTGAGGGCTACAAATGTAATCTCTGAAACAACACTGCTTGTTTATACAGTTATAAAATATGAGAAAAACGGGTAAATATTGCATTTAGCTTCGGTCGGAACGTTTTTGATTTCAAAATCTGCTGTTGCTTCAAACATGAAAAATAACGAAGGAAAATGTCACGATGAATGAGATGATTATTGATTCATTATGAAAATATGCCCTATGTAGTATATTTGCATTAAGGGTATTCAAAGGAAACAGACACTTAAAAAAATGTGTAAAAAAACCTTTTCCTCTATGTGATTTACATTAGAGGAGATGAATAGTGGATCTCTTCGCTCTCGATCTTTCCCTCTTTCATCTCTTTAATCCACATTGAGCTTCTCTTCTCGGCACTTTCGTTCCTTCCTGTGTGAATGCGAAGTGAAAGACGCACAACACACTCGAACACAAGAGAACATTCACAGTGTTTTTTTGGAAGAGGTTTCGGCGCTTTTAGCATTTTTTCTTTTTCTGGGCTTTTTGTGGCCTTGATGTGTTTTTTCGACAGGAACTAACAGGACGCGAGTTCTGATTCATGCTGACGAACACTCAGAGAGACGCGAGTCCTCTTTTACACTTCTCTGGCAATTTTACATGTCGTAAAGATTTCTGTTGAAAAAAAAGGACCTTGAGCTGGTGTGTTTTTTCCCTGTGAAAGTCTAGTCTGACATTTTTAAGCCTTTCACTGTGTCTAACAACTGAATATAAATCACACGCAAAACTCACGGCCTCTGTCACTTCAATCCATTTCTATTAGATTGGCAGTCAGTCCTCATTTTCAACATATTTATAAATAGAATTAGGACGTAATATTAAAAAAAAAATTTTAAAAAATTGTATTGCAGTGAGAAATTTGCTCTCAAAACTGTTTTGTTTTTATACTTGCATTATAAAGACACTAAAGTAGCTTGTTAGACTCTCAGTCAGAGCACCCACTCAGTACAGACTAAATGGACTTAAATCACTCTTAAAAGAATGTATTTGATTTTATTTCCGACATAGAAGCTCTTTTTCTCTGTAAAAATTGTATTTCATAAACAGCATTCAGGTCATTGGTAGAAACGTTAAAACTCCTGAATGGAACGTGCAAGTACATTTCTAAAATACAACTATAACAAAAATACCTGAAACTGTATCTGTTGAATAAAACTGATGAACATAACATATAATAACCGTCTTCCTGAACTTTGACTCTTTCCACCAACTGAGAATGTTCAGGAGGTGGATTTCCAGATAACGCGCTGTGAAAGAAAAATAATTCAGTATACGAGGACGTCTTGGTCTCTGATGCCGAACAGCATCCTGCAGCAGTGAACAGAACGTGGACCGGAAAAAGAACGTGGGTGGATTTATAGAAACCACACAAACCTAATAAGTGAAATATGTAACCCCGGATTCGTGTGCAGACTTGCGGGTTATGTTTTTTAGTCCGTCAATGTAAACTGAAATCAGAAGGGAAAAGATTTGACGGGCAGTTGTTAAACGAATCGGATCGTTCTCCATCCCAGGGAGTCAAATTCTGACGTTTTTGTCAGAACAGTTGGCATCAGAGATACAAACCAGGAGTTTGAACTGAGACCACCGGGTTCAACGTGGGTCATGTGATGGAATTAAGAGGGGTGATAAAGTTTGTGTAGTAAAAAAGGTCAGTGGTGGTTGAAATAAAAACCCCACAAGAATTAAGAGCTTGCCGTAAAGCAAAGTGGATTTCTTTTAAGTAACTTAAGGAATTTATTTAACGTATAGTATGTTCGTAACATAACTTACCTAAAACTTGTTGGTAAAACCCAAACTATGATCTTTTCCTAAACCTAACCACACTGTTTTCGGTCCCTAAACTTTGGTGCTCTGTGTGCAATGGGTTGTTAAAAAAACATACGTTAAGGCCAGGAGGAAAGAACAATTCAAGTTGTTTTAATTTTATTCAGTAAAGTCAGAATTACAGTTGGATTTTTTTTGCCAAAGTAAGTTTCTATATGCACGAATTTGTCTTGTTTTAGTGGTGCATAACAATTAAAACATAAAAGGTAAAAAAATAAATAAATTAAAAAAAAAAAAAATTTAAAAGAAACTTCACAAAGTAAAAAAAAAAAACAACTAACAAAAAAAAGGTGACGTACGAATAAAATTCCCTGATGACAGAAAAGTACAAAAATAAGTACGTGTGCAAATGTACGCAGTATAAGCAGCATGTGTATCAGCCGTCGAATTTTTCGATCCCAATGTGCAAATGTAAAAAACAAAGAATACAAAAATTTGCATTCATGTAAAAGTGTAAATTAAGATAATAGATTCCCTTAATATGGTGTTTAGTGTCCATGAGTGTCTTTGTACAATACCAACTTTAGGATTCGAATTGCAACACACTCGGGTGGCGGTGGAGTTACACACTGATTAACGTCAGATGTGTGTGTGTGTGTGTGTGTGTGTGTGTGTGTTTTCTCAAAAAAACATACTTTTGAGGACGACTGAGATTTGAAGACAGAAGCCCCATTAACGCATGACGAATGCATTTTTAATGAAGTCTAATCGGGGACACCAATTTTGTTGTTCTCAGGCGACTATAGTGTGTATTCCAGAATATATCTCCCCAAAAAAATAGTCCTAACTCACACACATATTCACAAACACCCAGTCATCTCGCAGCCATCAGAGGCATCCATTACAGCAGCGCAGGAACCATCTGCTGGTTGGAATTGAATCCTGCTCAATTAGCATCTCATTTGCATACGATTAGCATGTCATTAATGGGGCATTATGCAGAGTAATGCGAGTGCTAAATGAGTTTTGTTTCCCCCGCAGAGTAAAAACCTCTGTTCTGCTAATCGGTGCTCCCTCCTGTCAACAAAAGTGTGTGTGCATGAATATGTGTGAATAAACAGTCATGTGGGTGTTACTTACTTCTTTACCTACGAGACATTAGGGAGATAAAGGGATGTTTTTACTGTCAAACTCATGTACGACTACTGTGTTAGCTGACAGGCCTGTCAATCAAACAGACACGCCCCCAAAAACATTTTTTTTTTTTTTTTTAAGGTTGTTTTCTAATGAATGAGGAATTATTTTCAGATGGACCTCCAGAAAACTAATAAGAAGGAGTGACTTTAGATAACTGATGGACACATTTTATTCACTTTGGATTTGATGAGAGAAGTTGAATGGGAGTCTATGGAGCCGGAGGCTTTTTGGAGCTGACCTCTAGTGGCGCTCGCTGGTATTTCAGCTGAAGACACTTCTGCATTGGAACCATTTTACAGACCTGGAAGCTACGAACACTTTTATTTACAGTCTGTGACTTCAACATTCAAATGTATTTTCATCTAAGTCTTGTAAACATTGTGTCTTTTAAAAAGTGCTTCGTTTTTCCCAGTAAAACTTCACACTTTAACCTCGTTCAACAATTTTCAGATTTTTTTTTAGTTCCTTCTCCACTTTCTGATGTGTCGACTAAGAGGTCGGACGAGGTGCCCACAAAGTTTCCCAAAGACAACACACATCCATCATCTCTGGCAAACCGTCTCTGCATCTTCTGTGGGGTTTTTTTTCTTCTTGTCTTTCTGTTCGCTTCGTGTCCATCCCTCAGTCCGTGTGTTTTCGCTTTGATTTATCGGTTCGCGTCTCTTAAATCATCTGACCTTTTTAATCGATTTCGGAGGTCTGCTGTCTTTCATCCGTCGGACTCGGTTCTATCTATTAATCTGTTTCTTGATGTCCATCATCCGTCCGCCGTCTCGCTTGGTCGGCTTTAATCATCCATCCTGACCTCGCTGTTTGTCGGTCTATCTTACCTGACACCTTGTCATGTCACTGTCACTCCTCTCTTTATAAAGCTCGCCGTTCTTTTTATCTCCCCGGTTACGGTTAATTCCTCCACTGACTCTCGTTATTCTTACTTTTTCCACTTGTCCTTCTCTTAACTCCTTATTTTATGATATAATTAGGACTTCTTTCGTCAAAGAAAGCTTTTAGTTACATCTGCAGTAACCTATATGTCGTGCATAGATAGTAAAGAGGCGCAGCCGGCATCAGCGACAGAACGTCCAGAACGTCACTGTCCAACACCGACAAAGGCGCATTAGGTCGGGTACTTTTCTTTGACGTTGCCGGTGGTTGTGCAACGGTGAATTCGTCCCCCAGGGTCAGACCATCAACACCGAGTTCCAGCGGGACCTTCTGAGGCGCCTGAGTGCATACTACCGGAAATGTGGCCGGGGTAGCACTTGGGTTCTCCAACAGAACCAAGTTTCTCACCCTCAACAACGCAATCGTTGCTCCCACCACATCACAACTCGCCGGATTTGGCTCCGTGCTGCTTCTTTCTGTTCCCCAATAAACTTCTCACAAACTTTAAATAACTTGTGGTGACGACAGCAGTATTAAAACTCTTTTATGGTTATCTGTAGGCCTTCTGGATTAATTATGGCATAAACCAAACCACGGACAGGTTCTGCGCTTTGTACGCCCGCCTGCGAACAACTCACTTCACGAATGTAGCTTCATTCATGAAAAAAAACCAAAAACATTTAATGAAGATAATCCAGAATCACTACTTTTTTCTTTTTTTTCTCATGAATTTACCAAATAGTTCCAAACCTTGTTTCAGCAGTGAGTACATCGACCTCATAGTCCCGCAAACACACCGGCCTTTTATAGAGTGAAAAAAATAATAATAATGCAATATGAGAGGATTTAATACTAAGTCCCAGCCAGGAAACAAACGCCTCACCTCTGCCTCACCTCTCTCTCTTCTGGGAGTCGCCAACTCTCCTCTCCGTTCTCCATCAGCTGCTCCTGCAGGCTCGGTCCGTCCATTTCCGCTGCGCCTCCCCCTGGAGCCGACGTCTCATTCATCTCAAAACCTCCTCCTCTCTCCGGACTCACTCTTACACCCATCCGTCCCCGGGCTGACGGAGAGGAGGAGGAGGAGGGAGGAAGAGGAAGAGGAGGGAGCTGAGAGATTACACTTCTTCACTCCTCTCCTGTGTAAAGCACTTAAAGTGAGTGGATGGGTGGTTTTGACGTTTCCAATAAATTACCAATGGATTGGCTGCGTGCTAATGTTATTTAGTGTCATCTCCTCACTGGAGGAAGACTCTGCCGGTACAAACTTTATGATATGTAATGGACCGACATCGTGGTCGGGACCGTTTTCGGCGATGCCGTGTTGTCTTTACTCATACGTGTGTGTATAAATGCAGCGTGTGAAGAAACAGACGGTCCGTGTTGCAAGAAAGTGATCGAGATAATGAATTTTATATTTACTGGAGCAGCCCACACTTTAATGCGCTTTTTCACTGGATGGATTTTTCTAAACGGAATCATTCATTACTATACATTTATCCTGATCTTCACCCGTGTAGTTTTATGTCTATAAAATACTACTGTACTCACGCTGGACTGAATTCAGATGGCCTTTGGGTTTTTTCCCCACTGTGAGTTTCTTTGTACTTTAAACTGTATTTTTTTTTTTAAGTACAAGATTTCTGGACAACACAAAATACTTAAATCTTTGAATTCATAAAAATAATTCCCACTTTTAAATCATTTAATGCCTACATCTTAAAATCAATTTTTATGAATTTTAAAAGCATATTATTTTAACCGTTGTCTAGAAGTTACTTTGATATAGTGCTGATTCCGTCTGTAATGTGTTTGTTTTGAAGGTCAGATATAGTCACACATGAATGGCAGCGGTTGTAAATCTGAGTATCTGTGTTGAGCCGTGTACGTTTTCTGCAGGTTGCATCCACCAACCCTCTCCGGTTACCGCCGTCTACATCGAGGCGTCTTCATCTCCTCATTCATTATTTATTCGCGGACCCGTCTCAATCTGTGCCGTGTTTTGAAGTCGTATGGGTTCTGTTTTTCCAGATTCTCTTTTGTCTTTGTCATCTTATTTCACCCCCCCACTTCTCTTTTTGTAGAGATGTATTTCGCCTTAAGGATTTCTTCTTTTCTTTTTCTTTTTTTTCCCCCTCGAGTTTATATTTCTTTCATTTTCTGTGTTTTTCATCTAGTGGAAGTTTAAATAAAACCAAAACTAAACTATGAAGTCTTCATGTCTCTGTGCCCTCTGCTGGCTTATTACATTGATTTTGTAACACTTTTGAAAAAAATAGTGTATGTTTGTGTTTCCTACATTTTGCACCTGGGGACAGATGGATAAAGCAAATAAATGAAGTGTCTCCACCTGGTTGTGTGTTGCTGTCTGTTCCGGTCCAGACTGAAATATCTCAGTAACTACTGGACAGGATTGCTCTGAAGCTTTGCCTGAACATTTGTTGCACTCAGAGGAATAAACTGAACTGTTATCTCGCAGTGAGTCTAGTTTTTTGACACTTCTGCTTTGGCTTCGTTTTTCAGGCCCTTTGCCGCTTGGAGCAAAGTTTCACAAATGTCCTCTTGAAAGGTGTCTCCAAAAACAAGTCCATCCCCACAGACCCTCCATGTTTAAAATACTCAACTTTACAGCAACTTTACAGCCTGGTGCAAAAACTCGTTTCTTGGTCGAATTTCCCCGTTCATGAGGTTCATATACATGTGGATATAACTCACTTGTTGAAATTGTATATTGTCTTAAAAGTTAAGGGCTGCTTTAAGTGACAGTTGGGTGCCGTCAGAGTTGGCGAGCTGCCCGCAGGTTTCCTCAACCAGGCAACTACACGTCTTTTACTTAAAGTCGCGCATTAAACACCTCCAAAATCTTCCATAGGTATTCTTTTGGGTTGAAACCTGGTCACCAACGAAGGCCATTCATTGGTAACCCAACAAAAAAAAAAACCAAAAAACAGTCTCACAAATTAAATTTTCGCAATTCCAATAAAAATGTAATGTTTTATTGTGTAGTGAGGCTTTATCACTTCCTTCATTCAAAGTGTAGGTCTTATGCCAAAAAGTGTAAAATTGCAACCACATTGACTTTCTATAAAAATGGATGTCGTCTCTGAGTTTTGAAAAGTGAAGTTGCAATGCGAATGTACCTTAAAGTGCAATACCACTGAGGACCAGTAGGGGCTGGCTCCATTCAAAAAGCATCAACTTCTTTGCAGTCAGGTTTCCGATTTAGGTGGGCGGGGCATAGTGTCCTTGGAATCCTTTACCCCGTTGCTCCTCCCCCTTTTTGTCTAAACATGGTCACTTCTGGCTCCAATGAAACCAAAATGGTGGAGGGCCGAAACCGACGCGTCAGAACGCCTGTTGGCAAACCAACTTCATAGCAACTCCGTTCAACTGAGCTAACGCGCGACGTGTTTCCCGTGTACTCTCTGTCACGCTACACGTTCTCAGTACGCCGTGGGAATTTAAACATCACGTATCTATATTTTCTTTCTGTTTATTTGCTGTCTTTGTTGGAGGATGTTGCTGAGGGGCTCTCGCAGGATCCGGACGAAAACCTGAAGGAGCTCACATCAAAGACAGACCTGATTGGCAACATGCAGCTTTGATCACAAGCTTCCTGCTATCCCAGATGAGGCCAGCTGCTGCCTGTAAGTGTGTGTGTGGCCTCGTGTGTGAGTCTCGATGAGCATCACGCGTCGGCGTGTGTCGGTGTTTTAGCGACACACCTCGTGGATCAAATAGCGACTGTGAGGCGTTTATTTGCGTTAACCTGTTTGCGTGAAGTGTGTTCGGACAGTAACGCGCACTCGCACAGAGAAGCATGCTGGGTAACGGTAGCCGCTTCATCTGGTGATATATGTGGGTGTACTTTTTTGAACAAAACGTGAAAATAAACAATCCGAGCGTGCGTGCACGTTGGCGGATAGAAATCGTGACGTAGTAAGAAAGAACCCATCTGAAACAGATTCAGACCAAAGTGATGTACACAATCATAATCTTTCACTTTCAAGTTTTCTTTTCCTTTCTTTTGCATGTTTCTGCAGTTGATTTGGGTTCATTTGGGTCCATCGTGTCCATCTTCACTTTAAAAGCTAAACCTGTCCTCTCGTGTTGTTCGGAGGGACGAAGTCAAGTCACAGAAAACGGAGAATCCAACGCTGAGGTGAAAACGACTCAGAACGAATAAAACGTTAAAGCTCATCCCTCCCTCTGAGCACGGACACGGACAGGGTACACTTTATCGTGCCCTCCAGTGTGTGTGTGTGTGTGTGTGTGTGTGTGTGTGTGCGTGTGCAGGTGTGGGTCCCTTACATATGTGCCAACTGTGTACATACCTGCGTAAGTGTGTACTTTAATCTTTTTTTCAATGTTTCTGTGTGTGTGTGTGTGTGTGTGTGTGTGTGTGTGTGTGTGTGTGTGTGTGTGTCCCCGGGCTCCAATAAAGCCTGCGTGATAAGTGTGACTCTCCACTGCCCGAAGCGACAGCTTCCACCGCTGAACTCTCCGTCCCGACAACCTTTTCGGTGGTGTGACTTGAAATGAAATGACACACACACACACACACACACGCACACACACACACACACGCACTCTCTCTCACACACACACACACACACACACACACACCCGCCCGACACCCTGCTCCAACCTGCAGCCCAAAGATACACGGCCCCCGCGGCCGCCTCGGCGAGTTCAACCGGAGCTCTTTAATCTTTAAAGATAGACAAATGTCAGAGCAGATGATCGGCTCTTCAGGCGACCAGACGTACGAGGGAAACAGAACCGATAGGAGCGACACAGATCGTGCTTTCAAAGTGATTTGAGAGGTTTTTTGTTTTTTTGTTTGAATCATTACACGGCGTTCATTTTATCAGACGATGTTATTCTGTTTCAAGCGGCTTTTCACTGAAAGAGGGGGCAATCAAAAATTGGTAGGGCAACCTAAGCTGAGTGCAGCTGCAGCCCCCCGAGGCTCAAACTGCGGAGATTTTTCAGGGTCACGTGACTTTCAGGCACCGCGGTTCATATTTATGCCACTAAGCCGGCCGCGGCCGAAGGCGGACGACTTTCCAAGTCCACTCGTGCACAAAGATGAACTGAATACATTTCGGTGGTCAAATGTTAATGTCGCTCACTATGACCTCGCATTGAAGCATTCTAGTAAATTAAATTAAATGTCTTGAAATCCGAAAGGATTTTCTTCAAACGTTCGCAAACGTTCACTCGGACTCAAAGATGAACCGACAAGATTTCGGTGGTCGACGCTCGCGAAACATGTTTGTGGTTCAAAGTCAGGAGTCTTCAGTCTTTACAGCCGTCTGGACTCTCATGGTGAACTGGAACGTGACTGGTTGTTGGAGGCGTGCGACCACGAGGCGTTAATTCTAGTTTACATCTGGAATTATTGTTTGTCTCTGGGTCATTTGGACACTTGGACTCTTTTTTTTGTTTTCTTAGCCGTACATTTGGCAAATGCATTTCCCCTCTTTCTTCACTCAGCAACACTTAATCCCTTGTTAAATCCAACTCCTCCTTTTCTTCGTCTGAGTGGTTTTTTGTTTTTTTTTAATTTTTTACCAGCAGCAGTCTTTCTGCTCTCTCTGATAAGCACTTGTGTCTCGCTGTCTCTCCACTGTTATTAGCAGCGGTGTCTTTGATCTGAGTGAAGGAGGCTTTAACTCGACTGTCTCGTTGACATCGTGAGCCTCTGACCACACACCCTCAGGCGAAGACTAACATTTGCTTTTACACTCCATGATATTTCGATATTTCCCATCATGCAGCTCTCACTGCGTCTGCTGCGTGTGGCCGTGCAGGCAACGCAAAGCTGAATTGTGTCTGTTTTCAATGTATTGCCATCCGATATAGGTTTTTTTGGCCTTTCGAACAGAGATTTCTCCAGATTCTCTTCTATCATTTAATGACATTTAGTACCGTAGATCATGAAATTCTCAAATTCTTTACAATTTTACATTGACAAAACATTTTTCCTAAATTGTTGCACTATTTTCCCTCACAGTCTTTCACAGAGTGGTGAACCCCTCGCCCTTCTTCACTGCTGAGAGTCATCACGTTACTGACCTGTTGATCTGATTGGAAACTCATCGATACTACGTCCCCGCCCACCGAATCTGTAACCTGACTGCACCTCAGGCCTGTCAATCAAAGAGACACGCCCCCAAAAAACATGGCTTTTTGAAGGTTATTTTTCTAATTAATGACGGGATTATTTTCTGATTATTATTCAGAAAACGGATAAGAGAGACTTTAGGTAGCAAAAATGAAATAACTCGGGGAAATGTTTTTATTGACATCGAATTTAATGAGATAATTTCAATGGGAGCTTCTGGAGCCGGAGGTTCTTTGGAGCCAACCTCTAGCCTCACTCAGTAATATTGCAGCTCGATGCACTTCTGTATCGCCCTCATTTTTTCAGACCCGGAAACTACGTCCACTTTTATATACAGTCTATGGAGTCAACATTTGATGTGTTGTCTTTGGTCTATTTTCAATTAAGTGTAAGGTTTACTTAATTTGCAAATCATTCTATTCTGTTTATAATTCCCATTTTTTCATAGTGACCAACTTTAGAAATTTTCTTTTAGAAATAGGGTTTTAATTGGATTGTGTTTTCATATTAATTAATTCTAAGTTTTACCATGTGTTTATGTGTTGGAGACGGGCTGTTCTATTCAGCCAGGAGGTTTTGATGTTATGATGTTATGATGTTTGCAATTAATGATTAATCCAAACTTTTGCAAAGCATTCTGAAAAATGCCTGTGAAGAACTAAAAAAGTTCAAATTCCGAAGTTCCTACAGTACAGATGTAGGACTGCCTCAGCCTCCACTTTATTGGAGTACTACTGTACAGCTGATGAAGGCTAAATTCATTAAGGGAACTCTATTGAGAATATCACTGTATAAACATGACAAACCAGGCCTGTCTTTGAAGAAGTTCTCCCCGTTTTTCACTTATCACAGAGCTAGTAAAGAGTCTGGCGGAGACGGTGCATCTTAACGAGTGTTGGAGGTTGATTACTGCCGAACTCCTGCAGAGTGCATGCTGGGATGTAAAAAAAAATAAAATCCTGGAGTACAGCAAAGTATGACTTCAATGGAGGAGGTCAAGTGAGTTGAAGGAGCAAAGCAGCTTCTCTGAGTCTCAGATGAGAGGAGAGCTGAAAAAAAGAAGAATCTACGCTCCGTCCTTTGTACTCGACAGCGCGGCTCCACTTGTGGGAGTAATTAGCACCGCAGCTTTTCTTTTGAAGTGAGCTCGAAGAAACAGTCAAGGAGAGTGCTGCTGCTGCTTGTGAGGGCCGCGGAGTGACAAGAGATATGTGATGGGGGTGGGAGGGGGGTTGAAGTTTGGCGGTTCGTTTTTTGTTGTTGTATTTTGGCACAAAGCTATGCATCAAAAAAAAAGAAAGAATTAAAAGTGGTACATTATGTGGATTCTGTGCAGCAGTTCAAAGGATAGAGGACCGAACTCGTGAGGAGTTCATGTATGTTTTCAGTCGACATACATGTGGGGTTTCAAAACACCAAGGTCACGAATGGAAATACTTCTACAGTAATTTAAATGGTACTCCATGTTAAAGTGGTGGTCAGGTCACCTTTTACTCACTTAAGAACTGAAAACTGTCCAGACACATGATGAAGTGATTTGGGGGGAAAATCTTTTCATCTGCCGCACAAAATATCATCAAAAAGATAATAAAAGAGATAAATAAATAGAAATATACAAAGTTCAGGACAGAAACTTCACTCCCTTGATTATGTTTGTGCTTCTTCCTTTTTCTAGCCTTATACAGCATTAATATAACGTTACATTCTACAGATGGTTTTTGTCCAAAGTGAGAAATTAAAAGTATCTTGATGAGAAAAGAGGGGAAACATCACCGTCATAAAGTTAATTTAGATAAGAACGATAAAGATGGAAAAAGCCTTTTTATAATGTGAATTGTTTTGTAAATATTTAACGTTCCATGCGACAACAAAGTGAATTCACGAGAATGGGAAGATGAAAAAGAACAAGATGCCACACAGCTGCATTTAGCTTTGAAACATGAAGTCAGAGACCAGAGGATGACATCACAGATCCCACTTCCAGGTTGTTGTTTTTGTCTCCAGTCCATGAACACTACTAGTGTTTATTTTGGATGGAGTTCGTGTTATCTGTTCGCTGAGAGCGTTGACATGTTCGATGTCCTCCAGGTGTCCAGACGCTAAGAGGCGCTCTGGCGTGGTGGAAAAAAAACCCTGTTTTGTGGGCTAAATTGGACCGAGACTGGGGTCACGTCCAGGTCTGGAGGAGGAGGTCTCCGGTGACGGAACAGAGGAGATACGAGACTAATTTGCATGTTATTCTCCCAAATACAATTTGTCGGTCTCATCTGCTCATGTTTGTGAAAATAACAGTCCACACGGATGACAATGGAGGCTGTGAAACGCCAGCTAATCAGGACCCGTGCCTTTGAAGTCCTCTCAGAAAAGCCGGGGGCCAAAAATGGTGCCAAGAAGAGTGTTCGTTCAGAGCGACCAGCTTTAAGTGGAAACTCTTTGCTTCCCCAACACAGAAAATAATGTAAACTGTTCATACGATCTAGTTATATTCTATATTTCACCAAAACCAGCTTTCAACTGGTCCTTTAAGTATCCTAATTCATCTTTTTTTCTCCGTGCCGAAGAGTCACTGTTGCACTGATTGATTTAATCCTTCATTACCGTGACGGCACACAGTGGAGGCGAATTTATTTTGACTCGATACCATATACTGCTGCTGGAAACACTCACGAGAGCGCCTCCAAATGCATTTGCTGCAAATTACAGTGACCTGCTGTCATTTTAAATAATGAAACTATACATTTGTGAGTTTGTTTTTAAAGATTTTAGTTGGAGTCAACTGGATTTGAGTACGACAAGCCAGGAAAGTTGGAAACTAGTCCTATTTAAGTACTGAGAAATTGTTGGTCTTATCAGTTCACCTTAACCTACATTAATGTCCTTTAGGGACGCTTATGACAAGCCAAATAGCTAGCTAGCGACTAGGATTGGAATGCTAGTCACTAGCCACGGGATGCTAATTGCTTGATGATCGTCTAGGGGTGATAATAACGAGCAAATTCAGTTCATTAGATTTTTTTTTTTTAGGCAGTTGAGAATTTTGAAATGTCCTACTTGGAATCGTTTTGTAGTCGAGAGCGTTCACGAACTAGCAACATGGACGCCCCAAGAAAATGTGCTCTAACCCTGCTGTTAGAATACAGAGTGATAAACAACCATGTTATCATCCATATAAACCAACACAGGGGCCAAATTGATCTCAGGACGTCCACATTTTTACATGTTTTTTATGAGTCTGAACTTTTTCTTCGCAGTGCCCAGGTGCTAACGAACACGCCGAGATCCAATGAGTTTCTGAGGTGGTCGTGTGAATCACCGGCTCGCCTAATTAACCGCTGAAACTCGTTGAGTGGGCGGCTCGTCTTACGCCAGCCCTCTCAGGAGTACTTTGACACAGTCCGACTCCACTAGCCTCTATTTTTGGTACACCACCTGCGTCATCGATGTAGTACGTAAATATAGATGTACTCAGTGTGTGCTGGTCCCTTAGATGCAAGCGTGTTCGTGTTAAGTACTCAGTATTCTTTGAAGTAATTGTTAAGATTTGATGGTGTTGGTTTGTTTTGGTTCCCAATAAATTGACTTAGTTGACAATAAAATGTGATTTTTATCCATTTACCATTAATTAAACTCAAACCAACTTTGAATTATCGGTTACTTCGATTTTTATCTTCTCGTCGGGTTGCATCCGACTCGAGGAAGTCTCTTGGATCAGCCGCTTGCCGCTGCTCAGTGCACGGACCAGATTTCCTGTGAGGGTAAAGAGGGGAAATAAATTACAGGGACACTTTCAGGTGGATCATTTTATAGATCTACAGCCAAACTCAGTTCCCCGGGTATGGATACGGGTGAGAAGCCAGTGTGTGTGTGTGTGTGTGTGTGTGTGTGTGTGTGTGTGTGTGTGTGTGTGTGTGTGTGTGTGTGTGTGTTTGTGCATGAGATGCTGGCATTTGTTAGACTTCTGGTCGGTACAACCAGGCGACAGGTGTGTCTGTTTAGTGGTCTCACACACGCACACACTAATTAAAATCCTGGCTTTCTGTCTATTCAGTTTAATCCACCCGCTGGAAGGTTGCCCTGGCACCCGCAGGCTTCCAAGGTTGTGTGTGTGTGTGTGTGTGTGTGTGTGTGTGTGTGTGTGTGTGTGTGTGTGTGTGTGTGTGTGTGTGGTGATCACCGAGGTGTGTATTCATATATATTCGTATGTGTGTGCGCTCTTTGGTCCGGTGTCCTCACGTTAACTTTTGCCACCAGTTTTGCTCGTTTTTCTAATGACCATGATCCCTTTCTGGTTAATTTTACTTTGGTTTTTGTTTTTTTATTTCTAAACGTTAAAAAAAATGTCTCGTTTCAAGAAGTAAACAATTACTGTTGAATGAAAACTGTAGAGAATGTGAGGTTGAAAATGTGAAGAAATCGTTATGTTCATTGGAAAAAATAAAAGAGGTGAAAGGAGACAAGAGGAAAATGAACGCGAAAGAAATGTGAGGAAAAGTTAAGAACAAATTAGGAAAAGAAAAATAAATAAGATGTGAATTAAATGAGTGGAGATAAGAAGAGGAAATGTGAGGAACAACAGATGAATCGAGGAAGGAGTCGAGACGTTTACAAAGAGAGCGAGAGATTTATGAGTTAGAGGAGGCGCCTGATACCCCAAACACATAAACCAATTTGCTACCGTCGCAGCGGGGAGGGGATTAAATCGAAGCTTCCCACTTAAAAGTGAGGGATGGAAAGATGTTGAGAGGAGAAGGGACGATGAACTGAAGAAGAGGAAATGAAAGTTCTTGAGGAGAGGGCACACTTCAAGCCAAGCAAACATAAAATGCCCTGGATGAAGCTCCCCACTAGAGGCCCGTTGCAATGAACCCCAAACTCCCACAGTACCCCCCTTCTCCCTCCCTACCCTCCCAACAACATCCCCCAACGGACCCCAGTTAGAGGCCCCAGTTTGGGCACACTCCGATGGCCCTTCGAGGAGCCCCGCGAGGGGTAAAGAGTCGGTCCGCTGTTCCTCCTCTGAATCCCGAAGGTTCAACAGTCGTGTCGGAGCTTCCTTTGCAGCACTCTGGCATAAGATTGAGCCATATAAGCCATTTTCCACCGTGACACGCTCAAACAGACTTATGTATGATTCGATTATTCTTTAGTTCTCACCATTGTCACTTCACCCAGAATAGTCGAGGAAAGAACAAGAAAAATCACAGAAGAGAGGAAAAAAAAAAAAAAAGTTAACGGCAAAGTAGGAAAAGGAGGAATAAACGTTGCAAATGTGAATCAAACTAATCCAACATTCAATCAAAGAAATAGATGCTACGCAGGAACGTAGATGAGCTTTTGTGAAACCGATGAGACTGAAAATCTCAACAAAAAAATTTAAAAAAATCTAATTGATAGACAAATAAATAATGGGCCATAAGCATGGTGTGATTTCAAACAAAAAATTCACTGTGACCAAAGTCTGGAGCTGCCAGCTTTACAAACGTGATACGTAGTCGAGGTGCTACCGAGTTTAAGGTTAAATCCCAAGTTGTGTGATTTCCCTTTCTTTACTCCCCATGTGGATGAATGGAGGAATGTGCCGGTGTCAGCAGAAAATCCTCCGGCCGAGGAGTGTGGGGGGGGGGGGGGGGGGGCATTAATGACGGAGAGCAGAGAAGAAGAAGAAGAAGAAGAGAAGCCGGGGTGTTACTCCGAGTCAGGAGAGGGATGTCCTGGAAAGGGAAGAAAACGAGGAAGAAAGCAGCAGGATGGATTTAGGAGAGGATTGTGTGTGTGTGTGTGTGTGTGTGTGTGTGTGTGTGTGTGTGTGTGTGTGTGTGTGTGTGTGTGTGTGAAACCCAGAGAGAGAAAAAAAAAAGCTGTTTTCCATTGCGGGAAGGGTTCATGCCAAAAGTGATGAGCGTGCAGCTCATTTGGAGTCTTACTTTGTCAAAGTCTTTGTTGCTGACCAGAAGTCCATTCGCTTTGTCTTCTCCTCTGATTTCCACTTCATCAGTTTCAGAGTTTGACTATTGATTGAGTGAATGCGCTCTTCTGCCTATCGTTCCGTTTTTTGTTTTTTTAATGAGATTTCTTCCGCCGTGTCTCATTAGCAGAGTAAAGTGTCATCTTCACTGTCTCTTCCTATCATTCATGTCCCCGACGGCGACGCAACCGAAGCGTGGAAGTCAATGACAATGAAGCCTTAAAAAAAAAAAAACACGAGGGATTTCTACCCGGTCAGCCCAACACTATGGAGAGTTGTGACAAGATAAAACCTCCCAAATGCCCCATAATATACACACAAAAGCTACTATAAGATAGAAACCATAAAGTATAGAGAAGAAAAAGTGAGCCTTTCCTGCTTTGCCAGTTTTGGTTGGAATGTTTTTCTGAAGGGTAAAATCATCGTTCTTCAACCACACAACCTTTTTACTTGGAAAGTGTACACCAATAATTAGCTACAATAATTCATAAAAATACTTTTGGTTCCTAAACCAAACCAAACTGCCACCATTTCACATTAGACAAGTTTTGATTATCGTTACCACGACGTCAAACGTCCGTTAAACTTGGTGCCATTACTGTTCATAGATCTCATATATCTCCGTTTTAGCGACCGAGCTCAGCTGTCATGTTTTGTTTCCAGGTTGCGACCCACCCATTGGCTCAACTGTCGCCATCTTGTTTTTTTTTTTTGGAGCCAGATGTGACCATATTTGGACTTGCTGGGGGAGGAGACGAAGGACACTATGCCCCGCCCACCTAAACAGGCAGCCTAACTGCAACCCCAGGTATGTCAATCAAACACTAACACAAGATATAAACAAAAAAAAAGTATCAACAACCTTCAGTTAAAAAGTGTATAAAATAAACTTCAGACATTTAAAATCGTAACTGAACGGACGTTCAGTATAGTTTAATATTTTGGGGACATTTTATGCCTTTATTTGATAGTTGCAATGGAGATGGACAGGAAATATGGGGGGAAGAGATGAGGGGGGATGATATGGCCGGGTCGCTCCCAGCACCGGTCGTTCCATAGCTAAAGACAAGACATGAGATTTATGATGCGTACAGCCACAAATCCTCCAGAGGCTGCTGTCATCTAGTTACACACTTCCAGTTTTCTTTGTTGATCCGGTCGAGTCTGCGGCGAAACCGATGTATTTTACATGAGTGTGAAAATGGGCCGAGGCAAAGAGAGCGTTTAGTCCTCGGCCACGGGGGAAATACTAAAACGCCGCTCCGCTCCACATTTATATTCTACCGCTGAAGTCCAAGAAGGTGACGAGACTGGAACTAAACTGCTTTACACACACACACACATACACACACACACACACACACACACACACACACACACACACACAGGAGCACAAACAGTGTCGCCTTCCTGCACATACCCTCGTCCTTGTTCCTCTAAATATGCAATAATCCTAAATATGTTGTTTATAGCAAGTTACATGTGATTTTTGTCTGGAAGAAAATAAAGAAGGTTTGTGTCCTTTAAGAAGAAAAGAAAAGAGAAATAATACAAAGAAAACGGCAGGTTCAGATTAAATGATATCAGGTTAAATTATGAACCTGACAGACTTGTGGAACAGGGAATAAAAAAAAAATCTAAAAATCTGCCTCCTGCTGGTGTTGTCCTGTGACGTGTTACATGCGTGAACGAAACGTGAACGTTCCTCGAATCGTTCTTTGAGGTGGGGCGGTACGTTTTCAGCGTTTTCTCAACTGCTTTCTTAAAAGAAATTCAAACACTTGTCAGTGTTACAACGACAAAATGAATTACTTACTTTTGTATTTCCAACAGTTTCCAACTCGTCCCTTCAGAATATACAGCATTTCCCCCGCGAAAAAAAGACAAACCCCGAGCAGTCCTGTATGTTTTGATCAACGTGACAACAGGAAACAAAAGAAAATAAATAAAGCGGAGGCTAAAACCCGAGACACCCTTTCTCGACGACGCCTCGTGTAATTAAAACAGCCTCGTACGATCATTAAATTCCTTCAGTGGAGTGTTTGGAGTCCCAGAGCAGGAGTCTCAATAATCTTAATTAACCTTGAGATCGAGGGGAGGTTGTGTATAACAAGTAGCGGGGACAACTTCAATGAACGAGGTAATTAGATTTAATAACAAAATCTCCCGAAGCGCTGTCACCGTTCGACGTCTTACTCGGTTCTCCGAATGTTCTCTCATTTACTCTCTCGTCGTGTCTCATTGTTCAGACTTCCACTCTCCACTTTTATTTATTCATTATTCCACTTTCACGGTCTCCACCCCCCCCAAAATTATCACCACTTACAGGGTTAATTTCAGCACAAAAGGGATCCTGTTTTTCCACTTTCACTTGTTTTTAGTTGAGTTGAGAACTTCACGTTTGGGGGCCGATGACATTTCATTTTGCTTTCACAGTCTTGCTGCGCTGCTGGAGATGATCATTAAACCTTTTTCATTCATCACGTTTGGCTCGATCTGATCGGAAACCCGACGATGCGACGTCCCGCCCCACTTATAGCCGTAACCTGACTGCACCGCAGGCCTATCGATCAAACAGACACGCCCCTCCCCCCAAACTCTGCTTTTTAAAGACTTATTTTCGAATTAATAGTGGAATTATTTTCAGACGGACCGCCGATTCTGCCTCGAAAGAGTTTATTTTATCAGGAACTTTCAAGACAGAACTTAATGTCAGTCAGCTGAACTCATTAGACGCATTCAGGTCTAATGAGTTTCTCAACCTGTCGTTAGCAGGGGGATTTGGTTGCTCAAACACACAATAATTAGTATTTGTTCTCAAAAGTAAAGTAAAAACAATATTTATGTGAGGACAATGCAGACTTGTATTAAATCAGATTACAGTGGAAACGACCATTTGACACAACGCCATTAAATCAGTATTGTCATTAGCAAGTTGTCGATAAAAAAACATATCATTATAATGACAAATGCTCGGTTGTGCGTGCAGTTTTTCTGACTTGGTTTCAGGATTTAGTTTCTTGACTGTCAGGTTTCAGTGAGTCAAATTTCAAGGTCCAACTTTAGTACACAAACAATTGCAGAAAAACTGAAGACTGGAGGCGGTTGTCGTTGGACCGGAGGCGTCTGGCCTCCAGTGGTGAGGGTCAACAGCAGCATATCATTACGCACTGAGAGACAGCTGACTGACATTTAGTCATCTCTGGGGGGTCGCTGAGCTTATTGGTTTGCTTATCCTGTACGTATAGGATTCTCCCTCTTCTCATTTCCTGTCTTATCCCCTCGCACTCCATATTTATTTATTTTTACTCTCCGTCAGACAATTTCTTTTTGTCCATAAATCACCTGCTCCCACTGGGATTAATGAGGTTGAACAGTACAGCAAAGGTAATTGTAAAGGCATGGAGGATGGTGCATAAATACATAAGGCTTTATGCGTTATATAAACTCTGTTTATTGAGCATATGTTCTGTTTCCTGTGGTAAGTTTTTTTTTTTATAAAAAAGAAAACAGGATTATTATGGAGACTTTTTTAGAGGACATTTTTCTCTCAAGGATACACGACGACCTGTTCTACCCTGAAAATCAAGTGCAAACAAAACATTGAATGTATTTCCTGCACTGCTTATTATCGCTGTTGGCCAGTTGTTGTCGGCCTTCCGTTGCTTGTAGCATTAAACCATCTGCAGGGATGTGTATCATGTAACACGCACAAAATAAAACCAGACCTGGAAAAACACTGCTCCGGAGGCTTTCTTTTTTATTTATCTAATTAATTCATTTCATTGAATATATTTAAGCCAATTCCCTCAAAGCCTTCATGAGATATCGCATATTTTCTACATGTTAACTGCAAACAACATCACACTAGTCTTTAGAAGTACAAGGGGTCTCCAACCAGTAGCTCCAACCGAGTAGTTCGCGAGCAACCGGTTAAATATGTGTGTTGAATGTGAAAAATAAATTCCACGTAACAGATGCTTATTCAGCTGGTTTGGATGGAGCTCAGCTATGTGAATAAATGTTACAAAACATTTCTCGAACAGTTTCTGTATCTCTCGGAAGAAAAAAAAAAAGGTCTGAAAACCGTCGGTCTAAAGAGTAAATACCTACAATGGAGAACCTGGTCTTTGGAAAACTGGCCTGTTCTTCCTCCACATTAATATCTGAATACGATTATGGCTAATATGACAGCTCGTTGACGAAGGTGTCAGTCTGACGGTCTCTCTGGAGCCCCCGGTTCTTGTCCTCAGCTTTTCGGACCTGTCAGATGAGGCCAAGTCGATTCCCCCCCGGAGACGAGTGTCTATAAACCGGCCACATCTTGTCAGGACGACATTCAGAAAGTTTCAGAACACACTGCGGAGAAAACCTGGAACAGCCGGTGGTTCCAACTCATGACTGGAAATGGGTCGAAAAAAAATTCACGTACGTCTTTGTTGAGTTATTAGAAAATTTGTGGACTTCGTGGCATTTGCTAATGTCTTGTTGTTGACTCTTCTGATTGGACGGTTCGGAGGTGCAGCTTCCTGCCCTCTGATGACCAAACAGCTCCTGAATCCTCACTGAAGCTTTTCTTGTTGTTGTCGCGCAGATTTCTCTGAGTTTTTTTTTGCCACCGTTGTTGTCGATGTCCCTCGGTTGTACTTAGCAGTGTTTTCAGCTTACGAGAAAAAAAAAAAAAAAAAGACAAATCTGCCAGTTCTCCGAAATGTTAATCACTCTCTCTGGATTTGTGCTTTACTGCAAAAAAAAAAAATCCAATTTGAACTCTTTTTGGAGTCCTAACTTTCAGGATGGTGAAAAGATTTCAAATTTTCCTGCTGAAAAAAGGTTTTTTTTTTCCCCTCCAATAAACACAACATTCTTCAGTCATTTTGATACGTTTATATAAGTCATCACCGTAGATGATATCACTCGGCTATTTCACTGAAATCCATACAGTCATTTATCCTATTCTCCATCAACGGTCCCTCAAAACATTTATTAATCTTCCCATTTATATCCTTCACTATCTTTTTTTTTGTTGTTGTATTTTTTAATCTAGTCTCCACTAAACCTTCCGTCTGGCCTTTCATCCATCACACTAACGGTCCTCTGGTGCCAGCATATTTATCCTCACCTTTCTAACTCTAATTATCCACACTGTCAAGGCACCACAGCTGTTTGTTAGCAAGACACACACTCGGAATCAGGACTGAATGGAAGCTGGTGTTCGCTGCTCTGATCTGTTGACGTAGAAGTCCGTAAGGAGACGCAATAACCTCGGTAAAGGTCTCGTTGTTACCGACGGATGAGTTGCCGATTGGCGCAATTGCGGGTCGTACGTCTCGGGATATTTCTAAACCTCGTCAGGGAGAGGTTACGAAGGTCGGGTATGAAGTTTGGACCTCTGCGGAAACGGCGAAGTTCAGTTCAGGACAGCTCAGAACGTCACAGTTCGAACTCTGTGCTGACAGTCTGACCCTGAGGGACGATTTCCGGGTGCACAATCAGACGAATATAAAAGAATATTCGCCCGGTTGCTGTTTGATTTCTGAAGCATTTTCAGGGATCTCTGTTGCCGGTTTCCTCAAACTTGAGTTCGATTTGCACTTTCGGCTCAAGTTTCAAGTCCGTGGTGAAATCACAAATGTTCACCGGTCAGTGGTCAAAAAAATACGTGTCGATCAACTGACGTGACTGGGAGCACTTAGTTAGGGAAGTTATTGCTTCCTTCACGTCACTGTGCTTTACGCTCCGTTCCTGCGCGACAGGAGCAGTCTCGCAACTTTTAGAGTGCAAAAGCAAAGCGACAAAAAAATCAAACCGCCGTTGTAAAAAGCCCGAAGTTACAAGTTTCAAGACGTAACAAAAGGCACTAAGAGTCTGCATTGTGGCTGCCAGCGGGCGGGTTGCAGGGTCCGCCGGATCAATAAGCTTCATCCTTGTGGGACCATGAATGTCAAACACGATGTTCAATTCAGCCATTAAATGGAGGAAAGAGGAAGCTGCCCGCTGCGTCGATAGCTAGCAGCAAATTTAATAAAGCAATGTTTCACCCTCACCTCGTCAGGCTGTGTCAGGTTAACAGTAAATAACACCGTAAATGGACACACACACACACACAATATTACTCACAGGTCATTATAATCTGTTAACACCATCAGTTTAACTGCCTGTTTGACTACACCACTACTCTACCAAAGTGATACATTAATATGAAGGGAGCAAACATTTGATATAGCCTAATTAATTATTAATTTAATGATAACTTTGGGTTCCACATTTATTTTACTCCCACTGCAACAGACTCCTCTATTCTTGCTGCTCTGCGGTTGTGATTTGTTTTTCTTTATTTTACGTGCTTCTAATTAAACTGAGTATTATGTATTATGTATTTTTTTTAACACTAAACTATCAGCAATATGTTGGATTCATAAATATTAAAAGCTTCTTTTTTATATGTTTTAAATCTGGCTGGTGGTCTGTTGCTTAAGGCTATAAAGTTGGATTATTTCAACTTGATGGTGGCGCTACACTTCTTTAACTGTAATTTAAGATAAGCCTACCTTTATTTCATCTGGTTTTTAACCCTAGTTGCACTTTTTTTTCCCAGTTTTATTTTGTTCATTTCGTATTTTTTAACAGTGCAAAAAGCGCAGAGACTGACACTTATTTGCAAAAGTCAACAAACTGCCACATAAACACAATCGTTCACGACTCAATTAAAAGTGCTCTGTGATGCATTTTAAAATCAATATTGAAGTAAAAGGATGTTGGCATGTTTTTCTTTGTGTGGGAAAAATTTATGGAAAAAAAGAAGACGTTGTTTAAAAGAAATACGGTTTCAGTTCCCATCAATGCTTTACAGCAGACAGAGTCAGCCAATCATCTGCGATCTCATTTGCTGAAGTTAATTACACCGAGCGCTAATTAGACAGTTACGTACTTGTGGTTAAAAAATGATCCACCCAGCACCTTTTAAATGATTTAAAAATTCTTCCATTCATCTTCTGTGACAACCGTCGGGCTCTGTGAGTTCCCTCTGTGCCTATCTCCACATTTTCACCTGAACACAATTAGGTAAAAGATGAAATGACTTGTTCGACATGAACATTTGTGCAGAACTCCTGATTCGTTCTCTCCGGTAGGATTAGCTCTGCCGCCGGGACCGTTAGCTTAATTTGACAGATAAAAAAAAAAAAAAAGGTGGAGATGTCAACACGCTGCTGTAACACGATGGCAGTCGGTCTGCTCTCCACCGGAACAGGTTTAACATCTCTTTAGTGTGTGTGAGTGACAAGTGCACTTGAACTGAGCGCTAAATAACCTTGCTATTGTTAGCCCTCTGAAATGAACCTAATAGGTCTTGACGCTAACAAGCTGCTCATGAGTAAACTATGAGATTCAAATGAGTAACTTTTTTTTTATAGTAAATCTGTCTAGAGAGTACTCAGAAAACAATACAAAAAAAAAGACGTGACCAAGATAAAACCACTAGCTGTGCTTAAATAGCAAACGGAGATCTCTCAATTTGGCAAACTGATCAAATTATTCAAACGATTACAAAACTATATCGTTATCGACGATGTATTTTGAAGGCAATTTGCACATCTAACTGTCACCTTTTTAAATGAAAAGTGTTCTAACATTAAAAAATAGGATCGTTTATTTCGTAACGAGGCTTTTATTGTGACACGTTTGCTGGAACTCGTTGTGACTGAAATTAGACGATAAAACAACCGTTGACCTTTGACAAGCAATTTGAAATCTGTGCGTACCGCAGTGGCTGTTTTCTGTCCCGTTCAGCCACAGAGCTGCTCGTCGTTCAGCCATTAGAGGCTGCCGTAGTTAGTGTTTGGTTTGTCAGGTGTTTATCAGCCGGGCCGCCGCTGTATCTGTACACATATCCATTTTAATTAACACTTCATCACGATGGGCTTTGTGATCAGCACCACAGTCGGCTTGGGGTGAACGCACACACGCACACACACACACACACACACACACACACACACACACACGCACACACACACACACACACACACACACAAAACACCCACACAGATGCAAATGTGTTACTGGAGGGCTAACAGAGGCAGTGTGTTTTGCGTTGAGGTGCCCGGAGCCAAACATGAAAATATAATAGGGGTCAGCTGACCTCTCCACACTACCGAAAAAAATCCCCGATGCGCACCCAGTTTGATCCTCTACGTGCCTGCTGACCAGCTTTAAAAGATGTAAGACTGGCTGAAGGGGACAGAAGAGGCTTTGGGGTCCAAAAGGATGGAGAGAACCAAAAAAAAAAAAAAAAAAAATCAGTGGTTTGACAACATAAACTGAATTGCTGCCTTCGGTTGTTGCTGTTACAGAAACTGGTACCAATATGACGTCTCTGCCTGAACACGACCTGATGTAGGAATCCGTTATAAACGTGATTAAAAAAAGACAAATATTCAGGTCTTCTGCTGTAAGATTTGCTCCTTGCACAGATTAATTAAATTTATGTAATCAGTTTTAATAAGTAAATTATACCACAATGCAACAACTAAGCAGTTGAACATACAACAGGATTCTTGAAACATCTTCAGCCCATCAGTTAGTTTACTGGGATGAACTTCTAGTTTCTTTCAAACAGTCAAAGGGTAATTATTTTTTTCGACCCTTTTGGTCTGAATGGAGTCTTAATTGTAGTGGTGTTTTGTTTGTTGTGGGACTTTTGTGAAGATTTTTGTTTTGGAAGATTTGAGGCTTTCATGAATAAATAATGAATTATTTCGGTTGCATGAAAAACGGGGGCAAACAAACGGTTAGAAGTGTTTCACCTTTGAGAAATGTCTGTGCTTGCAAAATCTCATTGGTGCTGCTTTAAAAATACCAGTGATGGCCTCCTTTTTTTATAATTTAAATACCACATTTTTAATTCGGAGCGTCGCCGCTTTGTGCTCTCGGAGTTTTGCGTTCCTGTACATTTTGTTCTACTCTGTTATATTTTGGGGAAAATTCATGCAGAATATTGACAATCCTCAGTTGGCTGCAAGTGGCGCCACTCAACCTCAAAGCAAAGCAACACGAAACAACAACCCTAACTCATTCCCAGGCGAGCAGGCAACCGACCATGATGTCACCCGTCGGATTGTGAGCTGCCATTTTTGAAGCCTCGAGTCTCACATTTACTAAAGGTGTTAACATTTCCAATCCTTTGTTTGCCCTGTGTTTTCATCCAACCACCTATATTCATTATTTGCTCATGAAAGCCTCGTATCTATCAAAACAAAGTCTTAACAATACTCCCACAGCAAACAAAAAAAACCTCCACTCCAATTAGACTCCATTCAGACCGAGGGTTCATTAGCTCCGTGTAATCAGCAGCTGCTCTGATAAGCTGACATTGATACAATAGCTGGATACACTTGTTATGGAGGAAAGGGGTTGATTAAGCTGTTGATTTATTATTATTGTTATTTAAGGTCCTCTTTTTTTTTTTTTTTTTTTTTTTTTTTTTTAGCTCTACAAGTACCACAAATACATGAAAGTGTCGACAGTGCAGCCAAAATAAAAGCACCAATTTCAAATCTATTAGAGATCTGATGGATTTTTGCTTGTTGGCTGTTTGATTCGGTACTCGCTAAAAGCAACACGGAACCTGGTTTGATACCAGAATAATGTCACGTATTTAATTAAAAAAAAAAAAAAGGAAGAGGAACAAGCAAAATGTTCATTAGACTGCAGCAACAGCCCTGACTGTAGTCCATTAATACTAAATTACTTGCTGGCAATCTTGATAATCAATTATTTAAGTCATTTATTATGCAACAATTTTCAAAGTCAACTGGTTCCGGCTTCTCAAAAGGGAGAATTTGCTTGTATGTTAAATATCCTTGGATTTAGGACTGTTGGTCAGAATAAAGGTTCAAGGCATCACTACATTACGCCGTGATGTCCTTCACAGAGTTTGTTCATGAATGTGAAGTACTTTGATTATCAATCGTTGCTCCTGGTTTAAGAGTCTTCAAGAGTTTGACTAGTTCATCCACCCATCCGTCCATCCATCCATCTACCCATCCACCCATCTACCCATTCATCCACCCACCCCCCCATCCATCCATCCATCCATCCATCCATCCATCCATCCATCCATCCATCTACCCATCCATCCATCTAACCATCTACCCATTCATCCATCCACCCCTCCATCCACCCATCCATCCATCCAACTCATTCTTTCGGTCATCATCCCTAAAACTCGTGACCACAGGTGAGGGTCACGACATGGATCCACTGGTAAATGGAAAGCTTTGCCTTCTGGCTCAGCTCTGTCTTCCCCCAAAAGGGTCCGGTACTACACCTGCTTCACTGCTGATGCTGCATTGACCCGCCACTCATTCCCATTTAATTTCCTTCACTTGGCAGCAGGTGGTAAACTGGGAACGGGAGCTTGGCTTGGGTGTTGACGAGTTTTCATTTTTAATCACGGATTCTAAGGTTATGAAAAAGCACTTGGACCAAGTTATCAGAGTTATAATTGTGGGGCATCGTGACAATAATTGATGAATTTGAAAATACTGGAGAGCAATTTCTTTTGCATTTCATCCACTAATGCTTGGCCATTACAAATCATTCAGAAAAGGCTCCAACGACAGTTTCACACAAACATGGTAGATTTGAAGAGTACAACAACAACGACTAAGAATGCCCTGAGATGTGTTTACAAGCAGCGATTCAGCTGTGCAGTAATTGAAATGCCGAGAGGAATCACGCACCCATATAGACACGTTGATGAAGAGAAGAGGGAGTTTGATGCATCCTGCACGTACACAAACTCCATCACATTGTCTGCCTGCAATTAGAGTCAATGTGATGGAGTGCGCACACACACACAAACACACACAAAAACACACACAACACACACACACACACACACACACACACACACACACACACACTGATCGGTACATCTGCCAGCGACTTAGTTAACCTCATTTGCTTTGCTGAGAAGAACTCTCTTCGGTCCCTTCTCAATCAACAAGTATTGATCTGCTTCTGTGTGTGCATATGATGTTTCCATTGTCGTGTTGGTGTGTGTGTGCTATCTGTGCATTTCAGCGTTTGTGTGTGTGTGTGTGTGTGTGTGTGTGTGTGTGTGTGTGTGTGTGTGTGTGTGTATGTGTGTGTGTGTGTGTACTTACAAATCAAGTTTGTGTGCACGCTGTAAAAATAGCAACTCCAAATCCAGTGAAGCCAAAAACATGATATAAAATACACCATAGTAAAAACACTGGTTTTCAAAATGTACAAGTTTACTTAAACACAATTTTGTTGGCACGACAACAGTGAATGTATTTCCAACCCCAGCCCATCTGCTGCCAGTCCCCTATAATCAGCAAATATACAGGCCACTTTCCTCTCATTTTACTTCACTTATTGGTTTCTTTACGCTTGTTACTAACAAAGTTGGCTGTTGGCAACTGCGACGTGGACGGCGTCTAGAAGCCACAGAGGCTAACAATTTAGCATACTAACGGGGGGGGGGGGGGGGTAATGCAACAAATTAAGGCAAACTCTACGTGACGAAAATTACAATATATTAGCTTGACAACTGACGACAAATGAACTTCCATGGACTCTGACATTTCTGTAGCTCTTGCAGCATTCACACAGCATTTTCTTCAGGAAATTCACATTATATAGTTCAGATTGGGTTTTTTATATAAAAGTTGATGATTTGAACACAGATTTTTTTTTTTAATCTAAAGTCTATAATTTTCCTGCTCAGTTAAAAATTTGTGAAAAACACATCTCCTATAGTCTTTATCATTTATGCTCACAAAAAATGACCACTGAGCTGAATCCAGTCTGCCAACCACGATGTAATTTATGAGTTTTAAACGTGTTTTAAGGTGCATTTTTGTACTTTTTGATTGAGCCAGATTACCTTTCCCCCTTCGCTGCAGCTCTTTATTCAACACAGAGAAGATCAAATTAATCTAAATCTTTTAATATTACTTAAAAAAACAAAAAAATTGAATCCTTCCTTTTAGAGTTTGAAAGTGAGATTTTTCATTACGGCGCCTCTGAAAGTTTGCATTGCGGAGAAATGGATGTAGAAAATAAAAAAGTGCATCTGTTCCGAGTCAAAGAAAGAGATGTCCATGTGATCTTCAGAAATCGTTGTTGCTCTTTGGCTCGGACGCCTCGAGGGAACCGAAACTGTCAGTATTTAAAGCGTCGGCCTGCTCGCTGAGATGCAGTCCGACTGACTGTGTGTTCAGCAGGGCTGTTAGTGTGTGCGTTAACTGTCATTACTGCCGATGCTAATTGCAAGCAGAGAAAATAATGAAGTAGTTTGCTCGTGTGTGTGTGTGTGTGTGTGTGTGTGTGTGTGTGTGTGTGTGTGTGTGTGTGTGTGTGTGTGTGTGTGTGTGTGCACCCTCCATCATTTTGCTGTCTTTAGCACTGATGCTAATTGCTCGCATTGGTGCTGATGAAGTGAATGATGAAGTACTCCTGGTGTGTGTGTGTGTGTGTGTGTGTGAGTGTGTGAGTACGTTCGCGTAACCCGGTCTATCCGTTAGCGCCAATCCGTCACTGTCCTGTCATTAGCACCGGTGCTAATTGCTAGCAGACAGCGTAATGGAGCGCTCCCTCGGGAGCGCTCCATTACGCTGTCTGACCTCAGACTTCACTACACTCAACATGCACACACACACACACACACACACACACATACACACAACCTCTCGTGGGGCATGTGTGTGTGTCCTGATGGGTGAATTAACGAGGGATGGAGGTGAATTATGTTTTGGTGGTAGTGTGTGTGACGGAGATACACTCGCTTAGTGTGTGTGTGTGCCAGCGATGGACTGGCAGGATTAATGACAGCGACTTAATATGTGTGTGTGTGTGTGTGTGTGTGTGTGTGTGTGTGTGTGTGTGTGGTGGGTGGTTGCACTTCTGCAAACAGATATCTTATCTTGCTCTTCGAATCAGATGTAAATAGAGCGTCTAAAGATCCTCACATGGTTCTCATCAAGTTACTTTTTAAGACTTGTTGGAAACCAATGGGTCTAAACAGATTTTAAAATCAACCCATCGCATCATCGTTTGTGTTATTTTCATATATAAAAAGGTTATTTTTACATCCAGTAACTAAATATAACAGCTCTTTTGCTGCTTATTTCCTGAAGCAAAACTAATGAGTTGTTTTCTTCCTCTTGGAGTCCGGTGCTTCTACCGTCTTTAGATTATTTTTTCGAGCATTATTTATGTTTCTCTCAACTTCTCTTTTGTACCTTGATTTCTGTGATTTCACAGCGCTGCAGTCTCATCCTCTTTTATGGGTATCAGGACGGGCGTTTACCTACAACAACCAGCACACTTTCAATTCACCTTTATGAAGCCCGGGCTATTTTCAGGGTAATTCCTCTACCTTCACTTTTAAGCTCATACCTTGTGTCATTATGGGAGCTAAACCATTCATGCCATGTCTTCTTTTTTTTTCCAGTACAGTTTAGGCTTTCCAGATCTTTCATCATTTACTTTGTAATATTTAGATATTTTTTTATGTTAGCTTTCAGATCAAGTGGAACAAATTTGAAATTGTTGTGTTTTTTCATTTATCTCCATCTCCGTTTGTGTCCATCGGGTTCTCAGGGGTTAAGAGGTCAATGGGATTTATCATCGCAGGAACGCCGGTCCCAACAGATCTGTAGTTTAAGAACACGTCATACACGACCTTTCTTAAGAATAAATATACAAAAACACTTATGAAGATATCGGTGAATGAGGCCCATTGACTCTGCGGCTGCTTTACAATCACAGGAAGATCAGACCACCCGAAACAAAAATGTTATTAGGATTGTAATAAACATGATCTAATAAAGTTTCCATAGAGCAGAACATGATGTCATTACCATGGCAGCGGTACAATACTGAGGTTCGAACTGCTGACGCTTCAGTGTCGACGTGCCGTCGTGCTGACTTTCAAATTTACAAACATCAAACCACGAACATCAATTATTGCTTTGCAAAGTGTTCGGGCTTAACGATTCTTCAGGGGGAAATTCATCTCGTCTGCATTACATCCGTCTGTAAATCTGACCGGCCGAGCGAGGCATATTAACTCATAGATGTATTTGTTACGGCCTTGAATTTATGTGGAGTCTCTGCTGTATTGTAGCGTACCATAATAATACATAAATCAAATGTCTTGATAAAGATGTTATTCCCCACAAATGAATCCACAATTCACATACTCCAGAAAAAGAAACTGAATCATTTCTTGATCTGAAGCCTCAATTAGCAGGAGAAAATCATTTGTTTCAGAACACCGTTGGAAAAATAAATGAATTTTATGACCTGACGATGCTGTAATAAGATCTATTCCTAAGCAACATGTTCTTGTGCCTCATCGCAACCAAACGGAGGTGAAAAATATCTGTTATACTTTAAGATAATGGTTTGGGTTACAATGACTCGGTTGTTAAGGTTAGAGGACCGTCATTGTGATGCTTGCAGTAATAAACCCTTCGTTGGAAACGGAAACATACTTCCATCCGCCCCCATCTCCTCCCACTCCACAAGTAACGGTAGAAATTTCAGCCTCGAGGCCACGAGTTGTGACATGTTCGCTGCCGTTTACAGAAATGTCAAAGGACACGAAAGTAAATTTTTCGGCGGACCGAATTGTAATTTTAATCATGTAGAGTTTGTCTTCGTAACTTAGATAATAGAAAATGTTGATCTTCTTAACGGCCTCTGTCCCTTTGCATTTCCTGCATTACGTTATCCCTCCTCTTAGCTTGCTAAATTGTTAGCCTCTGGGGCTTCCAGACGCCGTCCACGTTGCTGTTGCCTAGCAACTGTGTTTTTATGACTTCACCACTTGAGCGAAAACAAATTCAGCAGAAACATTTTGTCTGTCGATGCAACTTTTAGGAGAGTTGTTTCATGGTACTGTGGTTCTCAAAAATGACACAAATTAGTTCAATATTTCGTTTGCGGTATCTCGGCAGATCTATTTCATTTTGGCAAGTTTTCTCTTTGCTCTTCAGACATCGGTACGAGCAGGAAAATGTTTCATCTCACTTTTCTTCTTCTTTTTTCTTCTTCTACTTTGCAGGCCTGTAATCATCTAAATCAGTGATTCATGGAAGAATCGAAAGCCTCTAACCAGCAATCAACAGATTTGTGCTCAGAGAATAGCGGGTCATTATGTCACATATCAGTTTGATGTTCACAGATGATAGAATATGAAATGATTTCATCAGTCAATCAGATTAAGTGAGCCATGATTACAGGTTTTAAATTACTCCTTCGTCTGCTCTGACCTGATAACTGACATCCAGCAAAAAAAAAATCGTACACTACTCACATGGCTGCATGAAGACACACACCTGTCGTGTAAACAGGTAATGATGTTGAATTGTTCCGAACGGAGACCGGCTTTCTTTGTCTGACAGCAAATCTAAATCGGTACGCTCTCGTCAGGACGAAAGTGTCGGATGCGCTCGTCTTTAAAGAGTCCCACAGACGAAAGAAATTAGAGGAGGAAATCAATGAGTCTCCTGAATAAGATACGACAAGTGCGAGTGCGAGAAATGAAGTCTGAAAAAACATGAGCTCATGAAAACAACGGGATAAAACAGTCGAAGAAAAAGCTGCAATCGATCAAAGAGACGCAAATAAATGAGCAGGAATTAAAAATAAAAGAAAGAGGATGTTGGTGTGATTTAAATGCTGTGTGTGTGTGTGTGTGTGTGTGTGTGTGTGTGTGTGTGTGTGTGTGTGTGTGTGTGTGTGTGTGTGTGTGTGTGTTTGCTTCCCTCAGAGACCTCTAGACAGAAAATGAATGGTGAGTAAATGTGTTTAGCTCCTCTGGTCTGACTGCACTGTCAGCTCAACATCAATCACACACACACACACACACACACACAAACTCTCACAAAATCCTCAGACACAAGTGTATGTATTTCCAAATAGAGCATCCATTTTTATTAGCAACCTTTTAGCCTTTCGCTATCTTTAAGAGCCAGAAGTGACCATATTTGGACAAACTGGGGATGTAATGTACATATCCTGCTGCTACACATTAAAAGCTTTCAACCAGCAAAGCGTTAGGAGGCTTTTATTGTGAAACTGCTACAGGAAATGCAATAAAAACTTTGCAGCACATTAGTGGCATTATAAACAAAAATGCATTAAAAATACATAGAGATGTAGATGATGTGTGATTTAAGCAGTATCTTTGTCTATTTTAAATTTGAATGATTTAAACTTAAAATGTATGTATTTCAAATATATTTTTACTTGAAGCAATTTTCTTGCTCATCCGGTGTATCCAGGTTCCAGCCACGAGGTCCGGAAAAAGATGCTCTAACTCAAATCAAACCAAAACCCAGTCTTTACCCTCAAACAACTTTTTTGAGAAAAGTGAGGACTTTGAAAAATAATATTCACTCTTCAGGTGAAAACCTCAAATAGTT
>NW_027185399.1:1299383-1359383 GCF_022577435.1 Embiotoca jacksoni
AGTCGCCATTGGTGATTCAGGCTCCTCGCAATGAATGGCCTCAATTAGTTTGTTCTAACTGATCTAATTCAAGAATTTGTGGTATTATACAGCAGCAGAACATGAAGTAGATGTGCCAGCAGCAAGAAGAACGACTATTTAAAACACAACACACATGCACACACACACTGTCGAGACTCAACCCTCCGCTGACCTCACCTCGTTGGCCCTGCGGTCTATCCATACTCCCCTCCTATCACATTTCGCAATACTCTGTGCTGCTTGATAACATCATCAGATTCTTCTGATCAATAGCCGCCACCATTGTATCAAATTATAGCTCTTTGTTATCAATACCCGAGGGTGTGCGTATTCAATTAGGAAGAAGGGAAGTTCAATAGCCGGCGGCTACTGCGCCCAAACATGAAGCCTTATCAATGGCCGCCACCATCCTGACAAATGATAACACCCACAGAGCAATAGGTTGTGCTGATGACAACGTCGCCTCGATCGGGTTGTTGCCCCGTGAAAAGCAGAGACACGCATGGTGAAAGTCTGCAATAATACATTTTTTTATTCACTATATATTGGTTTTGATTTGCTTGCAGAAAAAAAATATATATATATATGTTTATGTCAGTGTACTGGTCTTTTTTTGCTTTGTATCATAGTTTTTTTGTACTTTTTTCATTTCTTTTATGTCATTAACCCAAGTTAACCCTCGGTGTTTAGCGAACATTGCTAATATTTTTTCACAGTTTAGGATATGTTTTGCTGAGCGTGTAATGTACAATTTTACACTTTCAAAAGTAAACAGGTTCCTGACTTTACGTTAAAACAGTTACTTGTCAACTTGCCCATGTTTTCTGTCATTATATGTTTAGTTTTAGGTATAAAAAATTGTTAGTTATACCTTGTAATTGTCAAAGGTCGCTGTCAATTTAGTTTAGATTTTTGTTGTGGAAAATCAGTTGATTTCAGGAAGTTTTCGTCACCAAAATGAACCCTAAATAATGAAAACCACAGCCTGATTAATTTCTGTGAACAGTATAATGTAGCAGAACTACAAACTTCACAGTAGGTCAGTGGCCCCACAACTGTGGTTCAAAATATATAGCAACGAGCATGACATTCCTACATAACTACAAGGCTGCAGTGGAAAGAGTCCAGTGGTGCCTCCGGCTGGATGAGAAAAGAAACAGAAGCTTCCTGAAAAGCTACAGAGGATTTATTTCTGTCCCTCTTGTTCTGGGCTCTGAAGATTTTTAGACTCAGACTCGCAGCTGGGATGTTGAGGTTGGGAGACGGTTCAGTCTGGGCACTGGGAGTGTTAGCGGAGTTGGATAAAACAAACCATCTAAATTATTGAAAACTGTTTTACACTTCTGTGATTCTGGATCCAAATGCTGCTCATCCCGGAGGAATAAAACCCAGCGACTTTGTTTCTTTTACTGCCTCTTGTGTGTCTCTGGTGCTTGTTTGTTGGCTCTGTGGAGGCTCCGCCCACAGTAACTGGCACAGCTGACTGGCATATCTTTCCGTCTTCCTTTGTCATAGCTGGACCAGCCTTCACTGAGTTATTTACCTGTTACCTGAGCTTCAAACGCAGTCGGGGTGTGTCTGACTCCAGTTAAAGTACAGATTGATTTAAAGAGTCACAACAATAACATAACCTTGATAAAGAGTTGAAATATAATGAATGAATTCACAGGATGTTACAGTAAAAAAAAAAAAAAGAAGCAGTTTAAAGCTGTATTTAAAAACACCTGGTTGTATTTTCTATATTTTGGCAGCAACTGTCAGTCTACATGGTTGACTGAGCAACAGGGGCAAAGGTACTGCTGGAAACAAAAGGGCAGAACAGAGCTCCACCTATAACTGGACGGACCTGATCTGAAACAAAAGTAAACATTCAGATCTGCGTTATTACTTTGACTAAGACGGGGGAAAAGAGCTACAGGCGAGAGCGAGGAGATTTAAGTGAGTACTCAAATATTTTCAAGTTGTTTTAAAATGGAAGGGAGTGAAAGCTGACTTGTGTCACTTTCTGTGTTGTTTTCACTCAGAGAAAGAATATGGCTTCACTATCTGAGAGCGATTTCTCCTGTCCCGTGTGCCTCGACGTCTTCAACGACCCCGTCGTCCTGCCGTGCAGCCACAGCTTCTGTAAACTCTGCCTGCAGACATGGTGGTCTGACAACGGCATAAAGAAGTGCCCGGTTTGTAAAACACAGCATTTCCTGAATGATCCACCTCGTAACCTGGTGTTAAAGAAGCTGTGTGAGACCTTTTTACTGGAGAGAGAGCAGAAAGCTTCTACAGAGTCTGAGCCTCTCTGCAGTCTGCACTCTGAGAAACTCAAACTCTTCTGTCTGGATCATCAGCAGCCAGTGTGTGTCGTCTGTCGAGACTCCAAAACACACTCCGACCACAGGTTCAGACCCATTGCTGAAGCTGCAGAGGATCACAGAGAGAAGATCCAAGAATCCCTGAAACCTTTACAGGACAAACTGAAGATCTTTCAGGAAGTTAAAGGAAGCTTTGATCAAACAGCAGGACACATTAAAGTCCAGGCAAAAAACACAGAGAGGCAGATTAAAAAGCAGTTTGAGAAGCTTCACCGGTTTCTCCAAGAGGAAGAGGAGGCCAGGATCTCTGCTCTGAGGGAGGAAGAGGAGCAGAAGAGTCAGATGATGAAGGAGAAGATTAAAGCTGTGAGCAGAGAGATATCATCTCTTTCAGACACAATCAGAGTCACAGAGGAGGAGCTGAGAGCCAAAGACATCTCATTCCTGAAGAACTACAAGGCTGCAGTGGAAAGAGTCCAGCGGCGCCCCCTGCTGGACGATCCACAGCTGATCTCAGGAGCTCTGATAGACGTGGCCAAACATCTGGGCAACCTGACCTACAACATCTGGAACCAGATGAAGAAGATGGTCTCCTACACTCCTGTTGTTCTGGATCCAAACACGAATCACCCAGAACTCATCCTGTCTGAAGATCTGACCAGCGTGAGACGTGGAAGGAAACAGAACCTTCCTGACAACCCAGAGAGGATTAATTTCTATCTGTCTGCTCTGGGCTCGGAGGGCTTCGACTCAGGGACTCACAGCTGGGACGTTGAGGTTGGAGACGGTCCGGTCTGGGCTCTGGGAGTGTCAGCCAAGTCCATCCCAAATCGGAGAGACAAACCATTGAAGTTACTGAAACTAGTCTTCTGCAACGGTGAATACACGGCAGACCCGGGAGGTCCAGATCCCGCCACTGTCCTCCCGACGAAGACGACATTCAAGAGGATCAGAGTTCGTCTGGACTGTGACAAAAGACGGCTGTCTTTCTCCGATCCCGACACCGACACACACATACACACCTTCACACACACTTTCACCGAGAGGCTGTTTCCATACTTCAACGCTCTAGATTCGAACCCGCTGAAGATATCACAAGTTCCCTTCCACGTGACGATGCAAGAGTACATCCCTTTGTTTCCTGTTTTGTCGTTCAAAATGACCTTTTAGACTGTGGGCGTGGCCTCAGTTTCAACAGTCACTCAACTTGAAGCAAAGCCGGCTGGTCATTTTGTGTAATGCTGTCTCTATAGTTCAACATGGTATCGGGGCAAAGCGTGAAATTGACACGCCTGTCCGCTGTAGCAAAGTCTAGGCCAATCTAGGCGTGAAAGTTACAGGTTTTCCTGTGTATGTGCCTGTGTTGCGGTACCTTGGTCGCATGATCACGGGACATTTACGTGCGTGTAAATTTCACGCTTACAAAGCGTGTAACTTTCACGCCCAGACAGCCCAAAGCGTGTCTATTTCACACTTTGCCGTAATACTGAGTTGTATAGTTCGTGTTCGTTCTGCTTATTAGAGGAGACGCTCACTCCTTTAAACTACGTTAAAATAGACGAGTGTGTCACGTGTTCCTTTGTTATTTTTTGGGGATTATGCTTTTTGTTTTTTGTATCAAAACCATCAGCTGCAGTAAACTCTTGCTTTGTGTTCAACCTCATGTCTTTTGTGTTTTCTCACTGTGCACCTGTGACATTTAAATGCAACTCTGTGTTTTTATGCTTTCTTCTGTGTTACAATAAAGTGGGAGATTTTGAAGTGATTTGCCGTTCTTTGAAAATACTGCTGAAAACTCGGGTGTAAAAATGGTTAAAAACAGCGAGGTCGTCTCGATTTGTAACACAAAAAAAGAGACACCTTATGTCCGAATAAAACAAACTGGGGCTGGCTGTCTGAACGTGGAGCCTTTCACTTCCTATCCTCTCCGCAGTGAGGAAGAATAAGTGGAAGTGATCGGACAAAAGGTAGGTCATATTGCGAGGCTTTCTTCTTCCTCTCCTTGGCTGCTCGTCCCCGTCAGGTCGCATTACGTGCAGCAGGTCGGCCGTTAAAGCCGACGACGGCCCGCGGAGAGCCTCGGCTTCGGTCGGTCCGCGACTCCGGGAGATTTAACCTACCGTCGTAATCGCTATTGACAATCGGCAGCGGCTTCCTTCCTTCCCGCTGTGTGCCTGAGTGTGTGAATGGGACATTTTCCCACCAATTACAGTTCTGCTTCTCCCCCGCGGGCAAAAGCAAGATACATTTGAGGGAGCTCTGAGTGGATACAGCACATTTCCAAAAATGTTTAGTTCAAGTTTTGTTCTCCTTGCGGCTGTCTTTATTGAGCCCCCGAGAAATATAGAACATTAATCATTAAATAATGATGCCCGTGGAGGTAATTAAGGAACTACAAGAAGCTAAATGAAATGTCTCTTGATATAAAGAGTTTTGAAGTAAAAAATGAGTGCATAAGTGCGTTCACACTGTCAAGGACAGACACATGCAGTGCACTACAAGTACCAGGATGATTCATTCAAAGCGGACCACAAAAAAGTTGACTTCACTTTCCACCCTAAACGGTCGCCATCTTAGCTACGTAGAAGAAAGGGGGCGGGGCTACCGAAGTAAAGGATTTTCAAAGTAAGGCGTCGGAGGCAGCTGCAGAACACCAAACAAAAAGTGTTTATTTTTCACTAACTGCTGTTGGACAGAAGAATCAGTGTGTTTATTGAGCGTGTTAAACGGTAGGCACGAAAACACGTTAATTCCTAGGTAAAATAATTTTGTATTTTTGTGGGTGGTGTGTTCACATGCTGAGGTTAAACAACACTACTCTTGTCAAAATTCCTGCACTACACAAGTAAGAGTCCTAACACGTAAGAGCACTATTCATTAGTGTATTAAGGGAGGTATGTCATTTGGAAAGTTTTGTTCAAGACGAGCCCCACGGCTTCAGACTTAGAGCACCAAATGTGTGTTTTAGAAAATAATCCCCAGTCCATTAACTTTTCACTTTAGTAACGGTGATGGTTGGAAAAAACTGAAGTGACCAACTGTTTGAGGAAACTACTGAGCTTTATTTTAAAAAGTAACTATAATCTGAAATATTTAGATCTGATCACCAAAAATTGGGTTGGTAATAATTGAGAGGTGGACACATGATATTTTGGGAGCCTGAAACAAGTCTGGTAGGCTTTGTAATGGATGTTTATGGTGTATTAATGTAGCATTTTCCAGATATCAGAAATATAACTGAGGTCATGCTGAACGCAATCATATTAACAATTTGTTTTCGTACAAAAATCAAACCTACAAAAAAAAAAAAAAAGGGCAAAAACATCTTCATATCAAATTGAATATGATATAAATTTCCTCAGCCAACAGTCAGGTCTTCGAAACGCAGATTCTCCCACACTTGCAACAAGTGTGTTGCCGTGTCGGTACAGAGGGTTCACACCGAGCAGCCTGCAGCTGCTTTTAAATTAAATGGGCCTCAACAGGGAACGGCAGCAGTATGAACATCATTATAAAAAGACGAGTGGGTGACGAAGAAGAAATAGTGAAACCACCGTTGTGTAGCCAGGAGCTCAGCGGCAGCTTAAATTTAACGCCGAACGGTAAGAGAGGGGGGCCGGGGGGGTGTTAAATATGGACGAGCCATCAGTTTCTCCATATGTTTTTTAAAAAATGGGCATTTTCGAGGCCGTCCGCTCGTAAAAAAAACAATCTCATAGGTTTATGGACGCAGGTTGTTATGAACCATAGAAATGTTTTATAGCAATAAAGCCCTCTAGTAGAATAGCATAGAAATCATAATGTAGGAATGAGCCTTTAAAATGTGCGTAGGGAGGAGGTAGGGGTGGCTGGATGGGTCAACAACAACAACAAAAAAAGGAATTCACTGCTTGCTTGCTGTTTTAAATTAATAGTTAAAACTCTCGTCCAAGACCACAGACTGGACATAAAAGTGTTCGTAGCTTCTGGGTCTGAAAAACGAGACCAATGTGGAAGTGACTTGAGCTGCAATACCACCGGGTGCCACAAGAGGTCATCTCCAAAAGCGACTTCAGGGTCATTACTTATATTTTACAGGCTTCCTGAGGCATTTTTAAGGGTCTCTGTTGCACCGACTTCCAGAGTTTGACACAAAATTGAATGTGCGCCCTCCGGTCATGTCCACGGAGAAATCGCAGACTCACTGTGTCACTAACACATGTGTAAGCTGATTTTGAGAACGTTCTTTTAACCTCTGAAAAAGCACAAAAGTCTCCTGTCTCGGTTTGAGTCTCACAATAAGGTCTCATGATCCTTTATACATCCCACCACCTGAATAAAACATGCTCTTAGTGGAAATAAAACACCAATCTCAGAAATTATCCACTTTAAAAACTGAAAGAGAAAGAAAAACTGCTCCAAAATAGCCGCCTACCTCCTCACCTCACCTCACCCGCACCCTGAAACTAGCGAAGCCTTCCCCACCAAAAAGCCTCCCTCCTCGCACCACCACCTACTCTCTGCTCACCGCATGATGTTCATCTCCAAAAGCTCAGTTTAATTATTCAGTGATGTTGTGGGAGGTGGAGGAGACGGTTTTGATGCTCATTTTACTTGTCTGAATTAAGGATCCATCCAGGTCATGAATACACAATGACCCGCTCGTGGGTTTTCAAGGATGCCGGGTGGTGAAACGCAACTGCAGTCATTAATAAATGTATTGATCCTGTGTGCCGTGCCGCTCCGAAGGTCTTACAGCAAAACTCTGCACGGAGTCATGCAAGGTCACCGGTATGAGGAAAGGTGTGTGTGTGTGTGTGTGTGTGTGTGTGTGTGTGTGTGTGTGTGTGTGTGTGTGTGTGTGTGTGTGTGTGTGTGTGTGTGTGTGTGTGTGTGTGTGTGTGGCAGTTGTGCATGCGTTGTGTTGTGTGACGCACACAGTCGCCACACTCTATTTAATAACGAGGATGAGAGGAACTTCAACAATGTAAACAAACTCGCTTCCACTGTTAACTGCAACTCCCGACCTTTCACCTTCTATCTAATTGGAAGTAGCTGCCAACAATAGGGCTCAGCTGTGTTCAAACATTTTCATTTCGGGTCCCTGAACAGCAGTTTTTTCAGTACCAATTAAAAAAAAAAGAAAATTTAAGAAAAAGAAAACAACATCGCAATTTACGGGAGCAATGTTTCATGCAGTTTAGAGGGGGAGAGCGTAACCGAGCTTGTTTTCTGTAGCTACAATTAACAGATTGTAAAACACAATATTAATGTCAGGAATATCCCAGTAACTCTTTAAAAAGTTTATCCAAAATGAGGGTACTGACTGGATTTGCCGATTTAGCGAGATCATATTTCTTGATTATTAGCTTCTCTTCATTTCCTTCCCACAAAATCAAGAATTGAATTTAATATTTTGACTTATAAAGCTCTTAATGGCCAAGCTCCATCTTATCTTAAAGATCTTCCAGGACCATATCATCCTGACGCCTGTTTGGGTTTCCAGCAGTCTTTCCAGTATCGGTGGTTTCTTCCTGTTAAAAGACTATTTTTCCTTTCCAATATCAGAGATTTCTTCTTGTTAAAAGAGTTTTTGATTTCTAATATGTAGCAGCACAGGGCTGCCCATGCCGGGCATAGAAATCAAACCCTTTTTTTACAAACTGCATTAAAGCCAAAGCTCTGTGATGCTAATTTATCAAACAAGTTTCAGCTTTGAGAGTTTCTGAGTATCTTATAGTGAAAGATCACTGGAAAATAAAACTGAGCTGAGGAAAAAAAAAAAAAAAAGCCTTTCAGAAGAGACTGGATGAACAATGAAGAGGCTGAGAGAGAATACACAAAGAGGGTAAAAGAAGATTATATGTAAGATCTAATGTACAATGATGAGCTAATGCTGCTTGGTAATATGAGTCTTTGATCCAAATCACAGCAATGGTGCACAGAAACACAGAAACAACTTCAAACAGAGGATTCGATGGCAGCGACTCACCTAATGTGCATTGCATGTATTTTTGTTATTTTATTCAGAAGTTCCTTTTATGCTCGTACACGAGGAGCCAGAGGGAGGCATTTCTCTTCGGATGAGAAGTCACTCTGACATCAGTTATCAATTTCCACAGAAGCAAACAAGACAACCGAAATTCATATTTGTTTTCTTTGAGCTGACCAAATTTAGTGGACAATCGAAACCATTTTAACGAAATTGTTCCTTGTCATGAAAATAAATTAAATCTAGATTTAGATTTAAAATATAGGCCTGTCAGAGTTATTATGTAATTGCCTGATCACAATTATTTGAGTTCAATCAATTTGCATAATGGTTGTAATCAGTTGGATTAAAACCAGCTGGATGAAATTAATAGAAATGTCACTATTACCTTTTGAAGTTTGACTGGCGTCACCGAGTCACCCTTCTTCTTCTTCTTCTTCTTCTTCTGTGGTATAATGGCACGTGAGTGAAGAATAAGTGCAACCAACTGTTTATCTCCAGTAAACAGAGATGGATTTTTAACTACATGTTTTTTTCGAACCCTTTTTTCCACATGATGTTGTTAAAGCGCACGACTCTGATACGCTTCCCTCTAGTGGCCAGGTGCGTGTATTGACGTAAATAAATCCCAGATGTTTGACTTAAAATGCAAAAAACTTTGCAAACGTGCTATAAATAACCACAGCAGCTGTCAGCCAGGTTCTGTCACTTCCAGATAACATCGTCCATGTTTGGTTTGTTTACACTTCGTGGGCGGTGGGACAACCACATTTATTGCATCACCAATTTTGCTATGAACTGTGGGTAACTCCGATAGGTAAAGTCTGCAGAAAAGAGTGCTTTACGGCTTGATGATTTGATGGTGGGACGGCCTTAAGACCCTCGTGGATTTACCGGGAACGCACCTCAAAGTCAGTGAGGGTGGACATTGAGATTGGACGTCGAAAAAGTGTTTTGTGCTACGAGGACGCTCGTTACACGTCCTCTGGTACCACTGATGGTACCACATTTAAAAGAAGACCTTCGCAGCACAGTTATCGGCACTCGTGAGCGGAGGCTTGTGCAGCAGTTAAATCAACCACCTGCTCTTTTCAAGTCTGTTTATGTGCCGTCGGCGGTGTAATTAATGCATCAGATGTCACAGTCTTGGAGTGCGGATACATTTGGCTGTCAAAGAGGCGAACACGTCCGACACGACTCGAGTGACGCACGCTAACAGATGCACGTTGCATAGAACTCCGATCTGCACAGGCTACATGAATTAACAGGTCTTCACGACACACACACACACACACACACACACACACACACACACACACACACACACACACACAGAAAGTGATGCACAGTCCTTAATCTCCATGACAGCTAACATGTCTGTAATTACACAGCACGTATCCGTGGCAGCCATTAAAACAATCAGGCCGACTTCAGCTGTCGGCTCTGTTTACGACTTTGTCAGTGTTGATCTATTTCACATTAAAAAGGGAAAAAAAGGGAAAAAAAGAAAGAGGCATTTCATTGCGACTCAATCATAAGAGATGTGTTCAGTTGCACCTCCGTAGATACACAGAATACACTCGTGGATCAACACTCAAAGATTTCACGGCTGATGGAAAAAACCAAACTTATGTCCATCGACACGCAGCGTAAAAACGTGCAAGGATGGAAAGTAGCTTCACGAAAGTTGCTTCATGACGCAGCATCACATCAGTAACGCTACGTTACTTCCAACTGTTACATAATTAAACTATCATTAAGTGTCGACGTTGATCTATTCAACATTAAAAAAAAATGTTTTAAACCTCTTTTGATCGTGACTCAATCATAAGAGATGTGTTCAGTTCCACCTCCGTAAATAAATGACCAGAATACACTCGTGAATTAATACTCAAAGATTATGTAGCTGATTGAAAAGCACCACCTTTGTCCCTCAACACGCATCATAAAAACATGCAAGAATGGCAATTATTTCAGCCGTCAGTGCAAATTTAAATCACTTCTTCTTTTAATTACTTGGATTTCATCTTTTTAGCCGATTTGCCCCCAAAAATAATTTTAATGCTAATTAAAAAGCTCAACTTCAGTCTCTCTGGACAGAAAAGAACTGCTCACAACATCCATGTTGATTTAGGTTTCGACCATAAAAAAAAAATAATTAAAAAACCAGCTGCCGTCTGTCCACACTGGAGAGCAACAAGTGCATAAAAAGATATTATTCCTCAATTATAAGAAAATGGAATTGTGACATCCGAATTATAATTAAGTCATATTAAGTGGATGTCTCCTGACACTTGTGCACAACGTTCAAATGTGAAGATACATTCACGTATAAAATGAAGCAATTATAAAAAACATAATTCATCTTAAACCTAACTGAATCTGAGTCTTCCTTTATAAGACGTATCCTTTCACTGTAAAAGCAAAAAAAGGGAAATGAATGCTGATCTTTGCTCTTTTAGTTTCTGATCAGATCAAGGCAGATCCACTTGTCCAAATATGGTCACTTCCTGCTCCAAACCGGAACTGGCAAAGATGGTTAAGTTACGGTGTTTCATCTATTTTACACTGTTTTGAAATAGATTGTTGTATAAATATGGTTTGAATTTCAGGGTTTTGAGCCTATTTTAAACAGTTTTGAGCCCTTGTTGCTCAAACAGGAACTTGCTATCAACTTTTCTTCTCTTTGTTATTCAGCCCACAGTCAGGCCGAAATGTCTGGTGCATAAAAACTAAAGACTCATACCACAAAAAACAATAAAAGTATGAAAGCATCTGACTCTTTGTTTATGAACCTGGAACAACATCCTTCGACCTAAAAAATGATTCACTGGCAGACGAGTAAAAAAAATAAAACACACATGATGGATTCCCCTGATCTGAAAGCAGAGCTCAACACTGGTACCAGTTTCACATCAATCACCTCCCATAATGCATCAGGGCCTTGATATATATAAAACTGCTGCTGCGTGCAGTAACACACTAGAAACCGTTGTTATTGAATATAAACACACACACACACAGATAAAAGAAGTCTTTACTGGATAAATTCATTTTATTACAACTAGAGACTTTTTTTATTTGAACATTTTAAGTTATGAACTTTAAAGGTATAACATATTTAATCTGTGGGGGGGGGGGGTTATTTGCAAAGATAAGTATTTTAACCGTATATTATATAGCTGATCTATTTATTATTATAACACTAACAAAATCTTTATATTTCCAAGTGGAAATATCCAAAACTTTCATATGTTTTATATATAACAATACACATGATATAAAACTGATATAATTGCTGAAAACGCTAAAATCGATTAGGTTTAAATTTACACAGTTTAGAGTCAATGTGGTCCTGACACAATAAATAACTTTACTCATTCACTGGTCAAATGTACAGAATAAAAAAGGCGTCACGCAGGTGAGTAGCTCCACGAAGGTAACACTTCTGCATTAGTTTGACTGGTGCTTTTTTAACGACGTCACCTCGTTGCACCCTTTTCTTTCTTCTACTACGGTTAAATGGTACAAGTGGAGAATTACAGTCACACACGTAGTTTATTCGGATCATTTGGACTTGCCATTGTCCGAATTTTTTTTATATATGTTTCCATAGCAGGCTTTGAATATTGAAGTTGTAATTTAAATCATATCTTGTTTGCAAAGAAAGGCAAACAGAAATGTCTTTTTTTTTTTACTTATGTTTCCATTTTCCATAAAACATTAATGGCTGTTCTTCATAAAGTGTATAAAACTATGAATTACGCTTATCATAGAGGCATAAAATGAACAGCAAGAGACAATTCAATTGTTAATCATCAACTTAAATGTCGTGACCATAAACAGAGCTCCCTTAAGGGATGATACAATATACACTTCATCAGAACAGCTGCTGTTTTCACAGGGTAAGTCAGCGGTTTGTTGTTTTGCTGCAGTTCAGCTCAGTAAACACAGTCTGGCTCGGGGTCCCTAATTGCCGCCCGTGTGTCATTTCTGATGGGTTCGAATTTTCAGCATAATTTCGAGTCTGCAGTGTTTGTCGTGTGGCCTCACACTGAGCTCGGCCTCCCATCAAGCTGACATGACGGGCGACGACAGCGGCGGCTGATGAATAGTTTATTACCTACCTGCTGTTAAACAGAAAACATCCATCTGTGGTCGCAGTCACAACCTACTTCAGGTCGTTCAAACAAGTTTTTAATGTATCTTAGTATTTCTGGTTTGATGTTTCTTCTTTTATTATTTAGACGTGTTCTCCATTTTCTAGCTAGTATTTCTGATGGATGTTAACGTTTGGGGGTTTTGTTTTTCAGATACTTGCTTCATTTACATATTCAAAAATAAGGAATTAAATTGATTGATGCTGGTACCTCTATCTATGCACACAGCACCATCATGCATGGTCTCCTCTTTATATTACAAGATTTGCTCCTTAGATGCAGTACCAGTAAAGGCCACCAGATGCTGGCTCCTAAAATGTTAGTGTTGCAGACTTCAGAACATATATTTATATATTTATAGGGGAAAACACAGACACTTTATCTTTGTTTTCTGTACCTTATGAGTGTTATTTGTCGTACACTGGGTAATACAAAATCAGCACATAAATATGAATAAGAATAAACAAATATATTTTTATCTGTAACACTTAGTCAGTTTGAACTTCACTGGTTGAGGCCGGACCTCCTGCAGGTTTGAGGTCGGACCTCCTGCAGGTTTGAGTTGATGGCCCTGGGTTTTTTAATCTGTGCTTCCACCTGGTGGACGACGCAGGGACAACACCTTTAACTTTTTATGATTTCCTGACATTAAACACTAACAAAATCATGGACAAATGGACAAGTCATTTAAATACTAAATAAAAGTGAGTTGCAACCCTCTTTTTTTCCCACACATTGCACATTTTATTTAAGGTTTGTGAATATTTCTTTTTTATATTTACCCATAGATGGAACAAGTGTTGCATTGAAACGTTCAAGTGGAGAATGTCATCTGTTCAGTGGATCAATAAAGTTTTCTCCTTCAAAGGCGATTTGGGGTGAAGGGCTGAGTGGTGTATCAGCTTTAAATAGCAGGGGTGTACAAAAAAAAAAAAGAAAGGTGTTTGCCATCGAGCTGCAGTCTTTGCAATGTAGGTCGACTGTTATGAAGGGTCATGATTAAGCAGCTTGATGGAGACATTTCCTCTCAATTTCCTTCAAATAAACACCCTCACATCCGATTTATTAAAGCAAACAGGTCGTAAAAGACAATAATAATAACAATAATAATAATAATAATAATAATAATAATAATAATAATAATAATAATAATGCTTTTGTTTGGTAATATGTTACTAAACAGTGCAAAAAAAAAAAAAAAAAAAAAAAAAATCGGTTGTATAAATTGAAGTTGTGTAAGGTTTGCGTCAGGTAAATTAGACTTAGACTTTCCAGTTCCGGTCGGCGAAGGCTGCCTTCAAAATAAGAGCAGAAGACCTGCAACTGCCTACAGCCACGACACGACACGTTTTTTTATGGTTGTTAATTTTGTCACAGCATTGTAGGATTTTAATTGTGAATATACTTCGGTTCCTTTAGTCCTCCACGATAATAAACGGAATATTTGGTTGACTGTTAGTTGAGACTGAAGAAGACATTTTAGGGATGCACCTCGTGCTTTGGGAAACACCAGTCAACATTTTTCACCATTTTTCTGACATTTTAAAGACCAAAAAGCTTGTAAATAAATGTATATATCATAAGTAATAGTTGTTTTTTTTTGCAGCCCTGGTGACATCACAATAAATTACCGTGAATAAAATCACTCAATTCAAAAAGTTTAACAAAATAACGTCCCCCTCTTTTTAAAGTTGGGTAAGTTTACGGTCCCTTAACTTTAGTAAACATAGTTCTAGTCTGGTAAGCAGGTGTTTACCCAACACGTTTTTTAAACAGTTTTAACAGGTTGTTTTTTTTTAACAGTTTATAAATACGAGAACAGAAACAGACGAAACCAACACTACAAGTGGAAGTAGTGGCAGCGGGCCTCCATGATTTTTATTTTGACAGTCTGTGACCGGGTGGTCCGGTGTAGACTATTTATTTTATTTTGAAGGGCTCAGACCGGAAGCAGCTCGGGAACCAGCCTTCGACGCTCCTTCAGCTCGGAGAACCGCAGAGGAAGAAGATGGCGGCGCTACGTGTCGCGGTGCTATCGGGGAGTCGGAGAGCTCTGCTCAACGCGCCGAAAGCTCCCCGGACCCCGAAGGTGGGCGGACGGAACCGAACCGGAACCGTGTGTTCTCTGTGTGTCGACCGGCCGGGAGGGTCGCGGGTTTAAAAACGGCCGTTTAACGCGGGAAGCGGCCGCTTTTTTTTTTTTAACGAGCTAACGTTAGCTGGCGGTGACAACCGGGTTGAGACAAGGTCACTCGTGTCCTCGCGGTTCCGGGTGTCTCCGAACAGCTGGGACTTCACCTCCACGTGTGGTTGTAACACTTTGAACGTCGTTGTCGCTCGACGCGGAGGAACCGCTCGGATAAAGGCGCCGACAAAGGAGCCTCGACGAGCGGCTCGCCGGTGAGCCAGCTCGCCGGTGCTCCGGTTCCGACCTGCCGGCAAAACGGTTCCGTTTCTCCGACCGGAGCGAAAGAAGCTCTTCTCACGTGAAGCGCGCGAGCGGTCGTTGTGTTTTAAGTGTTTTTTAATTCAGGTCAAAAGTTCGTTTCGTCTTCGTGTTACTGTCCGGGACCAGATTAGCAGTTGAGCTAACCAGTTAGCATTTCAAGGACTGAAAGGACTTCCGGTCTTTAAACTTTCATCTTCCGGTTTACTCATCTTTAAAAAAAAAAATTAAAAAAAAAAAAACAGAATCGGGTTCAGAGCTTCACTGTGAAGTTTTGTCTGCTGCCCCCCCCAAAAAAAATTGCATAATATTGATTTGTTGTTGTTGTTTTGACAGGATAATCAGATTTTTTTTTTTTCCTCATCTTCCCAGAGCCAAAATTTTAAACTGGTTTAAATTCCTTGTTTTCTTCTGATGTTCAGTAAGAAAAATTTACAACAAGTAAGAAAAAAATGGGATTAAAATATCTGATCATCTACCGGCAATATTTAGTCAAAACAACAACAAAAAACGGTAATGTTTTACGTCCTTCAGTAGATAATAATAATAATAATGAACTTTATATGTATAGAACAAGGTGGGTGTTGTGTTTGTGTAAGACCGGTGCTGTCATGTGACACCTGGTTAAAGCTTTCTTATTTTGATGTAAACGTGCTAATAAGTACGTGAGAATCATGTTTTTGACGTGCTGGACTTTCCTTTTTTATATTCTTTATACTCACAAGTGCTGAATCTAAACGATTCAATTGACAGAAAAATCAATCTGCAACTGTTTTATAGTCTATTTAACCTTTAAAGTATTTTTTTTGTTGTTTTTTTTTTGATGCAGACTCTAAAATGCTTTTCTGTGTCTTGTTTGATCGTTTTTAATCCAAATATCTCTGGAGTTTATTCAAACAAGAAAGTTTTGGATGTCACATTTGAATTTCAAAAATTTTGCTGTTTTTATGTTTTTTAAATTGTGTGGATGAAACAAATGTCAACATTTTTTGGGAAGGTAATCTGATGAATCAAAGATGAAGGTGTTTGTTAGTTGCATCACTACTTGCTAAAGTCAACACACAATATGGTTTGTCAATAGAAGCTATAATTCATAAATCCTTTTTTATGTTTTACTATTTCATAATCATTGGATTTACTGAATTAATAATGTGTTATTATAGTGGGGTGATCTTAAATGAATAAACTTGTTTGTACCCGTTTTTCTTCGTAGGCCAACATGTCGTTCGCCACCCTGCCTCGGAGCAAGAAGGTTGCCCTGACGACACTGGGCGTGGTCACAGCCGGAGGGGCGGGGCTCGCTCTGGCGCTGCACCAATCCGTCAAAGCCTCCGACCTGGAGCTTCACCCTCCGAACTACCCTTGGAGCCACGCCGGCCCTCTGTCCTCTCTGGACCACGCTAGGTTCGTAGGACGGACACACACACACACATCATGTGTAATTATCTAACACTGAATGTAAAAGTAAATAAAATTCTGCTACCTCAGAGGACTTGAGAAGTTATAAAGCTTCCAGGAAGAACACTTTATACAAAAGTCTTTAGCCGGTTGTGTTTCTCCACTTTCAGTCACAACCTTTGTAAGAAGTGTCTCTTCATTCATTTTCTCCGTCTCCCCTCTCTGCAGCATTCGCCGTGGTTACCAGGTGTATAAGCAGGTGTGTGCAGCCTGCCACAGTATGGAGTACCTGGCCTTCAGAAACCTGGTGGGAGTGTCGCACACAGAGGACGAGGTGAAGACCATCGCTGAGGAGGTGAGGCTGTGTGTGTCGGAGCATGTCGAGTTTCTAAAAATATTATACTCCCAACTTCTGCCAGCAGGGGGCGACAACCATGCTTGCTGTTACACTTCCAGGTTTGTGCTCCAGGCTTTTAACTGGTATGCGTGTGGTGTTTGTGTGTTTGTGTGTTTCAGGTTGAGGTTGTGGACGGCCCCGACGAGAGTGGAGAGATGTTCACCCGGCCGGGAAAGCTGTCGGACTACTTCCCGAAGCCGTACCCGAACCCCGAGGCGGCCCGCAACGCCAACAACGGAGCGCTGCCGCCGGACCTCAGCTACATCGTTAACGCCCGGTAAAAAATAAAACTCCACCATTTAATCTGAAAGTCACGAACGGAACTCTTCATAACCTCGATGCTCACGTGATGTTGTTCCCTCTTCCTCCTCCTCCTCCTCCTCCTCAGACACGGTGGAGAGGACTACGTGTTCAGCCTGCTCACGGGTTACTGCGAGCCTCCCGCAGGAGTCATATTAAGAGAAGGACTCTACTACAACCCATACTTCACTGGCCAGGCTATCGGCATGGCTCCGCCCATCTACAACGAGATCCTGGAGTATGATGACGGTGAGTTGTGTGTGTGTGTGTGTGTGTGTGTGTGTGTGTGTGTGTGTGTGTAATCTGCTGCCGTGCTGCAGAAATATACAATCAACCTTTTAATCCCATCAGATTTACCTTTTTTTTTTTTCCAGTTCTATTTTCAGTTTGTCCAATAAACATTCATTTTCACATTAATACTTTTAGAAATGCACCCAGCGAACAAAAGGCAGAACCACCAGCACTCGTATTTCTACTCACTTCCTCCTCTTGTCTGATCCGTCCCGCCTCATAAATCCACATAATCCACCCTTTGTACTACATGGATTTATTTTGCAATATTAAATGAAATACAAACCTGATTTTTTTTCTCTCTCTCATCCATTGATATTGAAAGTAATTCCACAGCCTTCCTTTTTTTTTCTCTCTCTAATTTTAATTGAAAGTATTTCCTCAGAGTAGAAGAGAAGATGTCATATCACACTTTGGTTCATGGGAAACATTAACAGTTGGTTTACTATTAAAAACCTTTTGATACATTCAATTAACCAAAAATGTTGACGTTTCATGTGAATAGTTTTTTGCATTGTAAAGGTTCTCATGTTGATATAAGAGTTAAAAATATCGTCCACAGAAAATAAAGCGCTGATGGTTTGGGTTTTTTTTGTCTGTTGCCATAGGAACCCCTGCCACCATGAGTCAGGTTGCTAAGGACGTGTGCACTTTCTTGAGGTGGGCTTCCGAGCCGGAGCACGACCAACGCAAACGCATGGGGCTGAAGGTATGTCACAACCCCCCCCCCCCCCCCCCCCCCCCCATTTTTTTTTTCCTGCAAAATCCCAAATTTTCAAACGTGAAACAAAAAGAGAAGCCAAACAATGAATTTGCCTGAATAAAACACAATTTTAAATCAATAAAGATCTGACAAGGAAATAAGAATACAAATCTGAGCAGGTGTCGGATGACGTCCTTCAGTTATTAGAAAAAATGACTAATTTTAATGGCACTTTGGGGGCGTTAATATATTGTTTAGTGGCGATGCAGCAAAGGCTAAACATGTCAAACACTAAACATAGGACACTCTGGGTATGTGCTGTCTTCACCCCTCGACCACCTGAGAGGCTTTTAACTACTTTTATTTGACGTTTTTACCTGTTGAAAGAAAGTGTAAACGAGGTGCGTGTTTCCGGGGACTAATGTCTGCGTTGCGCTTCTCTTCCAGCTGCTGATGGGCGCCGTCATCATCATCCCTCTGCTCTACTACATGAAGAGACACCGGTGGTCGGTGCTGAAGAGCAGGAAGATCGCCTACAGACCCCCCAAGTAACACGGAAAAACTCCAAAAACCAAACACACACCCCCCACCCCCACCCCAAAAAAAAAAGTTGGGCCTAAAAAGAAACCCGGGAGGGCTGCGTTCACTGACCCCCCCAACAAACACTCACACCGGGACGATCACCACAACTGACAAACACACACACACACATGCCTTTCTAACAGGGGGGGTACACACACCGGAGAGCTCCATATACCATGTTATTCCTACAGAAAATGCCTTTTTTTTGTTTGTATTATATTTTTTTTTAGGCATGGTAGAAGTGATCGCGTGACAAGAGTTTCCTGCATCTGGAAATATTTTGCGTCCAGACATTTGTGGCGTCCTTGAACGCACCCCTCCCTCAAATTATTCGTTTCGATCTGCAACGAGTCGCCGCCGCCGGTTGCAGCTTTTTTCCGACATCGTATCAGGGTCTCCGTCTCGATCGGCCGATGAGTTAATCGACTCGTCTCATCTCTGTAAGATATTCACTAACGTGCTCAGAAGTGGTTGCCCTCCTTCAAACATGCCGGCTGTTTGTAAATCCAACCTCCCCGCCCCCCCCCCGATCTCCTCTCTCCACAGAGCAACCTATAAATCTGTGTTTTACTGTACAAAATAAATTATCTTAAAGGAAACTTTGTTTTCCGGTGTGTGTGTGTGTGTGTGGCGGTTTGTTTTTTTGTTTCCAGCATCAGAAGACGCGACGTTAACCGCCGCCCGGTTTGTCCTCATCATTTCTGCTGACTCGTTGAATTTGCGTCTACGCTTTGGCGTACAAACGTTGAATAAAGTGGCGGATGAACAAACTTTGTTGTGAGGTTATAATTTGTTGATCTCCGGAGGGAAAACGTCAGTAAACCATCGGTCTGTTTTCTGTCTGTATTTCACAAAATTACACAGGAAAAATAATTATGGTCATTAAACAACTTCACAATTCTTCTATTTATGACTTGTCCACAGAAATCCTCACAGCCTTTTTAACACCGAGTGTCCGGGTGCTTCCTCTTTATTACCTTCTCGTAAATCTTGACCTTCCTGTGTTTGTTTACGTGGCTGTAAACAAACTTAATATAAATTAAGTTTGTGATTTGCAACCTGAACCGTCAGGTTCAAGACTTTTTCATGAATCCAGTGGGTTTGAGAGGGTTGGACTCTGCGCTGCACTGGATGAATGAACTGTGCGGGGGGGGGGGGGTTCTTCCACAACTCCTTGGGTCTGATGTGTGTCAGAAAATACAGACGAGGTCAATTAAAAGAATTAAAACTAAAACCAAGAGGATGTTTTTGGTGGAAAAAAAAAAAAAAAGCCGCCAGATCAGTTAAGTAAACATCTGACTTCCTCAGTCGAATCACGCAGGATATTAATTTACTTGTTGGGTTACATATTATTTCTAGTGCTTATTCAGAGGAAGTCATGTTGGCATGTTAACTCCAGGTGAGATGTTTTAAAGAAGTGATTCATACGTCGTTTAACCAGAAATAGTTTCACTCCCTTAAATCCTTTTAAAAACCACAATTTGTTGCTTTTACATTTTTATTAAAAACACACACACAACATGTTAATTCCTGAGCTTTAAAGGTATTTGTTGCTACATATTTAAAACTGAAAGAAAAACCAATCTGCCCCCTCCACCCCCCCACCTCCCTTTCTTCCAGTCTAAGATGAACCTTTGTGGTACATTTCCTAGCACCTGTATTCACCCTCCAATCAAAAGCGACCTTTCCTCTCCACATGCAGTCATCACTTCCATCCCACCTTCCATTCAGGGATAAATAAACAAGTGTGCTGTTGGTTTTAAAGCTGCTGTGGGGCTTCATTAGGAGATAATCTGTTTCTGAAAAGGCTTTTTTTTCTTTCCGCTCCATTCAAAACTGCATTCAGACTCTCCACGAGCATCATCTGCATCACAAACACACACAGATTAGGCTAATAGCATTAGAGGATCTCTCCTGGTCCTTATTATTATTATTGCCTTTTTATTGTTATTATTATTATTGGTTTAAACTCCCGGCTTGGAACTGAAGGTTGGGTGTATTTGGAGTATTAAAAAGGGGGGAAAAAAAGAGACAGATTTTCTACTTTGGTAATTCAGAAGAAAAGGAGGTGGATTTTTCTTTGTGTTTGTGTCAGTTTAAAAAAAAAAAAAAAGTCTTCTCGTGCTCATACAGTGGATCACCGGAGGGAAAACACACACACACACACACACACACACACACACACACACACATGCATACAAAAGATGAGCTCGTATGCTGTGATTTTTATTTTTTTTAATTTTTGCAGGGCTGTGGTATTTTAATTGTGAAACTACAAAACAATTTGAATATGCTTGTCTTTGGGGTGAAGACACACAATTAGCAGAGATTAGTGGGGAGGTGGGGGGGGGGGATCTCATTCACATGGTAAAAAAAAAAAAACATTTCTTGGTTTTAATTGGTGGCCGGTTGTTAAATCCTCCTCTTCCCATTGGAACCAGCAGGCAGCGAGCTCGTCGTCGGACCGTCCGCCGGGCTTCTCACTTGTGTTTCAGACATCGGAGCAGAAAGTAAAGGAACTGCAGAGTCAGCTAGATTTTCTATTTTATTTATTTATTTATTTTTTCTTTGCGGTGAAATCGGGATAACTTTTGTTTCTGGTGTTTTGCTGTCAGTACTTTGCGTTCAGGTCGAGCACGATGGCGTCCGCCCTGGCGGGAAGCGGGCCGGCGTTTTCCATCGATCGGATTCTGGGTTTGGAGCTGCAGAAACCCAGAAGCTGCCTGAAACTCCACCGACCCTGGACAGGTGAGTTATTATTCATCTCTAACTAATGAAGCACCATCACTTCCTCTAAAAATGAAATGTTTCCTGTCTTATGCACTGAAATATAGAATTGATGAATTATTACTAATAACATTAAAGTGCCATTTAATTTAAGTGCTATTGTTGTAGGAAAAATAAAGTTAGTTGATCATTACAAACATTTATCCACTTTTTGTTATAAAGCAAACAGACCAGCACTTTTCTTTTGTTACATTAAAAGGTAAATTTTGCTTTTATAAAAGTAGGATTTCCTTTTTTTTTCAACTTTGTTTTTATATGTCTTTTAAAATCAGAACTTTTAGTCAAGTTTTCTCAAATGTTCTTAATTTCGCTGACATATTTTGTAATTTTGTTTATAATGTGACACTTTCAACTTTCCAAATATTCTCCAGAAAATATAAAAAAGTCAAAGCGATTCACAATCAAAGCACAATTCTTATTCATAAACATTACTTTATTTATGGTTTCTACATTCATTTATCAGAGTTTCGTTGTGTTTATGTCACACAAACCGGACAAATACATCTAAATGCAGGATGTTTCTAATCAAACATATATATATATATTTAAAATCTGCTGGGTTCAATGTAAACAGTAAAAATCTTCATTTTCATCCAACATGTATAAATGAAGGACTTCTCGCATTTTAATTATAAACGGTGCTTAAAGGTCTTTTCATTTTTTTCCATTAACTCAGAGATGGAAGCAGAAGAGGACAACAGAGGAAACAGTTTCTGCTCTAAACAACAACATTGTCAACAACAACAACAACAGCAGCAGCAGCATCTTCATCCTGAGCAGCTGAACTCTCCGCGGCCCACATCCAGCTGGTACATCGGACGCCGGCCGCGCACCGCCTTCACCAACAGCCAGGTAGGAGACCCGCCAGTCCACCTACCGAAGGAGGCCAATGTGACACAGGTCTGTCTTTGTTCATCTGTGTGTGTGTGTGTGTGTGTGTGTGTGTGTGTGTGTGTGTGTGTGTGTGTTGTGTGTGTGTCGTGCAGGTGAGCGTCCTGGAGATGGTGTTTCGGGTGAACTGTTATCCGGGTATCCAGCTGAGGGAGCAGCTGGCGGGAAGACTCGACCTGGACGAGGACAGAATTCAGGTTCAGACAGAAAATATATATATATTTGTTTTTCTGTTTGTTTCAGTTGATCTCAGGTCCTTTAATGATGATATCCTTTAAAAAAAAAAAAATAAATAAAAATAAATCCACAGATTTTAGCAACAAAACTCCTCATATCTGTTCATGTTGCACTGATTTAAATTGTTAACATGTCTAACAAAGTGATAAATCGGTGGCATACTCCTTTTAAAAGGAAGCAGTGTGGAGGATTTTAACGGCACCCAGTTATCCCTCTCCTTCTCGGCATGTCAAATCTACAGTAACTCAGAAAAACAACATAAAGGTTCCTCTAGTAGAGATAATAGAGTTTGGTTTGTCCCCTATGGGCTCCCGTAGAAACATGCTCCTCTCTGCTTCCTGTTTAGATATAAAGGGTTCATTCTCAAGTAATGAAAAACTATTATTTTTTTTCTTAGTTTCAGGTGATTTTACACTAATAAAAAAAACTAATTATTAATATTGTAACCCATTTCTGACAATAAATGTCCTTAAATCCTACACGCTGATCCTTTAAAGCCGCTCGCTGCATTTGGGACGTTCAAGAGAAATCCTCAATAAAAACAAACGTGTTTGAAAAAATGGAAACAATAAAAAAATGTCCTTTTACTTTCTGCGTCTCAGATCTGGTTCCAGAACCGACGGGCCAAACTGCGGCGTTCTCTCCGAGAAACCCGACTGCAGCTGGTCCAGACGGCCGTGGCCGACCTCGGGGTCAGACGCGAGGTCGAAGGTCAGCTGAAGGTCGAGCGGGACGGGCTCGCGGCGGCGGAGGAGGAAGAAGAGAGATGCTGATGAAGGATTTTAAACTCGAACCGTTTCTGATGTCGAACACGAATTTGTTTTGGGCTTGTTCACATCTTCAAACTGTCCTGAGATGTGTGTGCTTCTTCCTCTGTTATCACCTCTCAGTTATGTGAATAGTTTTTTTTTTTTTTCTCTGAGCTGTAGAAGTTTTAATTAAAACTAATTAAAGTATTAAATCTTATGTCATGTCTTTTTTACTTCAGTAAATGTAAATCATGAGAGACGTAATGTTTTAGCCAGTTATTTGTCCCAAAGGTGGCCATGTTTGTCATAATGGAAGTTGTTTATTATTATTATACAATTCAAATATATATATTTTTTTATTTAATCTCGTATTTATTGAACAAACAGTATTTTTTTTTTTGTTAAAAAAAAAAATACATTGGCAACTGAAATAGATAAATGTGTACCACGATAATATGTGCATGTGAAATAAAAAAAAAAAACTTTATTCACAAATGAACTGATTAGGTTTTTTGGTGACCCAAAGGTCAAAGGTCACACAAAACATATTGGTGACTGTGACTTAAGAATTCATGTCATAATTATGACCAAAATTCAGTATTTACCAGATTAAAAATGATGAAGTAATGTCAATTTCTATCTTTTTTTCTATTGTCACGGCAACAACTTTATTTCGTTTTTCTCTATCAGAATTTATTGGCCGAAGCACGTGAACACATACGAGTAATGATTTTATTAATTTTATTAATTTATTTGTAGTAACGACACTGTTAAAGAACGCAAGCGGGACAAAAACGCCAAAGCGTAAATATGTGAAATCCGTTGTATTTACCCTTTTTCCATTAAATTACACTTAATACTTTTATTATATTCTTTAGGTAGGTCGGTAGGTATTTACTTTATTAATCCCCGAGGGGAAGTTTTTTTCCGCTACAGCAGCATACAGAAGCAATAAGATAATAATAGAAATAATAGAATAAAATAATAGAATAATAGAAAAGCAATAAAATAGCAGTAAATAGCAGTAAAAAATATAAAATGCACAGTATATACAGTACATTATATATATCTATATATATTATATACAATATAATCTATATATTATATATATAAATATAATATTTTCTATTATTTGTGTTATGGATGTAAATTTATAATTTATTTATTTATTTTTTTAATTCAGTTTTTTTGTGGGGGGGGTTTTGAAGCGGCTGTTGTCATCCGGAAAAAAAAAAATAATAATAATAATTTTTAAAAAAAGGAAAAGAATTCACGCGGCCGACGCTGATTGGCCGCGGCCGCGCACCACGCGCCGCAGCGTGTCCCGGAAGTGAACGCGCGAGGAGCCCGATGTGTGACCGGAGTCCCGTCGGTAACATCGTTTGACGAGTTTTTAGCGGCTCCCGTAAAATAAAATGGACACGTTAAATAAACTGAAGCAGTTTGACGCTTATCCCAAAACCCTGGAGGATTTCCGGGTGAAGACGTGGGGAGGAGCGACCGGTAAAAAGACCTTTTTTGTTTGGGTTATAAATAATAATAAAGAGCGAGCAGCCAGGCTGTTAGCGGCGGCGGCTAACAACAAAGCTAACGGGGCTCATTGGACGTTTAGATGTTCAAATATAGTAAAATAAATCAAATAAAACATCATTTTTATAGACGTGACGAACCTCCGATAACACAGTCCGGCAGAATAGACACCTGCAACACGTATAGTTGAATATCAGCAGCATTAAACAGCCAGAACAAAGATAAACACATAAATATATAAACAGATAAATATATAAACTGGAGGTAAATGTGGAAAATAATCATTTGTGAAAGCAGCTGATGTCTTTTTTTTAATTTTTAGATGTACTAGATTAGTTTAGGTCTTATTTAAGATGACACGTTGAAAGGTGAGGAAACAGATGTGGACGTATTTCAATTAAATAAATGAGAAATTAGAGAGGTGACTTTATAAAAACTTCATTACGATCTTATTTATTAGTTTATTGAGTTTAGTGCCTGAAATGACAGTTCGTCTACGTGTGTGTTGACACCATCACGACACAAACTACAGATCAAATAATGTGATTGAAAGGTGTCGACAAACCAAATCTAGTTTGAACCCAACTCTGTTCACCTTTTAGTGTCTTTCAGCAAACTTGTTTTTATTTTGATGGCCCACGATTTCACTGTTTCAAAAGATAAATAAAATAAAAATACATGTGTTAGGCAGGTTTCAGTAGAAAAAAAAAGCTCCGGTTAATTAAAATAAAGTGCCGAAACACCAAACAGCAGATTTAGCAACTGGCTGTTATATTTAAGAGACAAATATCTCCTTCCAAATTTGTATTACAGTTTAAAGTATAAAAAAAACGAGTGAGTATATGATTTATGTTCATCCACAACTTTTATTATCACTGCAAAGACGAGCCGGTTCCTGCTGGGATTGTTTGATTAGTTAAAGTCCCGTCTACTTTTAGTATTGTCATTTTTTTTTAATTTTGTTTTATCATGTATCTTTCGATCAGCTGTCTCAAGTGTTTTTTTACATATTTTTTTTTTTCATACACCCGAAAAGGTGAATTAATACATCTATTAAAATATAGTTTTCTTCTACGTGATAGAATTTGATTTCTAAAGTGGAGGGAAGAAGATTTGTGGGATTTTTATGATTATTTTCTTCTTTAATCTCCTTCCTGCGTCTCTGCAGTGACCATCATCAGCGGCGTCATCATGTTAATCCTGTTTGTCTCCGAGCTGCAGTACTATCTCACCAAAGAGGTGAGTTCATCCACGACCGTCTGCTTCTTTTAAATATCCTCCTCGTGAAATTAAATGTGACACACAGAGGTGAATATAACAGGTTGCTTTTTATTCCAAAAAAAAAATCCCAACGACTTCGTACACTCTTATTTATTAATTCTACAAAGTCGATCAAAATCAACTTTAACTTTTTCCGACAACTCAAATATGAGGATTTTTTTTTGGCAATATGACAACAAATGAAACCTTTTTTTTTGGTTTTGCAGATAAAGTTGTGCTTTTTATTGACAACACGATTAATCTGTAAAATAATTTGTAGATGAATCGATAATGAAAATAACTAAATTGTATTTTAGTGGTTTTGAAAGTGGGCGTGGCCAAACGACTCGCTAGTCACAACTAATTTCATCGTTTTACTTTTTGTGTCCAATTAACTGTTTTTATTAGTTTGACAAAATGATCTCAGCTGAAGTTTTGACTTGCCAGCTTGACTTCAAGCTTTCAACCACATCACACGTTCTTCATCCGTAGAGGGAACGTTTGAGAGTTTTTCCCCAGTTGTCGTCTAACTTGAGATGTTAAAAGATCTTTTTTCCGGTGCAAAACTTTCCCGGCCACGACGGACACATGAAAGTGTCCAGAAAACATGGAAATATTTCCAATTTTAAGAATGAATTCATTGTTTTTTGCAGCACCGATTTGTAAATCAGCTAAAAATTATTGCGTAATAATAGTGATGATGATGATGATGATGATGAAGCTTCCTGTCAATAGGAACCACGTTGTCAGTTATCCGGTGCGTTTCCTGTCCGACCGGTTGGATGAGTGAGATATGAAAACGGCTTTAGTGTGTTGAATGTTCAAAATCTGCACACAATATCATATTAAGATTTGATATTAATATTACAGACGTATTTTCTCTGACTCTTAAACTCAAAAGGATTCAGACCGTTTTTAATCTTTATTTGATAATTCAGCTCAGTGTCTGTTAAAGACTTTCCATAATCATTTTTTTTTTAACCCCCCCCCCCAAAAAAAACTCAATACAATATCTTGCAAAGCTGTTTTAATATCATTTATCTGTAACCGCCAGCAGAAATGTAATTCAGCATATTCCGCAATCGCTTTTTAAAAAAATATTCTACTTTTTTTCAAGAATAATTTCCCCCCGAAAAGACGCTTATTGAATTATTTGCTGCCACTTGAGTTCCGTTGTGTTGAATTTGCGTCCTGCAGGTCCACCCGGAGCTGTACGTCGACACGTCGCGGGGAGACAAACTCAAAATCAACATCGACGTCATTTTCCCCCACATGCCCTGCGCCTGTAAGTGCCGCTTCCCTCTCCGCCTGCAGCGGCGTCACGTCGGGCCGCGACGAAGCCGACTCCACACTTTTTTTGTTTTTCTTTTATTTATTTATTTATTTATTGGTTTTCTTCTTCTTCTCGCAGATCTGAGTATCGACGCGATGGACGTGGCCGGCGAGCAGCAGCTGGACGTAGAACACAACCTGTTCAAACAGCGGCTGGACAAAGACCTGAACGCCGTCACCAACGAGGCAGAAAAACACGGTACAAAAAAACAAACAAAAGTTGTTGTTTTTACTTTTGCTGTGACCTTTGACCTCATTACAATAACACATAAGCACACGAAGCAGGGCTGCAGCCGGGGGAACAAATAGAATAGCACTTTTAATCCTCTCCCTCACGCAAATGAGGGAAACGGCGGAGTCAGCAGATTAAATGTTTTACGAGGTTGTTGTTTTTTTTTTTTTTGAAGTAGTCAAATGAAGGTTGGACCACGAAGTAGCTGCAACATGTTCGTAGGTTACCGACCGAGAAGCGCTTCCTCTAAAGAGTTTCACTACACTTCGGTTATTCGGTCCGCAATCGAGTCTTTTCGGTTTGGAAACCGACCAAAATGTGAATCGGACGTAAAGAACACGGGATTAAAAGAAACGTCCGCAGACAGAAAGGTCCGACTAAAAAAAAAAAAAAAAAAAAATCACGCTTGTCGGTTAATAATTATGACGACTCTGCGTTTCCCCGTTCAGACCTCGGCAAAGCTGACGACGGCGAAGTGTTCGACCCGAGTACGCTCGACCCGAACAGATGTGAGAGCTGCTACGGAGCCGAGACGGAAGACCTCAAGTAAAACACACACACACACACACACACACACACACACACACACACATACACACACACACACACACACACACACACACACACACACACAGGGAGGCTCTGCTTTTTTACACATCTGTCTATAAACTCTGTATTTCACACAATGCCTTCGTTGTGTGTGTGTGTGTGTGTGTGTGTGTGTGTGTGTGTGTGTGTGTGTGTGTGTGTGCGTGCGTGTGCGCGTGTCCAGATGTTGCAACACCTGCGACGACGTGCGGGAGGCGTACCGGCGGCGAGGCTGGGCGTTCAAGAGCGCCGACACCATCGAGCAGTGCAAGAGGGAAGGTTTCACGCAGAGGATGCAGGAGCAGAAGAACGAAGGCTGTCAGGTCTACGGCTTCCTGGAGGTCAACAAGGTGAAACTGTAATGAAACATCGTAAATTTGCAGAAGATTCGTGATCATATATTTAAAGCCTTAAAACGTGAAACATCAGATTTGCATCATGAGTGAAACTGGACAGTAAATGTTGAAGATTAAAAAACAAATGTAAAACTAGAACAATGAAGTATGATGATTCTTTATTTATTTTTTTTGCCTTTTAATATGTTGATTTTATAGATATTTTTTCTTTATTGTTTTATTGTTATATTCACTCTTCTCTCCTCTTCAGGTTGCAGGAAATTTCCACTTTGCTCCGGGAAAAAGTTTCCAGCAGTCTCACGTCCACGGTAAGACGTGTTTCATTCATCCTGCTCGTTCACACACGCCGAGCCGGTCGAAGCTTTTTAACTCCCTTATTGTCCGTATTAACGCTTCGTAGTTATTCCATTTTCTTTTTTTTTAAACCTTTTATCAGCTGATAAAATAAAGCTGATATTAATAAAGTAATAAAGGCGTTTAGAAAGCTTTGACCGGTATGTTTGTTCATCAGACTCCCGTCATTCATCCATCAAGAGCTTCATTAACAACTCAGAGCTGCACAGAATCGGTTCTGACTGCATGTTGAATTCCTTCAAATGAATCAAGACTGATTTTTTTTTTTTGGCTTCAACATGAAGAATTATGGAAAAAATGAAGGACTTCAGTAAATATTTAAAACGGTGCAGTCAGCTGATCTCTTCAACTCTGATATTCAGGCACCAACTCAGTGATTCGGTACAAATTTAAGGCTTAAAAGTTGATGTTTGAGTTCATATCAAATCCTAAATGTACAAAGATGGAGTTTAAAAAAAATAATTGACAAAATAACGTCGGATAATCTGAACTAAAAATCCCAGATTGGAGCGTAATCTTGTTTAATAGTTGAAGAAACTTGCAATCACCGGAAAATGATGTGTGGAGGTCACGTGACTCTTCCTCAGTTTTTACCTTCTGTGTGGGAAAAGTCACTTTTCATATCTGTGCTTTGCTGTGTTTTACAAAAAACTACCGATTTTGGTTTTGGACGTCGCCGTCATGACGACTGGAAAAACACGTCCTTCAAAATAAAAGCGCAGCATCTTTTTGGGGTTTTAACCTCTGATTTGGGCCGTAATGGGACCAAACTACTAAAAATGATTTTTGCTGGAGCTGATATATAAAAATCTGTCTCCTCACTGAGTGCATGCCAAACAAACGCCTCACGCTGTGTCAGTCGAACCCTTGAAAGCACCATTTCCTCACCATCATCCACATTTTTATGCCTTTTTCATTTTTGCTCTTCCGTCGTTGTGCGTTTTGAGTTTTGGGTCTTTTTGACTGTTTTGTTTTGTCGGCCTGCTGAATGTTTCCTTTCACCTGTCTCATTAAACCAGAGCAGGAAATTAATTAACTCTAAACCGGCCACCGGATACTTAAAAAAAAAGAAAGCTGTCATACGTCTGCTTCTAAAAGTTGTCGTTAATCTGTGCTGTTGTAAAAAAATCTGGTTGGTTAAAAAAAACGGTGAAAGTGTCTGAAGGTCTGAGCTGCTTTTCCCACCGTTGGTTTTATTTTCCTCCCCGAGCACATCGGCCTCCTCCGATCTCTTGAATCTGTGATTTTTGAGATCAACGATTAATTAAATCTGACTGACAGCGTTTAAATTAGTTTTATTGTGATATTTAAAATGCTGAGCAGCAGAAACAAGAGACAAGAATCACTTCAGATGAGGTTTTCTTTCTTTTTTTTTTCCATCCCAAACCTTCCTTCCTCTTCCTCCTCCTCCTCCTCCTCCTCCTCCGGCCTGCACCGACCTTTTGAAGTGTTACACCCCCGCTGTGTGTTGTGGGGCTGCACAATCTCTCCGACAGAAGTCACGCAGGCCTTGTCGAATGAGCTTTTAAGTGTGAAGTTATTCAGGGGAAAAAACGAAACACTTAAAAAGACGACAATGTTTACACACTCGGAGAAACAAGACGAATACGACAATTAATTTGAATGGAACAAAATCTCAAGAAAAACGTGTTGAAGTCAGATAAAAGTGTTCTTAGCTTCGGGTCTGTAAAATGGTTCCGATCCAGAAGTGTCTTCAGCTGCAATACCAGCGAGTGCCACTAGAGGTCGGCTCCAAAAAGCCTCCGGCTCCATAGACTCCCATTCAACTTCTCTCATCAAATCCAAAGTGAATAAAATGTGTCCATCAGTTATCTCGGTGTTGTTAGCTAAAGTCACTCCTTCTTATTAGTTTTCTGGAGGTCCATCTGAAAATAATCCCTCATTCATTAGAAAAGAAGATTCAAGAAGACCTGTTTTTGGGGGCGTGTCTGTTTGATTGACAGGCTTGTGGTGCAGTCAGGTTACAGCTATCGGCGGGCGGGGCATAATATCAATCAGATCCACCGCTGGCTCCTCCCCCTAGCTTGTCCAAATATGGTCACTTCCTGCTCCAAACCGCTCCGAACTAGCAAAGACGACGCCGGCACAAAATACGAACTCAAGGCTTCGTAACGGCCGTTTATAAAACCGACGGGTGACGTCGCTGCCGGTTGCCGTTACTCACGAAGGTTTCCGTTTCCTCCCGGTTTCGTGCGCTGAGGAACTTCGTGTAAAATCTCTGGTTTATAAATCAAACTGTGAAGTGAAGTATTTTAATTCTCAAAAAAAAAATAAACAAATCGTGACCACAAAAAGATCAATTCTCACCTTCGAGGTGAGTTTTAACAGCCTACCGACCTCATGTACAAAAATATACATATTTAACATAAGAACATCTACTAAGTGTTTTTTGTCTGAGTTGTGCAGCCCCCCTCACCCCCCCCCCCCCCATTCAACCCCCCTCTCCCCTCCCCCGCTGCCGCCCTCACACACGTTAACAGCTGGTTTTGCTGGTTTGTTGTCTTCCTGCATCGTCATGGTGACTCTTCTCTCTTCTTTCTGCAGTGCACGCTGTGGAAAGTAAGTCCGTCTTTCTTCGCAGATTTTTTTTCCAAAGAAAAGTTTATGTGACCTGTTTTATTTGATGTGTGAAAAATAATGCAGAGTTTATAGATTGTCATGAGCATAAGTTAATATATACGATTTAAATACGAGGTTTTGTTTGAGATCAGGCCGTGACGCGTCCGACTGAACTGTTAGGAATACAGTTGCATTGTGGGTATTTTTGCAGCAGGTTTTTTTTTTTTTTTTTACGAGAAAGAAGAAACACATTTCAGATTTGATCTTTGATCTTCTGTTTTTTTTTTTATCTGTCCAACTTCAGTCCGATAATATTAATAAAATACAACTCTGGAGCCGGTTTACGACTGAAAGATATAAATTCTAATGTTATTTTATGTCGGAGCGACGTGACGACGTGAACTTTGACTTTTAAGCTTCAGCTTTAATTCCTGCTTTCCATCTGAGAACTAATCAGAACCGAATCAGCTGATCAATAACACACTTCTGACACTAAAAAAATGGACTTTTCAGGACATAAATTAAAGTGATGTTTTGTTTGGTTTTGTTTGCAGTTCACGACCTGCAGAGTTTTGGCCTCGACAACGTAAGTAGCGCGAATTATTTCTTCCTCCTTCGTGTGTTTTAACGTCCTTAAAAGAAAATAGGAAAATCCTCACGACAGGTTGTTCAGTTATACGAAAGTGTTTTGTGTTTAAACGGTTTTCAGATTAAAGTCGTTTATCTGTCGTCCAACAGATAAACATGACCCACCTGATAAAACACCTGTCGTTCGGTAAAGATTACCCCGGCATCGTCAACCCGCTGGACGAGACGGACGTCACGGCGCCGCAAGGTCAGTGATGTCACCGTTTTAGTGTTTTTTTAAATTTATGTTTCAGTATCAATTGTGCCACTAAAACCATTTAACGTTTCGTCTCTGAGTATCTAAGAAAAACTCCATATAATTGACTAATATTCTCTACAAATGGAAATTAGATGGCGGCTACATTTGGTATTATTTATCTAAAAATATCTCGAGCATCTTTTTCAGTTTTGTTCTGTTAAAAAAAATATCTGTGATGGGAAAAGAAGAAAAAATAAAAGTGTGTAAAAGTGGAACGTGACGTTTCTAAAGTGAAGTGAAAGTACAAAAGTACAAAACGCGTCCACTCTGGGAACCGATTCCACCAAGCTGAGCTTTTTTTTTTATTGACAAAAACCGAACTGCGGGTTGAGATCGTGTCGGCGCCGCGAGACGGACCGAGTCGCGCCGCGGTCCGCCTCGTTTTTGAAAAGTCCCGTAGCTGTATCGAAGCAGTGTGTCGGCGGACGTTCCTCAGCAGCGGATTCCCATCCCGATGGCCATGAAGGTGCCGAACGTCCCGCCGCTCTGCATCATGGTCTTCCCGACTCCCCCCATCAGCTCCCGGCCGCGCATCCCGATCCTGGAGGCGATACGCACCGTTTTACTCTGAACCTCACGACAATCATCACTTTATTACTTCAGATTTGACCGCAGCACCGAGTGAAATGTGAAATATGAAATATGCTCGTGTTGCTCTTCTTGGACTCGAGAGGAAAATTACAGTCGGGTAAAATTCCTGAAGACGTTTCTATTGAATTACAAAATTGATCTTTATTTTTATTATATCTTTAAGAACTTTATTAATGGGCCGAGTTTCACAACATGTACATTTGTGAGAAACACAAACTACGCAAACTTTTACCGTAAGAAAATAATTAAATCCAGTGAGGTCAAAGTAAATCAATTGAAGATAATATCAGTTAAAACTACTAATGTTCATTTACTTTATAGATTAAATGTCATTTTTAAAACTCCTTTAGACGCAGTGAAGTTACATTTTTAAGTTAATTAATCATAAAGTCCATCCCCCCCCCCCCCCCCCCCCCAACATGAGCTGGCTGGATGAACGGTTCTTATTACGTACTGTGCGGTTCACACCAGACACAAGTCCACCTATTTCATTTCATGATCTTAAGTCAGTCGCTGCTTCTACAACAACAACAATAACAACAACAACAACAGTTTGAGCGCACGGTTGAGTCCAAAACGTACCTGAGACAGGAGAAAGTACCAAACATGGCACCGGCAGCCATTCCCACCGCGAACCCCATCATGAAGCCCATTTTGACCCGATCGACGCAGCTCGGCTGGGTCTGGCCGTACGGACCTACAGCCACCGGCATCTGGAGGGACAGGGGAGGACAGGTTAGAGACGAGGAGGAGGACAGGTTAGAGACGAGGAGGAGGACAGGTTAGAGACGAAGAGGAGGAGGACAGGTTAGAGACGAGGAGGAGGAGGACAGGTTAGAGACGAGGAGGAGGAGGACAGGTTAGAGACGAAGAGGAGGAGGACAGGTTAGAGACGAAGAGGAGGAGGACAGGTTAGAGACGAGGAGGAGGAGGACAGGTTAGAGACGAGGAGGAGGAGGACAGGTTAGAGACGAGGAGGAGGAGGACAGGTTAGAGACGAAGAGGAGGAGGACAGGTTAGAGACGAAGAGGAGGAGGACAGGTTAGAGACGAGGAGGAGGACAGGTTAGAGACGACGAGGAGGAGGACAGGTTAGAGACGAAGAGGAGGAGGACAGGTTAGAGACGAGGAGGAGGAGGACAGGTTAGAGACGAGGAGGACAGGTTAGAGACGAGGAGGAGGACAGGTTAGAGACGAGGAGGAGGACAGGTTAGAGACGAGGAGGAGGAGGACAGGTTAGAGACGAGGAGGAGGAGGACAGGTTAGTGACGAGGAGGAGGAGGACAGGTTAGAGACGAGGAGGAGGACAGGTTAGAGACAAAGAGGAGGACAGGTTAGAGACAAAGAGGAGGACAGGTTAGAGACGAGGAGGAGGACAGGTTAGAGACAAAGAGGAGGACAGGTTAGAGACGAGGAGGAGGACAGGTTAGAGACGAGGAGGAGGACAGGTTAGAGACGAAGAGGAGGACAGGTTAGAGACAAAGAGGAGGACAGGTTAGAGACAAAGAGGAGGACAGGTTAGAGACGAGGAGGAGGACAGGTTAGAGACGAGGAGGAGGAGGTTCCGCACCGGAAGTTAGGCTAACGGTAGCTAAGCACACTTCCGCTAACCTTTTGCAGTTTTTTTTTTAAAGCCGCGTTAATTACAAACAAATCAAAAAGAAGATGTTTTTCTGTTGACTTTCAAAACCTCTAATAAATTTTCAATCCGTGAAATTAAATCTTTTTTTTTTTTTTTTTCTGACCGGTGGGTTTGTTATGCTAGCTTAGCATGCTAACGTCACCGGTGGCCTTGACGGCTCGTTTCCACCGACAAACTTCTGTGTTTTTATCAACAAAATTCAGCCTCACTCATCTGAACTCGTTCTTACCTTCAGCTGTGTGTTTGAAATGAGGGTTTTTTTGTTGTTTTTTGGGCTTCGTAACTTCTTTTTGCGTCTTTTATTGGAGCGCAGCTGCGTTTAAATGTCTTTCTAGAAGACGTCCATAACCGGAAACAGGAAGAAGCGGAAAAGACAGAGGAAGCAAATAAAGACGAAACGTAACGCGGAGGAGAACATTTACACGGCGCCACCCCGTGGTTCAGGCGCAGTACTGCAGTCCCTTTTTATTTCCATTTTCCTGCCAATTTTTATCCGCTTCTATTTCAAGACACATCTCCTCTTTTATTTTGAAGTGAATGCTGGAAAACCTCCTTTCAATATCCAGTTTATTTCCAGGATGTTTATACATTAAATCCACATTTAACGCACAAAATAGATGCTCTATTTTACAGTTTAAATATATATATTTATACTGCTGTTTTTTTTTCTTTTATATATATATATATTTTTTTATTATTTGTATTTTAAAATCTGAACAAACTCTCCTCCTCACAGCGTCCATGATGTACCAGTATTTCGTGAAAATCGTTCCCACCATCTACGTGAAAACTGACGGAGAGGTGAGTCCGACATTATTGTTTTGAAAATTCACCTTCAAGACGTGAGTAAAAATAAAAAGTGTTTATATTACTGATTATGTTACTCAAAAAAAGACGAGGCAGAGCTTTTGTACATTTTATTATTATTATTACTATTATTTATGTTTGCGTGACTTTCAGTATGTTATGTGCCAAGACGCTAAAGAGGCGAAATGTTTTACCATTAAACTAAAACCAGTCTTTCTTCTTTTCTTTTGTTTTTTTTTTTGGTTCCAGGTGGTGAAAACGAACCAGTTCTCAGTGACCAGACACGAGAAGGTGGCCAACGGGCTAATAGGAGACCAGGGGCTGCCGGGCGTCTTTGTTTTATATGAGCTGTCGCCCATGATGGTGAAATTCACAGAGAAACACAGGTAGGAGTCACCGGACGACCTCCAACAAGGTCGTTAAAAAAGCGCCGAGTCGGTCGGATATTTTGGCTCGTTTTAGCGCTGAAAACAGGTGAGACAAATCATGTTGATATCAGAGGGAGAAAATGACTCCTGAAGTATTTGTGACCGCAGCTTATAAAAAAAATGATTCATTTACGCTGTTTCGTGGAGAAATTCGTTTTAAAAATGTTTTTTTTTTTTTTACAAGATAAGCAGTTTAGGTTGGATATTGTTTTATTAAAGGAAGCAAAGAGCAGATATTAAATAACTGTTAAAAAGAGTCATTTTAAAGATATTTAAAGGAAATATGAAGGTTCAAGAAATAAATCACATTTATTACAAAAAAAAAAAAAAAAAATCCTCTTTCTCTCTTCAGATCATTCACACACTTTCTAACAGGAGTGTGTGCCATTATTGGAGGAGTGTTTACAGGTCAGTCCCCACAAAAACACAAAAACACTCAAACACTCAAACACTAAAACATAAAAACACTCAAACACTAAAACACTAAAACACTAAAACAGAAAGTCTTTTTTTACCTGAGACTTTTTTTAAAAAAACACTGAAATGTGAATTTGAGTGTTAAAAAGAAAAAGTTGGATCCGGTGTGACTCTCTCCTCCCTCCTCTCTCCTCTCTCCTCCGTCCTCCGTCCTCTCTCCTCCCTCCTCTCTCCTCTCTCCTCCGTCCTCTCTCCTCTCTCCTCTCTCCTCTCTCCTCCCTCTTCTCTTCTCTCTCCTCTGTCCCCCTCTCTCCTCCCTCCTCCTCTCCTCTCCTCCCCCTCCTTCCTCTCCTCCCTCCTCTCCTCCCTCCTCCCTCCTCCTCTCCTCCCTCCTCCTCTCCTCCCTCCTCTCCTCCTCCCTCCTCTCCTCCCTCCTCTCCTCCTTCCTCCCTACTCCCTCCTCTCTCCTCCTCTCCTCCTTCCTCCCTCCTCTCCTCCTCCCTCCTCCTCTCCTCCCTCCTCTCCTCCCTCCTCTCCTCCCCTCCCCCCTCCTCTCCTCCCTCCTCCTCTCCTCTCCTCCTCTCCTCTCCTCCGTCCTCCCTCCTCTCCTCCTCTCCTCCCTCCTCTCCTCCCTCCTCCCTCCTCTCTCCTCCTCTCCTCTCCTCCCTCCTCCCTCCTCCCCTCCCCTCCTCCCTCCTCTCCTCCTCCCTCCTCCTCCTCCCCCCCGTCCAGTGGCCGGTCTGATAGACTCTCTCATCTACCACTCTGCTCGGGCCATTCAGAAGAAGATAGAGTTGGGCAAGGCGTCCTAACAGCGCCCCCTCCTCCCACGACGCCCCCTGCTGGCCTCCGACGGTGCGACACCGACACCAGAACACTGAGACAGAAGGACGAGACGGGTTTGAAATCACAAATCTGCTTTTTCTCTCCAATCAGAGAAAACTACAATTTTGAAGTCAGTTTTTTTAAACTCTTCTGTCTCTGAGGATCCGGAGAGGAAACCTTTGGGAATGACGGGTTTTTTTTTTAATTTTATTTTTTTATAAATATATATAATTTTCCTCTCCGCTGTTAAATGTGACACCGACAGGACGGAGACGGACTCGAGAGACTCTTTGAGCTTCGAATCTCGTTGATTCGTCCTCCGGGGAAAAAGGGGAGCTCCGTTTCCTTCCGTCGTGTTCGCGTCCTGTTTCCACGGCGACCGGCGGACCACTTACGCCGAGGATCCGCGTTCGAGGAGGAAAAGGAGAACGTCGCCTACGTTGTTGTTTTGTTTTGTTTTCTCATCAGTTCCTCGACCTTTTAAAACCCGGACCGACTGATGGGAAAAGTTTGTACATTTCTTTTCTGATGAAAACCTGACACTAAACCACGAGATATTTTATAATCTCAGATTTATCAAATTTATTGTCACTAAATGATGATGTGATGTTTATTCCTGTCAACAAATCCCATGAAAAGAGCTAAAAAAAACCTAAAAAAAACAGACCTGAACCAAATCTACTGACTGTTTATGGAGTATTTAAAGCCTTAGCCCCGCCCACAAACGCTCTGATTGGCTCTTATTCCAACCAGAGAAAAAATAATAATAATAACATTTCTGAGCCAGAACTATTTAAATATATAAATTCAGAGACGTGTGCAGCGATTTAAAGGTCCGACAACCTTCCTAATGTTTGTCACGGGGGGAAAAAAATAGATTTTACGATAATAAAATGAATTTCTATAATAGAAGTTGAGAATCGTGGCGTTAAAAGTCTTCAGTCGGAATGAAACCAGATTATTCTGGAGGCCAAATTCCTTCAGTCGCTTCGACCCGGTAAATATCAAGAACTCAACCCGGAAGAAATCACACTACTTTTTCTTTCTCTATCCTTTTTTTTATTTTTATTTTTTTTCCCACGATTAAACGATTCAGTTTTTGCCTCCACGATGTTTTAGTTGTGAAATCTCCTTTTTCTCCTTCCGTCTCATCGCGACTCAGAAACGAACTCCTCGTATGATTTTTTTTTTTTTTTTTTTTTTACCTGTTTTCTTTTGTTTATTTTTTGTAAATATTGTACAGACAACATCCATCACTGCCTCAGAGAAAGAAAAACAAAAACGCGTCGAATCCCCCCCCCCCCCCGAAAACCTCCCTCAGACTCGGTACATGTTCGTTTTCTTTTTCATTGTTGGGAAAAGGGCTGCTTCTGTTCGCCGTCTTTCATCTGCTGTGGAACGACAACGCTTACGGCGGTTTGTTTTTCATTTGTTGTTTTGGGCGGGAATGTTAAAATAATCACGACGCGAGCGGCAGCTTCAGACGACGACCTCCTCCCGAGTCCACCGCTGTTTATTCTGAGTCAGTAAACCGCCAGAGAGGAAACGCCAAACCACAAGACGCCGCATTTCGGACTTTGCCCCCCCCCCCTTCCCACCTCCCTCCCCCCGACTCACACGTTGGAGTCGCCACGTTGAATCCAGATGTTTTCGACCCCGTTTGATCTTCGGCTCGCAGTGTTTATTTTCAGACGAGCCTTTAACTGTCAAAAAAAAAAAAAAAAAAAGTTTCCCTGAAAGCACCACGCTGGTGTTTCAGCTCATTAGCTACAAATCAGCTGTAGTTTATATCATTTTAATTTATATCATATCGTCATTTTTTTTTTTTTTATATGTATATATTTAGCTTGAAGCTGACGTTATAAAGTTCAACTCGGTATCAATGCAAATAAACGTAATACACCGGTCGGTCCACTAGAGGGTGCAGTTCAGTGTCCAGTTTTGAGTCGACTAAACCACAGACGGTTTATAAAAGAGTTCGTAGCTTCCAGGTCCGTTAAATGAGGGCGATGCGGTAGTGCCTTAAAACTGCAATACCAGCGAGTGCCACTAGAGGTCGGCTCCAAAAAGCCTCCGGCTCCATAGACTCCCATTCAACTTCTCTCATCAAATCCAAAGTGAATAAAATGTGTCCATCAGTTATCTCGGTGTTGTTAGCTAAAGTCACTCCTTCTTCTTAGTTTTCTGGAGGTCCATCTGGAAATAATGAGTCACCGCTAACTCCGCCCAAATATGGTCACATCCTGCTCTGAACGAGCAAAGAAACCTGCAAATAAAAACAACACGTGGTTAGGTTTCAAGGAAAACACACGTTTCTCTGGTGGACTGACGGGTTTACGAGGATTTAGTTTCTGTCGGCGTGTTGGAGAAAATCAACTCAGTCGTAAGTCACCTTTATTTTTGTTGTTTGTTCTTATCAGGAATCAGAAACTCTCGCTTTTGGAAATCCAAACTTTCAGAGTCTCGCTGGACGTCTCAGACACTTTTCAGTTTGCTTTCTACAAAATGTCGCACTGACCGTTTCATTTTTTATTTTTTTTTGCCAAAAGTCATTCCTGGAAGATTTTCCTCCCGGTGGTGACGCGTATTTATCCCGTCGGTAACGGTTCACGACTCGGTTTTTGAAAGACTCCTTTGAAGATTTGTTTCGTCGCCGTGACGATCCGAGAAGGACGCGAACGCGCGAGTCGCCGGTTGCGACGAATATTCGAGTATTACGGCTGAAAAAAGAGACACGAGTATGAAAACCATTTGTCCTCGGTGTGTTCAGGAGCTTCTGAAGTCTGGTTGATGCAGTTTGATGATGAAAGTTGGCGGTCGGTTGTTGCACCTTTTGAACATCTAAACCCGGGGAGGGGTTGTGTGAATGTGCACAGGTGTGTGTGTGTGTGTGTGTGTGTGTGTGTGTGTGTGTGTGTGTGTGCGAGTGTGTTAATACCGTGTGTGTGTGTGTGTGAAAGAGAGATGTATTTATATTTTGATTGTCCTCAAATTGTTTTTAAAATGACAGAAATAAATGTTGACTACACCAGCTGCGACTGAGTGCCGCCTCGTTACTTTTGGTTTTTTTTAATATTAAAATGTAATCGAATCGAATCGAATCTTTACAGGAAGAAGATCCAACACTTGCTTATTTTCAGGGTGATGTCGCTGCTTTTAATTTAAAAAGTCTAAATGGCGACTTTATAAAAGAAGTTATCGTTTAGATCTTCTATCGGTTTGATATCGTACTTGATATTTTGTATTTATCTTTATACCAAGTACAAAATAATAGAGCAACTCATGAAATTGTTTTTGAGTTTCATCTTATTTATAAAATGTCGTCATGGTCGAAACACGTCTGTGTTTTTTTAAGTGTTCGGTTCAGAAAAATCTGTTCAATAGTTTCCTGTTTCCTGCAGTTCCATCGGCCACTAGAGGGCGACCAAGTTCTGCAGGCTGCCGTTACTGCTGTTGTCCTCACACACACACACACACACACACACACACACACACACACACACACACACACAGGAACAGAGCCATCTGAATGAAATTACAGCCGGCCTGAGTAACTTCCTGTGTGTGTGTGTGTGTTTAAGTGTGTGTGTGTGTGTGTGTGTGTGTGTGTGTGTGTGTGTGTGTGTTTAAGTGTGTGTGTGTGTGTGTGTGTGTGTGTGTGTCAGAGCCCTGAAAGCCTGATCACTTCAGTGTTACGGTCCACAGAGGATAGTTTGATACTGGAAATGTAATTATGTGCCTGGGGCGTATCTCTGTGTGTGTGTGTGTGTGTGTGTGTGTGTGTGTGTGTGTGTGTGTGTGATATTAAACTGGTCCTCGTAGGAACAGTAAAAGACGTCATCAGTCGCGAGGTCACTTTCTAACGCTGATTTTTAATTAATTCAATTTCCCCTCATTCATCAGTTTGTCGGTGAGAAAGTCGTCTTCAAAATCTTCAGATTTCAGATTAAACTAAATCTGGTGGAACATTTAATGAAATCGTCTCTTTTTCTCGACTGAACTTGTTGAGTTGAAATCTTCTACGCGTATCTTTGATCATCCAGATGAAATATTTCTTTCTGCAGCAGCTAACAGACGTTAATACTCGCTCACGGCTTCATCAGTTAAAACACTTTCTTCTTTCTTTTTTATCGTTTTTTTTGACGGCTACACTTCGATCAAGACAATAAAATGCAAGTTTAACTTGACGGATGAAGAACTAAATCTGAATTTTGTTTTTAAAACTCCCATTTTTCCTTTTTTTGTTCTCTCTTTTTATTATTATTCATGAATTCAGTCTGTTGGTTTCCGGTTTCTACGTACGAACTCTGTTGTCCGACCCGCCCGTCTTTTGGCCCCGCCTCCTCTCCGATCACCTGACTGCACTCCGGTAATCAGCCTCCAGCTGCTTGTGTTTAACCTTTGAACTCCAGACATTTCATCATAAAGGTTCATCGTAAATACAATATTGACGTAGCTTTAGGGATTTTTAGGCACAACAAAAATAAATGAATAAAACAATGACACAAATGAAACATAAATTCTTGTAATTTACAATAAATTAATTGATGCAACAACAAGAAAACCCACAAAACTGAACGTCTGAGGCTCAAAGGGAAAACAAGTACATACTTTCCCTCTTTGTCAGTGTGTGTGTGTGTGTGTGTGTGTGTGTGTGTGTGCGCGCACACTGTATTCACACACTCTTCGACCTACTTCCTGTCCCTGGATTATGATGCCATCAGTGCAAGCCGCTGCTCTATCAGCTGAAATCTACCAGCTATGGATGTTAGCTTTTGGGATTTAAACCCACAAACACACACACACACACACACACACACACACACACACACACACACACACACACACACACTGGTCTGTTGGTGGGGAAAGGAAAAAAGGCGTAGTCAGTGGTTCTGTTGAGCAGATGTGTTGGTTTGTGAATCAGAACTGAAAGTGGAACAGGAAGCAGAGCTGGAGGTTTGTTACTCACAATAATATATATATATATATATATATATATGTATAATTAAATACGATTTTATCTCTTCATGTTCGATCCGAATGTTTCTGCCGGTTTTCAGAGGAGGTGAATTAACTTCACAGGTCAAAGAGACGTCGCGGTTAAAACTGAGCCGAACAACTCGTTTCTACGACAGTTGAATTCTTGTATTTCAGTGAAGCGCGTCCTCTCTATAAATAAAGTGGTTTAAATAACAGACGACTTTAAGACAGTTTAAACTTTTTAAAAAAAACAACAATAAAATCTAAAAAGCAAGTCGTTCCTTAAAGTGAAACGCAACAAAACGTTTGTTGTTTGTTGTTTGTTGTCGTCGTCGGTTTATTTTTACGATAAAAAATTCGGCTCAAAAGTTTTCCCGGAAATCAGCCGAGGTCGGTGGGCGTTGTTGTGCGTATTAGCTCGTAGCTCAGTTTAACGTTAAAACAAACAAACGAAGCCTCCGTTTAGTTTGTTTTTAAACGTGCGTGTAATTTAACCGAAGCAAATTATTTTTTACTTTGATTCGCAGAGTTGAAAAAACACGCAAACAGGACTTCTGTTTGTTGCGTTTCGTCCTCTTCCTCATCAGGAGTTGGACAGAAGTGGTTTTCTTTGGACGACTGATTAAAACTTGGTGCATAACTCTCCTCCGTCCGACCGTCTGCAGACACTTTTAGAAACGGACCGAACTTCCCTCGAGAGCCCGACGGCTGAATTTGAGTCACGGTGTCGTCTGAAGCTGCTTCGTTTCCTCTGACGGCCGAATGGAAAATATCAATCATGAACCGAAATACTCTGAAAGAAAAGAGCTCACCATCATTTTTTTATTTTTTTATTCTGAGTTTTTGGGGCATTAGTCTTCCTCTGATCCACCGTGAGTCACGCTGAGGTTTCTGAGAAGGAAATCACAAAGAATCCACAGTGATGGTTCGACGCACAAGTTTTCTGAACATGTCGGAGGTCTTTATTCTGATTTCCTTCCTTGTAGGCACCCGCCGGTTTGGTCTAGTCAAAAGTATTTTTTCACCCGTCGTTTTGTAAGTTGCTGTTTCGAAGCTTCAAATTCGGGATTTCGTCCGTCGGCATCTTCCTTTTTGTTTAGAACCAGAAGTGACCATATTTGGGCGAGCTGGGGGAGGAGCCAAGGGAGGAAGTGACTGAGAACCAGAGGGATACTACGCCCCGCCCACATGTGTACAGGAAAACTGAGTACACCCCAATAAATCGCGGACTACCATGCGGGTTGATAACATTCGACTCCAGTAGACGAAGTGTTTGTTTGTATATTGTTTTTTTTTCCGAACCACGTTAGTTTCCACAAGGTTTTGTGAAATAGATACGTCCGTCCACTAAAGCAAAATGTGCTTTTACCTACACCTGGTGTTGTCCAGACGTGAGAATACCACGTTTCGTGGACAGGCGTGTCTATTTCACGCCTCGCCGTGATGCCGGGTTGGTTAGAAAAGGAGTGAATTTAGCCGGTGACGCCAGAATGACATTTATTGACTTTGTATTTCATGAGAGAAGCTTATTCTATTTAAATGGGAGTCTATTGGAGCCAGCCCCCTAGTGGCCCTCAATGGTATTGGAATTTAAGACACTTAAAGGACCTGGAGGCTAATGTCAATTTTTATAGTCAGTCAAATTAGTGAATCGACTTCTTTAGTTACAGATGTGAGTAAATACAATTTTGAGGCAGTCCAGCTTTAAGAGTCGGAGCGTTTTTAATGAACCTTAGTAGTTGGTGCATTGAGATAAACAGATCAAAAGAACAGCGCTATTACGTAGATAATTTAATGGAAATATTTCTGTTTGCTTTGTTGTATTATTTTGAGAAATCGCTCTGCAAAGATCGGACGTGTTTTCATCTCAGCGGAAGCCGATTCAACGTTTGGTTGTAAAATGTTCGATGTGAAAAAAAGAAAAAAGGGAATAAAAATCTCAGGGTTAGGGACTGCTGAGTCGGAGCTTTGTTACATAACGCGACCACGAGCTGTTTTACATTTGCGGATGAGGAATCGAGAGTCACTCCTGACTGTTTTATTTCCTCCCGATCGTTGGTGGTTCTTTTTTGGTTGTTTATTGTGAAGGAACTGAAGGCAGCAGACGACTCCGATGAGTCAGTCTGGTTTCACAGCAAATAATCACAAGAGTTCTTCATTCAAGAATCTTTAAATACCAAAGATTCAGTCTGTACAAGTGTCAGACGGCTGACTAAACTTCTGTTTATTATTGAATCAGTGGCGTGCGACGCGTTCGGGTGTTTCCAAGAAACGTACATAACCTTTATACCAGTTACATTTCTCCTCTTTTTGTTTTTAGAAAACTGTTTTATCAAACCTCCTCCCAACAAGAGAAATCTGATCGTTTCTCTGGGTTGTTGTTATTCATACGTCCACTAGGGGGCGCCTTAAAAGGCTGCTCGGGCGACAGACTTATGCATTTCTTCCGCGAATCTTCATCCAGTCCGCCAGATTTAATCAACGTGTTCGTTCCCGACATCCGATACTACCGAACTATTTAGTACGCCACAGGAAGATTTGGTACGCCTCCAGTTCAAAGTACGTTAAGCGTTTTGCAGTCTGCAGAGCTGCATTGCTGCTCTGGCTGTTCCGGACCCACAATCCTTTGCGGCAGAAGATGCGTCACTTGGTGGCGCTGATGCTCCGCCCCTTTTACAACTCGCAAAAGGAAGAAGAAGAAGAAGCATTTCGTCTTCGTGACTTAGACAATAGCTAAATAAAGCGATAGCCTCTGTGGCTTCTAGACGCCGTCGCCTAGCAACAGCGTTTTTAAACATTTCTTTCTAGATCATTTTTTTTGCAAAAGAGCTCGAGCTCCAAATGTTAAAAACAACTATATATATCGTGACGCAGAAAGGTGACGTGAGGTGTTTCTGTGAGAGGACTTTAAAACCTGAAGTACCGCGAATGCCGAGAGTAAAATACAAAAAGGTGAACGTCTGCGTTAAAACTGAAACTTCTGCCCCACCGACGTCTCCTTTTGTTTTAAGTAAAGACTCGTCAAAGTACATAATACATCGTCATAACGTCCCTTTTAAGTTGTGTCGGTTTTGACTGTGTGTGTGTGTGTGTGTGTGTGTGTGTGTGTGTGTGTGTGTGTGCTTTAATGGCGTCCCTCCCCTTTAAATCCCTCCAGCTGAAAAGCATTTTTTTCCCTCCCCTCTCTACACATTATTCAACTTGCCTTGTGGACGCCACGTCAGCTGTGTCAGCTTGACTCTGTGTGTGTGTGTGTGTGTGTGTGTGTGTGTGTGTGTGTGTGTGTGTGTGTGTGTGTGTGTGTGTGTGTGTGTCTCCAGCAGCAGGGAGCAGGCAGAGTCCATATTTCATCATCAGACTCTGGTTCTGGATGCAGATGTGGATTTCTTTTCTTTTTCTTTTTTTATCGTACTGAAAACTCTCCACGTTTCAGGCTCAAAGAGTCGCTTTGTCTTCAGGTTTCACGTCGGCTCGAAGCCTCGGCGGCTTCCTGCAATAAATACACATCGAATCGAATTAAAAAAAAAAAATCATTATTCGGCTCCAACGATGCAAAAAAAACAACATCCAAAATCGAAACTCGAGAAGAGGAACATCTGCATTTTAATAAAACGTGTGACTTTTGTTTCCTGTGAGATAATTATCTGTAACTTTAAACACGTGCTGCCTTTGTCCTAAAAAAAAAAAAAAAAAGCAGAAGTTTACAACAATGTACAGATGAACCCAGAAGAACAATTTAACAACTCGCTGGGACGGAAAAAAAACAAAAACCTTAAAGAGAGAAAAACCTCCGACAGCGGGAAGGAAAACCCGTCTGGAGGAGAGTCGACGTAATGATACCGAGTCACGCTGCTGCTTTTTTTTTTTTTATACGTAGACGTTTCCTGCATTTATTCAAAAACATTTTACTGCATTTCATACGACTGTATTAGCGATCGATAAAAATGTACGTCAGAATTTAGAAAAGCAAATGAAGCGAGTTGTCGGTAAACCATTTTAGGTTTGACGACATTTCCTCTTTAATTTAGCAGAAAAAAACAACGACTCCTTTCTGCATTATCACTTGTATATATGAGCATAAAGTCAAAATCAGTGTGAGCTGCACTCTGGATGAAATAAAAATCAGGCTTAAAACTCTGATAATCGTTTTTTGCGACACAAACCTGGAGGTCAATAAATGTCATAAAATAAATAAGATAAAGTCTCGATATCCTTAAGAAGACATTTATCTGGTTTTATGTACCAAAAAAAGATCTAAAAAATAAAAAAAATAAGCTTTTCTTTGGAGCTCCATCATAAAACAGGCTGTTTTGTCACTGTGTCTTTAAGATACATTGATATCAACGTCCCTCTCTTCTGATTGGCTGACTCGTTCCTTATTGACACGCCCCCCCCGCCCCGTCCCAGGACGACCGCGGGTCTTCTTCGGGTCTTGAGGCTCGCAACAGGATGACCACTCAAAGTTGTTTTTTCTTCTTCTCCTTCCACATTAAAGGTCGCCGAGGGTGGACGAATGACACGAGCGCAAGTTTGTGACATCACAAAACGTGGGGAAGTCCAAACGGCACGTTTACTGAATGTGTGTTTCTGTGCGGACTGAACAATTTGACACTTTTTTTTCGTGCTTTATTATCAAAAAAAAAAAAAAGAAACGAGGAAAATCTGATTTATATAAAATGACGACACCTTTAAAGTACAAAAACAGCAAGCGGGGGACGCTGCGTACTCGATCTATAGAGCCGGGTTAGATATCTGAAACTGGAGTTACAACCTGAGTGTGTGTGTGAGTGTGTGTGTGTGTGTGAGTGTGTGTGTGTGTGTGTGTGTGTGTGTGTGAGTGTGAGTGTGTGTGTGTGAGTGTGTGTGTGTGAGTGTGTGTGTGTGAGTGTGTGTGTGTGTGTGTGAGTGTGTGTGTGTGAGTGTGTGTGTGTGAGTGTGTGTGTGTGTGTGTGAGTGTGTGTGTGTGAGTGTGTGTGTGTGAGTGTGTGTGTGTGAGTGTGTGTGTGTGTGTGTGTGAGTGTGTGTGTGTGTGAGTGTGTGTGTGTGTGTGTGTGTGTGTGTCTAGAGAGCAGCGTCAGGTGTACACGAGCTGTGACGAACCCTGACAACTCTTTTTTTTTGTTTTGTTTTGGTCCTCGTCTCCGGGGAGTCGAGGCAGCGAGACTCGGCCGACACATTCCCGCCTGAAATAGAGCGAGCGTGTTGGATGTCACCGAGCCGACCCGCTCGGCTGCGTTACACAGATCGTTTCCTCCCGTGATGACATAGCAGCACGTTTATTTTCGGCGAGGCCCCGCCCACGGCGAGGAAGGCGGGTGGGCGGGGCCAGCCGCCGCCGCCCCTCGGCCAATCGGTGGCGTCGGCGGGCCGGAGCGCGGGGTCGGGTCGCCGAGGAGCTTTTCAATTTTTTTTGTTTTTATATTTTACAGCATTTTACGGTTGTTGTTTTTTGTCTGAAAACATTTGAATGAAAGAAATCCTCCTTTTTATTTTTATTTTTATTTTTAAAGGTGGATACGATTGGACACCAGGTTGAGATTTCAACAAGACATATTTAGAATTAATCTGCAGCCAAAAACCGGCCTCAGGCATCGGTGTCACTCCAGGAGGAGAAGAAGAAAGAGAAGAAGAAGGAGGAGGAGGAGGAGAAGGAGGAGAAGAAAGAGAAGGAGGAGGAGGAGGAGGAGGAGAAGGAGGAGAAGAAAGAGAAGGAGGAGGAGGAGGAGGAGGAGGAGAAGGAGAAGAAAGAGAAGAAGGAGAAGGAGGAGGAGAAGAAGGAGGAGAAGAAAGAGAAGAAAGAGAAGAAGGAGGAGGAGGAGAAGGAGAAGAAAGAGAAGAAGGAGAAGGAGGAGGAGAAGAAAGAGAAGGAGGAGAAGAAGGAGAAAAAAGAGAAGAAAAGAGGAGGAGAAGAAGGAGAAGAAGAAGGAGGAGGAGATGAAAGAGAAGAAGGAGGAGGAGGAGGAGAAGAAGGAGAAGAAAGAGAAGAAGGAGAAGGAGGAGGAGAAGAAGGAGGAGAAGAAAGAGAAGAAGAAGGAGAAGAAGAAGAAAGAGAAGAAGGAGAAGGAGGAGGAGAAGAAGGAGGAGAAGAAAGAGAAGAAGAAAGAGAAGAAGAAGAAAGAGAAGAAGAAGAAGGAGAAGAAGAAGAAGGAGGAGAAGGAGGAGGAGAAGAAGAAGGAGAGGAAGAAGAAAGAAGGAGAAGAAGAAGAAGGAGGAGGAGGAGGAGGAGAAGAAGGAGAAGGAGAGGAAGAAGAAGAAGAAGAAGGAGGAGGAGAAGAAAGAGAAGGAGGAGAAGAAGGAGAAAAAAGAGAAGAAAAGAGGAGGAGAAGAAGGAGAAGAAGAAGAAGGAGAAAGAGAAGAAGAAGGCGAAGAAGAAGAAAGAGAAGAAGAAAGAGAAGAAGGAGGAGGTGAAAGAGGAGGTGGTGGTGGTGGTGTGTGTGTGTGTGTGTGGGGGGTGTTGTCAGGTTCTTGGGTTCAGGCCCGGTCACGGAGAGAAGGAACAGCGGGGGAATGTGTGTGAGTGTGTGTGGCTGCAAAGAGCTGCCAAATATGGAGACGGGAGACGAGCATCCAAACACGACTGCAGTATGTTCCCTTCAAATGGACAGTGTGTGTGTGTGTGTGTGTGTGTGTGTGTGTGTGTGTGTGTGTGTGTGTGTGTGTGTGTGTGTGTGTGCGCGTGTGTGTGTGTGTGTGTGCGTGTGTGCGTGTGTGTGTGTGCGTGTGTGTGTGTGTGTATGTGTGTGTATGTGTGTGTGCGTGTGTGTGTGTGTGTGTGTGTGTGTGTATGTGTGTGTATGTGTGTGTGCGTGTGTGTGCGTGTGTGTGTGTGTGTGTGTGTGTTCTGGTTCTGTCAGCTGATGTTTCACCATTTATCCAAAGATAAAAAAAAAAAAAGAAGTAATAAGGAAAAATCCCACTTCCGTTCAAATCACATGTATTTCATCAGCAGCATGAAGTTGATGGGAGATAACGGACAAAGGTCACTTTTTAAAGAGTGTATTAATCAAACCAGTAATTCATAACATTGTGATCTCAACTATTAAACGATTCGTCCCCGAAATGTATCAAATTTGTCTTAAAACAAAACATCGGGAAAAGTCGGGAACGTTTAGAAAAAAGTTGCGTTTGTCTAAACGCGATATCTCGGGAAGACCTCGAGGGAATTTCTTCATATTTGGCACAAATGTTTGCTCGGACTTGAGGATGAATTGATTTGATTTCGGAGGTCAAAGGTCAAAGTTTACTCTGACATCACAAACATGTTTGTGGTCATAATTCAAGAAGTCATACCTTGATAATAATAAAAATGTGCCCCAAATATCGAATAGGTTCTAATGTTGTGATGACATTTTTTTTTATTAAAAAATAATCATCATAATAATCTGCAAAAACACCAAACAGGACTTTGTTAGTGTCTTTACAGCAACATAAATATTTTAAGTCAGCTTTAATAGACAAAAGCATGTCATAAGAATTCCTTAAAAGTCTGGAAAAGCAACAACAACGTAGTCGTGAATGGAAACCGAGGCGTACAACCGGAAGAACGTGATTCTAGTTCGCTTTAAAACTGGAAAAACTGCCGGAAATTCACCCATTTTAGCTGCAATAATCAAAAAAACAACAACCTGAGAAATCAGAAGACTTTTCCACGAGATCACAGATGGACACGGTATCCTCGGTGGTCATCTCCTGGTTATTATCACCGCAAGTTTTGTCTCAGTGTCTGAAAAGAAAAACTTTTTTTCTTTTTTTTTTAAAGAAAGACTGAAATAAGAGAGAAGCTGTGTCTTTTTAAGTTTTGCAGACTCAATGCAGAAGTGATGCAGCATCGGGACGCTCTCGGGTCTGATGAAACAAATAGTTGATGCCGGGATCGAGATAATACGACTCGTTTCTACATTTCTGGCTCTTTCTTCTTCTAGTTCTAAAAATAAAGTCCACTGGTAACACCACTCCACCACACTAACCTCCATCTCCCGCCCTTTTTCCACTCCCTCCTCCTCCTCCCCCTCCTCCTCCTCCTCATTCATTCTTGAAGTTCCTAGAATCTAAAGCAGTTCCAGTTTCAGGGAATGACAGGAACATCAAGAAGCTCCAACAAAAAACCACGGGCGGGCCCCCGACTTCGTCCCGATCCGTCTCTTCACGAGTGTCGGCTGCCAAACACTCGGCGTACGCGTCCATCCAGCCTGATGTCTGATTGGCTGACAGTAGTTTGTACACTTATAGCACGAAGGAGGGAAATACATGTTTAAAAAAAACAAAAAACATCAAACAACAGCTGTGAAATTTATTTCATGGCATCTTTAAATTATTTTATTGCCAAAATGTAAATTAGATTATAATTCCTGACATTTTTGTGTTGTTTTTATAGATTTTTCACAGTGAAGTATTTTTGGAACAAATAAACCCCGAGTAATAAGAAAAGCGTGACTGGTCATTTTTAAATTTTTCTACTAACGTGGCATTTCCTGTCAAATCTAAATGGCATATTTTAACTTCCCTAAACTCAGAGCAGACTGCTGGAAGTTTCATTCAGATAGAAAGGTGATGAACTACGAATCGTACAATACCTGCGTGGCACGGCACGACGGTTAGCGATGCAAAGAAATATGAACCGTCGAGCAGCTAAAGGCGCAGAGGCTTTTCTGAGGAGCTGGTGGAAGCTGGTGGAGACCAAACCAGAGCTGAAAGGGAGAAAATATCGCAGGTGAATTTCAAGAATTTCCAGGACTTCGCATAAATTGCAATTCAGATCACGAAATCCAGCTTTGTAGGCCAAGAGGGCAAACTAGTTCTTATTCGAAGTCATAGAACTTTTATTTTTTATTTTTCTTAAATAAGAAGCATCACCTCCTCTTGAGCTATAATGAAAAAAAAAAGTTGAGAATTTTTCCTTTGCTGCTTTTTTTTAAAGTAACTAAGTGCAATCAGCAGTTACGTAATATATTTTTTTATTCATTGTCTTACAGATGGAGTCATCACACAGCTATGCACTCAGTAAAAAGCGTTTTGTTCTTATTTGAGGAAAAGTCTTCAGGGTCTCTTCTCAGAAAATATGATATTTCTTGCCCCGGTTACGTTACCAGCTGACTCCCTTTTTTTCTCGGTATTATTAAGGATGTAAAAAAAATTCCTGCACAACTAAAAGCTTATTTCGGCTAAACCGGAAAAGAACCGAGGTCTGATTCTTCCATCTTAGACCGCTTGAGAATTTAAAATTAATTCCTGTCCTTAAAAAAAAAAAACGATTCGGAGACAATAATTTGTGCTTTTATTTTCAAAATTTTGACTTTGAATTTTATTTTGAAAGCGCCGTATGAGCTGACACCACTTTACATTTATGAATTCCTCTATTCTACCTCTCCACATATCTGCAGATGAATCTCTTCTTTCCATCCCATAAACGCACTTTGCGTTGTCGAGCACGCTCGGCTTTCTCAGTTTGTAATATTTACCACTTAAAGATCTTCCTTTTTTTTTTTTTGTATATATCTTTAGCCTCGTATTTGTCCCGACCTGCGTTGTATTTTATTTTACGTTTTTTTCCTGCCGTTTCCGTTTCATGTTTCATTATCGACAGCCGCGGTGAAAACCCGGCCGCTCCGAGGACGACTGAAATCTCCCGCTAGGTTACGAGCTAAAAGTGAGGAAACAAACTTCTTCTGGCACCTGAAAATACGTTGGGTTTTTTTTTGTTGCAGATACTGTGTTTGGTGGGATTTTAGTGCGAGATGAATGTTTGTACCTAATTATTGCAAATTTGTACGACTTTTTAAAGGAAATAAAAGTTTGTGAGTCTGACAGGTTTACACATTACGGCCTCTCGCTAAAGATGACAACACAACGACAGCGAGTGAAGCAGGTTAACGTCTGTAGGATGTTTACGGCGGGATTCCTCCACAATAACGGGTCCTGATCTAAAAATGATGTTTTTATGTTTATTTTTTTGCTCTTCGTGGATTATGGTGGACGTGTGGAACAGTAGTTGTTTGTTTTCGTGCTGTTATTTGCTCGCTTTGGTCGCTTTAAACTGCACTCGTGTTTTCTGGACGCACTGGTAAAACAAAATGTTCGCAAACTGAGATGTTCCCGGGAGCTGTGGCGTCAAGACACTCAGGACTCGTCCCCCCCCCCCGTCCTCGATAATAAAATAACCAACTGGAAAAACAAACATGTGATGAGCGGCTCACAGAACCCAAAAAAAAAGAAATGTCTCCGCGGGGCCAAACGGTTATTCGATGACACAAAGGCGCATCTGTGACTGTTCAGAGGCCTGCGGGTGATTAACTTCAGCTCAATAGGACAGTTTTGTTTATGTCTGTGTACGATATTGGCCGCGTGACAACCGGAGCAGTGTGACTACCGTCTGTACCATAAGTGGCGCAGGCCGGCGGCTCGGCGGGCCAGAGACGACTCCCCGTCGTGAGCCGGCGGTTACCAGCCTCGCTTGGCCTCCGTCCCGTGTCAGCCGCTTTATTCCTTTTACAAATGTCACGGAAATCATCTCGTGAAGAAGAAGAAGAAGGGGTGGGTGGGGGGGTTACACCGCGATCATTACAGAGTTGTATCAGGAGCAAAATTTGAAATGTCGCAGAGTTTTCAGGGGATGCTGGCACTTATCAGTCCGATCCACTCAATCCTGTTATTGTTTACTTCGAAGGTCGCTGTTGGCGTCCTTTTCATCGGCTGCTCACGCCGGCAGCTTTGCACGCTGCAGCATCGGCTGAACTTTGAGCAAATTTCCTTTTCTGCCCGTTCTGTACTTTGATTTCTATCTCGCGTCGGACCAGAGGCGGCGTACAACTCGGACATATCTTGAGTATCTCGACTTTATCGCAAAGCGGACTCGTTCCAACAGAAGGCCCAACGACCCTTCGCTGTCGTACGATGGAGACGTTCAGGGACCAGCAAAAAAAAAACAAAAAAACTGGCCGCCATCCCCTTCGAAGCTGAGTCTCTCCAAAGCTGCCAAGTAGAGTTTAACGGTAACCAAAATGCCATCGCGCCGCAGTTCAGGCGGTTTACATCGAACGTTTTCGCCCTCCGAAGGTCCGACGCGCCTTCTTCAGGTCTGGGACGGGGAAGAAACGCCTCGTCAAGGATCTCAGTTTCAGGTCACGTGTCGTCGCTTAAACGCACGTTGATCGAGCAACATAACTCGGACTACTTCGTTAATCCTTCCCTCGTACTTCATCGCTCGCGCCTCGTACCGGCGGCTCAACTTCGCCCACACGGCGACCGGCGAGACATTCCTGAGACGTAGTTCAGACCGGAGCTGCATTACAGCAGTCAGAAAGGGAGGACGGTATGAGGAAGACGTGGCGGACTAAACTGAACTTCACACCTCCGCTGACATCGAACGATGTTTCTCACAGATTGCGCTCGAAGACAGACGTGTGACCTTCACGTTTTCAGACGCTTGCGACACGCGGCGTCCAGAACGTCCTCTACTTTCTATTATTAAGCAGAAAGAGGAAGAGAAAAACCACATGGGGGCCTCTTCCTCTTCCTCTTCCTCTGGTTCATCCTGTTGCAGGGTCATGAATGAGCAGGTTACTGGCAGAGTAAATGGAGAAGTCGTGTGTGTGTGTGTGTGTCCGTGTGTGTGTGTGTGTGTGTGTGTGTGTGTGTGTGTGTGTGTGTGTGTGTGTGTGCAGATCTCTTATCATTCATGCTTTTCAATCGTTTAGTAAACGTGCGTACGAACACGTTGCGCTGAACAGAAAAAACTGGATCTGGAAAAAAACAACGCAGTCACAGCAGCAACATGATCTCCACCACTGTTACGTAACGGCGAGCGAGTCGCGTTATTAAAGGACGAACCGAGAAGTCGTCTCCGTTCAGAAATGATCAAATCTCCTTTTCGGTTTCATCTTTTGTTAGTTTTAACGTTTTCGACGACGGCGATATGTTTCGGAAACCGTTCCGCTTGCGTGCAAACGTACAGAGAAGCCGAAACCTTCGCGAACAGCCGCGTCGAGCTTCGCCGCTAGATCGGAAGCGGCGCCCGAGTTACGCATTCTTTCGTGAGCGGCGGTCTGCGACGTTTTTACGAAACATCGCAGAGCTTGTGACAAATTATCGGGGAACAGAAAGAAAATCGCAGGGGGGCAAATCCAGCGAGGAGAAACGGTTACGGAGCTACGATAGTGTTGTCGTGAGGGGTCGCGTTGTCACGTCGGAGAGCCCTGTTGCCATGGCGCCAGAGCTCGGTGTTGCTCCGTAAACCAAATGTACCTCTCAATAAACTCCACCGAACCGAGGGGGTCGTTTCAGGTGAATTGTGGGATTCATTTGTATGTTTCTGACTGAACGTAGCTGCTGCTGATGGTTATCGACTCGGGGAAGGGGAGGTGGGTCGGAGGGGGAGAGGTGGGGAGGGGGGTGACTGATGGTCCATTACTCGCTGCTTAGCAACAGCCAGACGGCCAAAAATGCATCAGCGTGATGAGAGTCAAGAGCTGCATGATGGCTTTGTGTTTGTGCATGGCTTCTTCTTCTTCTTTTCTTTTTTTTTTTTTTTTAGGCATCCAGACTGATCAGCTCATGTCGCCGCCGCAGCTGGCGTCTTGGTTGCTATGGTTACGGGCGGTAGGCTTTTTATTTACCTGTACGAAGGCACACCCGACAGTTCAGTTCAGTTCACACTGTGTTCGTTGCAATCAATGTTTTTTTTGTTTTTTTTTATGCACGATTACATTTTTTGCAAAAATATTAAAATTGCACTTGAAAACAATCAGACGTACGCAGGCAGAAATAAATAAATGATGTCGCTCATGAAGCGTGTAAATTCAGCATCCACTCCACTGAAGAGACCAAAAGAAAAAAGTACCCATAAACTGCAATACCACTTAGGGCCACTCGGGGCTGGCGCCCAAAAACTTCTGGCTCCAATTCAACTTTGCTCGTCGTCATGGTGACGTCAGCTAAATTCCCTCCTTAGGATTCGCATTTTATTCGTACATCTGAAGATAATCTTATAATTAATTTGAAATTAGACCTTGACAAGCGGAATTTTTTTTTTTTTGGGGGGGGGGGGTTTGATTGACAGCCAATATTAGATGCAAATATCTAATAATTGCGTAATAGTGGATAGAACCAAGCGTTAATCAACTCTCAGGTGGTTTTGCAGATTATTCTCAAAAGTTTGCATTACATTTTGGATGGTGACACATTTTTGGTGAGGTTTGCGTGTGTGTGTGTGTGTGTGTGTGTGTGTGTGTGTGTGTGTGTGTGTGTGTGTGTGTGTGTATGTGTGTGTGTGTTCACGTTGGGGGGAGGAGGGGGTTCTGAGTAGAACCCACTTCGTCTAACGTTTCTACACTTAAAGAGAAGTCAGGAGTTACACTAGCTGTGGTGTGTGTGTGTGTGGTGAGGAAGTGGGATGTAGGTATGGTACCAAGTGATAGTGTGTGTGTGTGTGTGTGTGTGTGTGTGTGTGTGTGTGTGTGTGTGTGTGTGTGTCTTTATTTCTTATCAACGGGTGTTGTGAGTGTGTCGGGTGTTGCTGCTGATAGCGCTGCAGGGTCGAACGGCGCGTTTCTGTTTTCCATTGATTGCCAGTCGGGATTCACTTATCTGTCCTAAAACACACACACACACACACACACACTCACACACACACACACACACACACACACACACACACACACACACACACACACACACACACACACACACACACTCAAGCAACTGATTTCCTCTCTGTTGCAACACAACGGCAGCACACACACATATTTAACTGTCCCCTGCTGCAGGAGAACTGAACCAGTGAATCTATCTGATGATGTCATCGTTACATCAGGACTTGTGACGAAAAGACAAACCGTTGTTTTCAATAACTCTGACATTTTTTTTCCGGTTTAATGTTTACTGCCGGTACAACGTACGTTGATGCGTGATTTTATCAGCGCGGAGCGTTTTAACGTTTATACTGTTTTAAGTTGTCGCGTTCTGGCCGACGGGTCGACGCCGTCACGACATTCCTGCAAAGAGCCGAATCCGAACTCCTTCTCACGACGAGGTTTACGACGATCGCGTGCAAACGTCGTGGAAAACCTCGACGGTCCTCAAAGAGAAAAAAAACAAACAAAAAAACACAAACGTGCAGGTTTTTTTGTTTTTTTTTTCATACAGTTGTGAGGACTCGTTGACGTTCGGCCGCAACAGATTCTCCAAAAAAAAAAGAGTCTTGACCATCAAACTGTCTCTTTCAAAGTTGTGAGAACGGAAATGTCGTTTCTACAAAAATAAAATCCGTTGAAACACACACACACACACACACACACACACACACACACACACACAGACACAGACACACACACAGACACACACACACACACACACACACAGACACAGACACACACACAGACACACACACACACACACACACACACACACACACACACACACACACACAGACACACACACACACACAGACACACACACACACACACACACAGACACACACACACAGACACACACAGACACACACACACAGACAGACACACACACACACACACACACACACACACACACACACACACACACACAGACACACACACACACACAGACACACACACACACACACACACACACACACACACACAGACACACACAGACACACACACACAGACAGACACACACACACACACACACACACACACACACACACACACACACACACACAGACACACACACACACACACACACACACACACACACACAGACACACACAGACACACACACACAGACAGACACACACACACACACACACACACACACACAGACACACACACACACACACACACAGACACACACACACACACAGACACAGACACACACACACACACAGACACACACACACACACACACACACACAGACACACACACACACACACACACACACACCCCTGGAGAAAGTGCAGCAGGATGCACTTTTATATTATTCCTGGCAAAGCTGCGGTTGCTCCGTTTGATGATTACCACCAAGCATGCGGCGTTCGCCACACACACACACACACACACACACACACACACACACACACACACACACACACACACACACACACACACACACACACCACATGAAGGCCTTTCCCAGAAGCGGCGCTCAATGGCCGCCGTGCCTTCGTCTTCTTCGTCTTCCTCGTCTTCCTCCTTCTCCTTCCAGCAGCTGACTGATGTCGGTGGGACGCTTCGCTTCCTTTTTAAATTCTTGAAGGAAAAACTCCACCCGAAAACCACTTCAACCTTTAAAAAGAAGAAAAAAAAAACCAGCTGCTGGTGGTCCGCCGTCGATTCTCCGGCTCCGCTCGGTGTTTTCGCCGTATTGTTTTTTGTTTCCCGGCCGTGATGTCAAAGTCCAGATATTTCCATGATGTCTGAAACAATAGTTGATTGTTGGGTTTCGGTGCCAGTTTTGTTTTTGTTTTTTTCTAAACGCTCCACGACTTCTGATGTGAACCGGTGTTTTTGTTTTAAACGGCAAAACCCAACGAATATTTCCGTCCTCTTCTCATCATGGCAAAGAAAAATGAAACCACTTCCCGTTTGCCTTTTGTCCACGGCCAGAAACTCTTCCAGGAATCCACCTTCTTATAAATTCCCGGCTAAGTTTCATATTTTGGCTCGCGAGCGTTGAGTGTCCGGTGGAGATTTTTTTATTTTGGTTTGAAGGAGTCACAATAAACGATCATGAATAACCGTTAAATTAGTTGCGTTATAAACGTGAAATATACACACAGCGTCCATCAAACTCAACTGTCGGATGTAGAAATCTACAAATATTTAAACATTTTAACACATAAAATCAGAAAACATCTGATTTTGATGAGGTCGCCTACGTTTTGTTTTTAGGCTACGAAGGTGGTTTTTTTGTTGTTTTTTTTGTTTTTACGTTTTACTGGGATGCATCGCCGTGGTAACCGATGCTCCAAAAGCTAACCCTGGGTGTTTACCGCGTACGCGAGACGAGTCCGTACGAACGGCGCCCTCTGGTGGCATTCGCGACGTCGGACGCTCCAAATCTTCTGCAAACCTTCGAGTTCACGAGTTGCGACGTTGTTTGCCGACGGAAAAATGCCAGAGGTCGACGAATGTGAAGCCAATATATTGTAATTTTATTCACGTAGAGTTTGTCGTAACTTAGATGACGTCATCTTTTCCCTTTTGTGTCTTCATTTTCCCGCGTTGCGTTCGCCGCCTGTTGGCTTGTGTGGCTTTCACCTTGCCGTTGCCTAGCAACAGTGTGTTTTTTTTTGTTTTTTTTTACAGCTTAACCACCTGAACGGCGAGCACACGTCTTGTTGCTGTGATGGACGTCGTCAGGGTGGATTCGATCCACCTGGTCACGCTTCGGGGTCGGAGACAATCTTGTGTGTGTGTGTGTGTGTGTGTGTGTGTGTGTGTGTGTGTGTGTGTGTGTGTGTGTGTGTCTTCTGGTTTTTGTTTGGTTAGATTTGGTTCGATTACTGCGTCACATCCACAAAGCAGATTTCCATGCTCGCCCGATGTTTCACAAAATACCTTCCACCATAACTGTGGTTTGTACTTTTCTATATTTGACTCTTTTTAAAAAAAAAAAAAATTCTATTTTGAAGATTACGCCCCGATGTGTGTGGCCGTGACACGGTGATGTCACGGTGATGTCACGGTGATGTCACGGCGATGTCACGGCGGCACTACTCTCTTCTTTTGTTTGTTTGCAGCCTAAGTTGTCATCTTCTATTTATTTTGAAGCAACCGGGATATTTCTCCAGAAAAATGTATATACGACCCGACAGCGCTTAACATTCAGAGGACGCTGTGTGTGTGTGTGTGTGTGTGTGTGTGTGTGTGTGTGTGTGTGTGTGTGTGTGTGTGTGTGTGTGTGTGTGTGTGTGTGTGTGTGCTTTTGAGGTCTGTCATTACGCAGCTCGGTGAGATCTTGCGGTGATTCTCCGGGAGCTGTAATTTCAGAGGAATGAAGGGAAGACGAGTTTGAGATCGTTTTTTCTCTCTCCGTGACCTCGGAGGGATTTTGTCGCGTTTGCTCTCCGCTTCAGGTGAAGAAGATTTCCCTGGAGGTGATACTCAAGCTGCCGACCCACAATCCTTTGCAACAGGGGAAGATACCTGACATCGTTGATTGGGTCAAAGTTCAAGACCACAGACTATAAATAAAAGTGTTCGTAGCTTCAGGGTCTGAAATATTACGTCAATACAGAAGTGTCTTCAGCTGCAATACCAGCGAGTGCCACTAGAGGTCGGCTCCAAAAAGCCTCCGGCTCCATAGACTCCCATTCAACTTCTCTCATCAAATCCAAAGTGAATAAAATGTGTCCATCAGTTATCTCGGTGTTGTTAGCTAAAGTCACTCCTTCTTATTAGTTTTCTGGAGGTCCATCTGAAAATAATCCCTCATTCATTAGAAAAGAAGATTCAAGAAGACCTGTTTTTGGGGGCGTGTCTGTTTGATTGACAGGCCTGTGGTGCAGTCAGGTTACAGCTATCGGTGGGCGGGACGTAGTATCGTCATGGTTTCCAATCAGATCGAGTCAGATCCACCGCTGGCTCCTCCCCCAGCTCGCCCAAATATGGTCACTTCCTGCTCCGAACAAGCAAAGATGCCGCCGGCACAAAACCCGAACTCGAGGCTTCGTAACGGCCGTTCAGGGTGACGTCACCGCCGGATACGACATCATCACGTGTTCAATTTTACTTTGTAATCTTAAAGATTTGTTGGTCAAAACTTTGTCATCATTTTTTCTTTTAACATTAACAAAACAGCTGGACGTTACAGCGACACCTGAAGAACCAGAACCGTAGTTTGAACACCACCGCTGTGTGTGATCTGATTCAGGAGCTGCTGGCTGTCTAATTAAAGCACGCGGCAGACAGACAGGCAGCAGCAGCCTGTCTGTCTGCACGCTGCAGGATGAGGAGTCCTAATAAGGAGGAGATTGTAG